>NC_060120.1:1067478640-1067799066 GCF_021461395.2 Schistocerca americana | reverse complement strand
CTGTGAGTAAAGTTTTAGATTCCGATGCTTCAGTTCAGTATTACTGTATCCCTTGGACCTTCTTATTGACGATGAAACACAGAAATTGCATCCGAATTCAATACAAACGGCACAATGCCGACTTAAGTACAAGAGGACTGACACTCTAATTTTCTATGATTTGAACCAGTCCAGTGAGTCCAGTTTTAGATTCCGATGCTTCACTTCAGATTTACTGTATTCCTTGGACCTTCTTATTGACGATGAAACACAGAAATTGCATCCGAATTTAATACAAAGGCACAATGCCGACTTAGGTACAAGAGGACAGACACTCTAACTTTCTATGAGTTGGACCTCTCCTATGAGTCCAGTTTTAGATTCCGATGCTTCACTTCAGGGTTACTGTATCCCTTGGACCTTCTTATTGACGAAGAAACACAGAAATTGCATCCGGATTTAATAGAAAAAGCACAATGCCAACTTAAGTACAAGACGACTGACACCCAAACTTTCTATGAGTATAACTTCTCCTGTGAGTCCAGTTTTAGATTCCGATGCTTCACTTCAGGCTTACTGTATCCCTTGGACCATCTTATTGACGATGAAACGCAGAAATTGCATCCGAATTTAAAACAAACGGCACAATGCCGTCTTAAGTACAAGAGGACTGACACTTTAACTTTCTATGAGTTGAACCTCTCCTGTGAGTCCAGTTTTAGATTCCGATGCTTCACTTCAGGTTTACTGTATACCTTGGTCCTTCTTATTGACGATGAAACACAGAAATTGCATCCGAATTTAATACAAAAGGCACAATGCCGACTTAAGTACAAGAGGACTGACACTCTAACTTTCTATGAGTTGAACCTCTCCTGTGAGTCCAGTTTTAGATTCCGATGCTTCACTTCAGGTATACAGTGTCCCTTGGACCTTGTTATTGACGATGAAACACAGAAATTGCATCCGAAATTAATACAAAAGGCCCAATGCCGACATAAGTACAAGAGGACTGACACTCTAACTTTCTATGATTTGAACCAGTCCAGTGAGTCCAGTTTTAGATTCCGATGCTTCACTTCCGATTTACTGTATTCCTTGGACCTTCTTATTGACGATGAAACACAGAAATTGCATCCGAATTTAATACAAAGGCACAATGCCGACTTAAGTAGAAGAGGACAGACACTCTAACTTTCTATGAGTTGATTCTCTCCTGTGAGTCCAGTTTTAGATTCCGATGCTTCACTTCAGGTTTACTGTATCCCTTGGACCTTCTTATTGACGATGAAACACAGAAATTGCATCCGAATTTAAAACAAACGGCACAATGCCGACTTAAGTACAAGAGGACTGACACTCTAATTTTCTATGAGTTGAACCTCTCCTGTGAGGCCAGTTTTAGATTCCAATGCTTCACTTCTGGTTTACTGTATACCTTGGACCTTCTTATTGACGATGAAACACAGAAATTGCATCCGAATTCAATACAAACGGCACAATGCCGACTTAAGTACAAGAGGACTGACACTCTAATTTTCTATGATTTGAACCAGTCCAGTGAGTCCAGTTTTAGATTCCGATGCTTCACTACAGATTTACTGTATTCCTTGGACCTTCTTATTGACGATGAAACACAGAAATTGCATCCGAATTTAATACAAAGGCACAATGCCGACATAAGTAGAAGAGGACAGACACTCTAACTTCCTATGAGTTGAACCAATCGTATGAGTCCAGTTTTAGATTCCGATGCTTCACTTCAGGGTTACTGTATCCCTTGGACCTTCTTATTGACGATGAAACATAGAAATTGCATCCGAATTTAACACAAAAGGCACAATGCCGACTAAAGTACAAGAGGACTGACACTCTAACTTTCTATGATTTGAACCTCTCCTGTGAGTCCAGTTTTAGATTCCGACGCTTCACTTCAGGTATACTATATACCTTGGCCCTTCTTATTGACGATGAAACACAGAAATTGCATCCGGATTTAATAAAAAAGCACAACGCCAACTTAAGTACAAGACGACTGACACTCTAACTTTCTATGAGTTGAACCTCTCCTGTGAGTCCAGTTTTAGATTCCGATGCTTCACTTCAGGTTTACTGTATCCCTTGGACCTTCTTATTGACCATGAAACACAGAAATTGCATCCGAATTTAAAACAAACGGCACAATGCCGACTAAAGTACAAGAGGACTGACACTCAAAATTTCTATGAGTTGAACCTCTCCTGTGAGGCCAGATTTAGATTCCGATGCTTCACCTCAGGTTTACTGTATCCCTTGGACCTTCTTGTTGACGATGAAACACAGAAATTGCATCCGAATTTAATACAAAGGCACAATGCCGACTTAAGTAGAAGAGGACAGACACTCTAACTTTCTATGAGTTGAACCTCTCCTGTGAGGCCAGTTTTAGATTCCGATGCTTCACTTCAGGTTTACTGTATCCCTTGGACCTTCTTATTGACGATGAAACACAGAAATTGCATCCGAATTTAAAACAAACGGCACAATGCCGACTTAAGTACAAGAGGACTGACACTCTAACTTTCTATGAGTTGAACCTCTCCTGTGAGGCCAGTTTTAGATTCCGATGTTTCACTTCAGGTTTACTGTATACCTTGGACCTTCTTATTGACGATGAAACACAGAAATTGCATCCGAATTTAATACAAAAGGCACAATGCCGACTTACGTACAAGAGGACTGACTCTCTATCATTCTATGATTTGAACCTCTCCTATGATTCCAGTTTTAGATTCCGATGCTTCACTTCAGGTTTCCTGTATACCTTGGACCTTCTTATTGACGATGAAACACAGAAATTGCTTCCGAATTTAATACAAAAGGCACAATGCCGACTTAAGTACAAGAGGACTGACACTCTAACTTTCTATGAGTTGAACCTCTCCTGTGAGTAAAGTTTTAGATTCCGATGCTTCAGTTCAGTATTACTGTATCCCTTGGACCTTCTTATTGACGATGAAACACAGAAATTGCATCCGAATTCAATACAAACGGCACAATGCCGACTTAAGTACAAGAGGACTGACACTCTAATTTTCTATGATTTGAACCAGTCCAGTGAGTCCAGTTTTAGATTCCGATGCTTCACTTCAGATTTACTGTATTCCTTGGACCTTCTTATTGACGATGAAACACAGAAATTGCATCCGAATTTAATACAAAGGCACAATGCCGACTTAGGTACAAGAGGACAGACACTCTAACTTTCTATGAGTTGGACCTCTCCTATGAGTCCAGTTTTAGATTCCGATGCTTCACTTCAGGGTTACTGTATCCCTTGTACCTTCTTATTGACGAAGAAACACAGAAATTGCATCCGGATTTAATAGAAAAAGCACAATGCCAACTTAAGTACAAGACGACTGACACTCAAACTTTCTATGAGTATAACCTCTCCTGTGAGTCCAGTTTTAGATTCCGATGCTTCACTTCAGGCTTACTGTATCCCTTGGACCACCTTATTGACGATGAAACGCAGAAATTGCATCCGAATTTAAAACAAACGGCACAATGCCGTCTTAAGTACAAGAGGACTGACACTTTAACTTTCTATGAGTTTAACCTCTCCTGTGAGTCCAGTTTTAGATTCCGATGCTTCACTTCAGGTTTACTGTATACCTTGGTCCTTCTTATTGACGATGAAACACAGAAATTGCATCCTAATTTAATACAAAAGGCACAATGCCGACTTAAGTACAAGAGGACTGACTCTCTATCTTTCTATTATTTGAACCTCTCCTATGATTCCAGTTTTAGATTCCGATGCTTCACTTCAGGATGACTGTATACCTTGGACCTTCTTATTGACGATGAAACACAGAAATTGCATCCGAATTTAATACAAAAGGCACAATGCCGACTTAAGTACAAGAGGACTGACACTCTAACTTTCTATGAGTTGAACCTCTCCTGTGAGTCCAGTTTTAGATTCCGATGCTTCACTTCAGGTATACTGTGTCCCTTGGACCTTGTTATTGACGATGAAACACAGAAATTGCATCCGAAATTAATACAAAAGGCTCAATGCCGACATAAGTACAAGAGGACTGACACTCTAACTTTCTATGATTTGAACCAGTCCAGTGAGTCCAGTTTTAGATTCCGATGCTTCACTTCCGATTTACTGTATTCCTTGGACCTTCTTATTGACGATGAAACACAGAAATTGCATCCGAATTTAATACAAAGGCACAATGCCGACTTAAGTAGAAGAGGACAGACACTCTAACTTTCTATGAGTTGAACCACTCCTATGAGTCCAGTTTTAGATTCCGATGCTTCACTTCAGGGTTACTGTATCCCTTGGACCTTCTTATTGACGATGAAACATTGAAATTGCATCCGAATTTAACACAAAAGGCACAATGCCGACTTAAGTACAAGAGGACTGACACTCTAACTTTCTATGATTTGAACCTCTCCTGTGAGTCCAGTTTTAGATTCCGACGCTTCACTTCAGGTATACTATATACCTTGTCCCTTCTTATTGACGATGAAACACAAAAATTGCATCCGGATTTAATAGAAAAAGCACAATGCCAACTTAAGTACAAGACGACTGACACTCTAACTTTCTATGAGTTGAACCTCTCCTGTGAGTCCAGTTTTAGATTCCGATGCTTCACATCAGGTTTACTGTATACCTTGGACCTTCTTATTGACGATGAAACACAGAAATTGCATCCGAATTTAATACAAAAGGCACAATGCCGACTTACGTACAAGAGGAATGACTCTCTATCATTCTATGATTTGAACCTCTCCTATGATTCCAGTTTTAGATTCCGATGCTTCACTTCAGGTTTCCTGTATACCATGGACCTTCTTATTGACGATGAAGCACAGAAATTGCACCCGAATTTAATACAAAAGCACAATGCCGACTTAAGTACAAGAGGACTGACACTCTAACATTCTATGAGTTGCACCTCTCCTGTGAGTTCATTTTTAGATTCCGATGGTTCACTTCAGGTTTACTATATCCCTTGGACCTTATTATTGACGATGAAACACAGAAATTGCATCCGAAATTAATACAAAACCCTCAATGCCGACATAAGTACAAGAGGATTGACACTCCAACTTTCTATGATTTGAACCTCTCCAGTGAGTAAAGTTTTAGGTTCCGATGCTTCAGTTCAGTATTACTGTATCCCTTGGACCTTCTTATTGACGATGAAACACAGAAATTGCATCCGAATTCAATACAAACGGCACAATGCCGACTTAAGTACAAGAGGACTGACACTCTAATTTTCTATGATTTGAACCAGTCCAGTGAGTCCAGTTTTAGATTCCGATGCTTCACTTCAGATTTACTGTATTCCTTGGACCTTCTTATTGACGATGAAACACAGAAATTGCATCCGAATTTAATACAAAGGCACAATGCCGACTTAAGTACAAGAGGACAGACACTCTAACTTTCTATGAGTTGGACCTCTCCTATGAGTCCAGTTTTAGATTCCGATGCTTCACTTCAGGGTTACTGTATCCCTTGGACCTTCTTATTGACGATGAAACATAGAAATTGCATCCGAATTTAACACAAAAGGCACAATGCCGACTTAAGTACAAGAGGACTGACACTCTAACTTTCTATGATTTGAACCTCTCCTGTGAGCCCAGTTTTAGATTCCGACGCTTCACTTCAGGTTTACTATATACCTTGGCCCTTCTTATTGACGATGAAACACAGAAATTGCATCCGGATTTAATAGAAAAAGCACAATGCCAACTTAAGTACAAGACGACTGACACTCTAACTTTCAATGAGTATAACCTCTCCTGTGAGTCCAGTTTTAGATTCCGATGCTTCACTTCAGGCTTACTGTATCCCTTGGACCTTCTTATTGACGATGAAACGCAGAAATTGCATCCGAATTGAAAACAAACGGCACAATGCCGTCTTAAGTACAAGAGGACTGACACTATAACTTTCAATGAGTTGAACCTCTCCTGTGAGTCCAGTTTTAGATTCCGATGCTTCACTTCAGGTTTACTGTATACCTTGGACCTTCTTATTGACGACGAAACACAGAAATTTCATCCTAATTTAATACAAAAGGCACAATGCCGACTTAAGTACAAGATGACTGACTCTCTATCTTTCTATGATTTGAACCTCTCCTATGATTCCAGTTTTAGATTCCGATGCTTCACTTCAGGTTGACTGTATACCTTGGACCTTCTTATTGACGATGAAACACAGAAATTGCATCCGAATTTAATACAAAAGGCACAATGCCGCCATAAGTACAAGAGGACTGACACTCTAACTTTCTATGAGTTGAACCTCTCCTGTGAGTCCAGTTTTAGATTCCGATGCTTCACTTCAGGTATACTGTGTCCCTTGGACCTTGTTATTGACGATGAAACACAGAAATTGCATCCGAAATTAATACAAAAGGCTCAATGCCGACATAAGTACTAGAGGACTGACACTCTAACTCTCTATGAGTTGAACCGCTTCGGTGAGTCCAGTTTTAGTTTCCGATGCTTCAGTTCAGTATTACTGTATCCCTTGGACCTTCATATTGACGATGAAACACAGAAATTGCATCCGATTTCAATACAAAAGGCACAATGCCGACTTAAGTACAAAAGGACTGACATTCTAACTTTCTATGATTTGAACCTGTCCAGTGAGTCCAGTTTCAGATTCCGATGCTTCACTTCAGATTTACTGCAGTCCTTGGACCTTTTTGTAGACGATGAAACACAGAAATTGCATCCTAATTTAACACAAAAGGCACAATGCCGACTTAAGTACAAGAGGACTGACACTCTAGTTTTCTATGATTTGAACCTCTCCTGTGAGTCCCGTTTTAGATTCCGATGCTTTACTTAAGGATTTCTGTACACCTTGGACCATCTTATTGACGATGAAACACAGAAATTGCATCCGAATTCAATACAAACGGCACGATGCCGACTTAAGTACAACAGGACTGACACTCTAATTTTCTATGATTTGAACCAGTCCAGTGAGTCCAGTTTTAGATTCAGATGCTTCACTTCAGATTTACTGTATTCCTTGGACCTTCTTATTGACGATGAAACACAGAAATTGCATCCGAATTTAATACAAAGGCACAATGCCGACTTAAGTAGAAGAGGACAGACACCCTAACTTTCTATGAGTTGAACCACTCCTATGAGTCCAGTTTTAGATTCCGATGCTTCACTTCAGGGTTACTGTATCCCTTGGACCTTCTTATTGACGATGAAACATAGAAATTGCATCCGAATTTAACACAAAAAGCACAATGCCGACTTAAGTACAAGTGGACTGACACTCTAACATTCTATGACTTGAACCTCTCCTGTGAGTCCAGTTTAAGATTCCGACGCTTCACTTCATGTATACTATATACCTTGGCCCTTCTTATTGACGATGAAACACAGAAATTGCATCCGGATTTAATAGAAAAAGCACAATGCCAACATAAGTACAAGACGTCTGACACTCTAACTTTCTATGGGTTGAACCTCTCCTGTGAGTCCAGTTTTAGATTCCGATGCTTCACTTCAGGTTTACTGTATCCCTTGGACCTTCTTATTGACGATGAAACACAGAAATTGCAGCCGAATTTAAAACAAACGGCACAATGCCGACTTAAGTACAAGAGGACTGACACTCTAACTTTCTATGAGTTGAACCTCTCCTGTGAGGCCAGTTTTAGATTCCGATGCTTCACTTCAGGTTTACTGTATACCTTGGACCTTCTTATTGACGATGAAACACAGAAATTGCATACGAATTTAATACAAAAGGCACAATGCCGACTTACGTGCAAGAGGACTGACTCTCTATCATTCTATGATTTGAACCTCTCCTATGATTCCAGTTTTAGATTCCGATGCTTCACTTCAGGTTTCCTGTATACCTTGGACCTTCTTATTGACGATGAAACACAGAAATTGCACCCGAATTTAATACAAAAGGCAATATGCCGACTTAAGTACAAGAGGACTGAAACTTTGACTTTCTATGATTTGAACCTCTCCTGTGAGTCCAGTTTTAGATTCCGATCCTTCTCTTCAGGTCTACTGTATCCCTTGGACCTTCTTATTGACGATGAAACACAGAAATTGCATCCGAATTTAATACAAAAGGCAAATGCCGACTTAAGTACAAGTGGACTGACACTCTAATTTTCTATAAGTTGAACCACTCCTGTGAGTCCAGTTTTGGATTCCGATGCTTCACTTTAGGTTTACTGTATCCCTCGGACCTTCTTATTGACGATGAAACACAGAAATTGCATCCGAATTTAATTCAAAAGGCACAATGCCGACTTAAGTACATGAGGACTGACACTCTAAGTTTCTATGATTTGATCCTCTCCTGTGGTTCCAGTTTTAGATTCCGATGCTTCACTACAGATTTATTGTATACCTTGGACATTCGTGTTGACGATGAAACAAAGAAATTGCATCCGAATTTAATACAAAAGGCACAATGCCGACTTCAGTGCAAGAGGACTGACACTCTAACTTTCTATGAGTTGAACCTCTCCTGTGAGTCCAGTTCTAGATTCCGATGCTTCACTTCAGGTTTACTGTATACCTAGAACCTTCTAATTGACGATGAAACACAGATATTGCATCCGAATGTAATACAAAAGGCAAATGCCGACTTAAGTACAAGTGGACTGACACTCTAACTTTCTATGAGTTGAACCACTCCTGTCAGTCCAGTTTTAGATTCCGATGCTTTACTTCAGCTTTATTGTATACCTTGGTCCTTCTTATTGACGATGAAACACAGAAATTGTATCCGAATTTAATACAAAAGTCACAATGCCGACTTAAGTACATAAGGACTGACACTCTAACTTTCTATGATTTGAACCTCTCCTGTGATTCCAGTTTTAGATTCCGATGTTTCACTTCAGGTTTATTGTATACCTTGGACATTCGTATTGACGATGAAACAAAGAAATTGCATCCGAATTTAATACAAAAGTCACAATGCCGACTTCAGTGCAAGGGGACTGACACTTTAACTTTCTATGAGTTGAACCTCTCCTGTGAGTTGAGTTTTAGATTCCGATGCTTACCTTCAGGTTTACTATATCCCTTGGACCTTTTTATTGACGATCAAACACAGAAATTGCATCCGAATGTAATACAAAAGACACAATGCCGACTTAAGTAAAAGGGGACTGACACTCTAACTTTCTATGAGTTGAACCTCTCCTGTGAGTCAAGTTTTAGATTCCGATGCTTTACTATAGGTTTACTGTATCCCTTGGACCTACTTATTGACGATGAAACACAGAAATTGCATCCGAATTTAATACAAAAGGCACAATGCCGACTTAAGTACAAGAGGACTGACACTCTAACTTTCTATGATTTGAACCTCTCCTGTGAGTCCAGTTTTAGATTCCGATGCTTCACTTCAGGTTTACTATATCCCTTGGACCTTCTTATTGACGATGAAACACAGAAATTGCATCCGAATTTAATACAAAAGGCACAATGCAGACTAAAGTACAAGGGGAATGACACTCTACCTTTCTATGATTTGAACCTCTCCTGTGAGACCAGTTTTACATTCCGATGCTTCACTTCATGTTTACTGCATCCCTTGGACCTTCTTATTGACGATGAAACGCAGAAATTGCATCCGAATTTAATACAAAAGGCACAATGCCGACTTCAGTAAAAGAGGACTGACACTCTAACTTTCTATGAGTTGTACCTCACCTCTGAGTCCAGTTTTAGATTCCGATGCTTCACTTCAGGTTTTGCTGTATCCATTGGACCTTCATATTGACGATGAAACACAGAAATTGCATCCGAATTTAATACAAAAGGCACAATGCCGACTTAAGTAAAAGAGGACTGACACTCTTACTTTCTAGGATTTGAACCTCTCCTGTGAGTCCAGTTTTAGATTCCGATGCTTCACTTCAGGTTTTGCTGTATCCCTTGGACCTTCATATTGACGATGAGACACAGAAATTGCATCCGAATCTAATACAGAAGTACAATGCCGATTAAGTATAAGGGGACTGACACTCTAACTTCCTATGATTTGAACCTCTCCTGTGAGTCCAGTTTTAGATTCCGATGCTTCACTTCAGGTTTACTGTATCTCTTGGACCTTCTTATTGACGATGAAACACAGAAATTGCATCCGAATTTATTACAAAAGGCACGATGCCGACTTAAGTACAACAGGACTGACACTCTAATTTTCTATGATTTGAACCAGTCCAGTGAGTCCAGTTTTAGATTCCGATGCTTCACTTCAGATTTACTGTATTCCTTGGACCTTCTTATTGACGATGAAACACAGAAATTGCATCCGAATTTAATACAATGGCACAATGCCGACTTAAGTAGAAGAGGACAGACACTCTAACTTTCTATGAGTTGAACCACTCCTATGAGTCCAGTTTTAGATTCCGATGCTTCACTTCAGGGTTACTGTATCCCTTGGACCATCTTATTGACGATGAAACATAGAAATCGCATCCGGATTTAATAGAAAAAGCACAGTGCCAACTTAAGTACAAGACGTCTGACACTCTAACTTTCTATGAGTGGAACCTCTCCTGTGAGGCCAGTTTTAGATTCCGATGCTTCACTTCAGGTTTACTGTATACCTTGGACCTTCTTATTGACGATGAAACACAGAAATTGCATACGAATTTAATACAAAAGGCACAATGCCGACTTACGTACAAGAGGACTGACTCTCTATCATTCTATGATTTGAACCTCTCCTATGATTCCAGTTTTAGATTCCGATGCTTCACTTCAGGTTTCCTGTATACCTTGGACCTTCTTATTGACGATGAAACACAGAAATTGCACCCGAATTTAATACAAAAGGCACAATGCCGACTTAAGTACAAGAGGACTGACACTCTAACTTTCTATGAGTTGCACCTCTCCTGTGAGTCCATTTTTAGATTCCGATGGTTCACTTCAGGTTTACTATATCCCTTGGACCTTCTAATTGACGATGAAACACAGAAATTGCATCCGAAATTAATACAAAGGCTCAATGCCGACATAAGTACAAGAGGACTGACACTCTAACTTTCTATGAGTTGAACCTCTCCAGTGAGTAAAGTTTTAGATTCCGATGCTTCAGCTCAGTATTACTGTATCCCTTGGACCTTCTTATTGACGATGGAACACAGAAATTGCATCCGAATTTAATACAAAGGCACAATGCCGACTTAAGTACAAGAGAACAGACACTCTAACTTTCTATGAGTTGGACCTCTCCTATGAGTCCAGTTTTAGATTCCGATGCTTCACTTCAGGGTTACTGTATCCCTTGGACCTTCTTATTGACGATGAAACATAGAAATTGCATCCGAATTTAACACAAAAGGCACAATGCCGACATAAGTACAAGAGGACTGACACTCTAACTTTCTATGATTTGAACCTCTCCTGTGAGTCCAGTTTTAGATTCCGACGCTTCACCTCAGGTTTACTATATACCTTGGCCCTTCTTATTGACGATGAAACACAGAAATTGCATCCGGATTTAATAGAAAAAGCCCAATGCCAACTTAAGTACAAGACGACTGACACTCTAATTTTCTATGAGTATAACCTCTCCTGTGAGTCCAGTTTTAGATTCCGATGCTTCCCTTCAGGCTAACTGTATCCCTTGGACCTTCTTATTGACGATGAAACGCAGAAATTGCATCCTAATTTAATACAAAAGGCACAATGCCGACTTAAGTACGAGAGGTCTGACTCTCTATCTTCCTATGATTTGAACCTCTCCTATGATTCCAGTTTTAGATTCCGATGCTTCACTTCAGGTTGACTGTATACCTTGGACCTTCTTATTGACGATGAAACACAGAAATTGCATCCGAATTTAATACAAAATGCCCAATGCCGACTTAAGTACAAGAGGACTGACACTCTAACTTTCTATGAGTTGAACCTCTCCTGTGAGTCCAGTTTTAGATTCCGATGCTTCACTTCAAGTATACTGTGTCCCTTGGACCTTGTTATTGACGATGAAACACAGAAATTGCATCCGAAATTAATACAAAAGGCTCAATGCCGACATAAGTACAAGAGGACTGACACTCTAACTTTCTATGAGTTGAACCTCTCCAGTGAGTCCAGTTTTAGTTTCCGATGCTTCAGTTCAGTATTACTGTATCCCTTGGACCTTCATATTGACGATGAACCACAGAAATTGCATCCGATTTCAATACAAAAGGCACAATGCCGACTTAAGTACAAAAGGACTGACATTCTAACTCTCTATGATTTGAACCTGTCCAGCGAGTCCAGTTTTAGATTCCGATGCTTCACTTCAGATTTACTGCATTCCTTGGACCTTTTTGTAGACGATGAAACACAGAAATTGCAATCGAATTTAACACAAAAGGCACAATGCCGACTTAAGTACAAGAGGACTGACACTCTAGTTTTCTATGATTTGAACCTCTCCTGTGAGTCCAGTTTTAGATTCAGTCGCTTCACTTCAGGTTTACTATATACCTTGGACCTTCTTATTGACGATGAAACACAGAAATTGCATCCGGATTAAATACAAAAAGCACAATGCCGACTTAAGTACAAGAGGACTGACACTCTATCTTGCTATGATTTAAACCACTCCTGTGAGTCTAGGTTTAGATTCCGATGCCTTACTTCAGGTTTATTGTATACCTTGTACCTTCTTATTGGCGATGAAACACATTAATTGCATCCGAATTTAATACAAAAGGCACAACGCCGACTTAAGTACAAGAGGACTGACACACTAATTTTCTATGATTTGAACCTCGCCTGTGATTCACGTTTTAGATTCCGATGCTTCATTTTAGGTTTATTGTGTACCTTGGACCTTCTTATTGACGATGAAACACAGAAATTGCATCCGAATTTAATACAAAAGGCACAATGCCGACTTTAGTACAAGAGGACTGACTCTCTAACTTTCTATGATTTGAACCTCTCCAGTGATTCCAGTTTTAGATTACGATGCTTCACTTCATGTTTATTGTGCACCTTGGACCTTCTTATTGACGATGAAACACAGAAATTGCATCCTAATTTAATACAAATCGCACAATGCCGAATTACGTACAAGAGAACCTACACTGTAGCTTTCTATGAGTTGAACCTCTCCTGTGAGTTGCGTTTTAGATTCCGATGATTCACTTCAGGTTTACTGTATCCCTTGGACCTTCTTATAGACGATGTAACACAGAAATTGCATCCGAATTAAATACAAACGGCACAATGCCGACTTAAGTACAAGGGGACTGACACTCTAACTTTCTATGTTCTGCACCTCTCCTGTGAGTCCAGTTTTAGATTCCGATGCTTCACTTCAGGTTTTGCTGTATCCCTTGGACCTTCATATTGACGATGAAACACAGAAATTGCATCCGAATCTAATACAGAAGCACAATGCCGATTAAGTATAAGGGGACTGACACTCTAACTTCCTATGATTTGAACCTCTCCTGTGAGTCCAGTTTTAGATTCCGATGCTTCACTTCAGGTTTACTGTATCCCTTGGACCTTCTTATTGACGATGAAACACAGAAATTGCATCCGAATTTATTCCAAAAGGCACAATGCTGACTCAAGTACAAGAGGACTGACACTCTAACTTTCTATGATTTTAACCTCTCCTGTGAGTCCAGTTTTAGATTCCGATGCTTCACTTCAGGTTTACTATATCCCTTGGACCTTCTTATTGACGATGAAACGCAGAAATAGGATCCGAATTTAATAGAAAAGGCACAATGCCGACTTAAGTAAAAGAGGACTTACACTCTAACTTTCTATGAGTTGTACCTCTCCTGTGAGTCCAGTTTTAGATTCCGATGCTTCTCTTTAGGTTTACTGTATTCCTTGGACCTTCTTATTGACGATGAAACACAGACATTGCATTCGAATTTAATACAAAAGACACAATGCCGACTTAAGTACAAGAGGACTGACACTCTAACTTTCTAGGATTTGAACCTCTCCTGTGAGTCCAGTTTTAGATTCCGATGCTTCACTTCAGGTTTTGCTGTATCCCTTGGACCTTCATATTGACGATGAAACACAGAAATTGCATCCGAATCTAATACAGAAGCACAATGCCGACTTATTTATAAGGGGCCTGACACCCTAACTTTCTATGATTTGAACCTCTCCTGTGACTCCAGTTTTACATTCCGATGCTTCACTTCAGGTTTACTGTATCCCTTGGACCTTCTTATTGACGATGAAACACAGAAATTGCATCCGAATTTATTACAAAGGGCACAATGCTGACTTAAGTACAAGAGGACTGACACTCTAACTTTCTATGAGTTGAGCCTCTCCGGTGAGTCCAGTTTTACATTCCGATGCTTCACTTCTGGTTTACTGTATCCCTTGGACCTACTTATTGACGATGAAACACAGATATTGCAAACGAATTTAAAACAAACGGCACAATGCCAACATAAGTACAAGAGGACTGACACTCTAACTTCCTATGAGTTGAACCTCTCCTGTGACTCCAGGTTTAGATTCCGATGGTTCACTTCAGGTTTACTGTAATCCTTGGACCTTCTTATTGACGATGAAACACAGACATTGCATCCGAAATTAATAGAAAAAGCCCAATGCCGACATAAGTACAAGAGCACAGACTCTCTAACTTACTATGAGTTGAACATCTCCAGTGAGTCCAGTTTCAGATTCAGATGCTTCACTTCAGGTTTACTGTATCCCTTGGACCTTCTTATTGACGATGAAACACAGAAATTGCATCCGAATTTAATACAAAAGGCACAAAGCTGACTTAAGTACAGGAGGACTGACACACTAACTCTCTATGATTTGAACCTCTCCTGTGGTTCCAGTTTTAGATTCCGATGCTTCACTTCATGTATACTGTATACCTTGGACCTTCTTATTGACGATGAAACACAGAAATTGCATCCGGATTTAATACAAAAGGCACAAGTCCGACTTAAGTACAAGAGGACTGACACTCCAACTTTGTATGATTTGAACCTCTCCTTGAGTCCAGTTTTAGAATCCGATGCTTCACTTCAGGTTTATTGTATACCTTGGACCTTCCTATTGACGACAAAACACAGAAATTGCATCTGATTTTAATACAAAAGGCACAATGCCGACTTAAGTACAAGACGACTGACACTCTAACTTTCTATGATTAGAACCTCTTCTGTGAGTCCAGTTTTAGATTTCGATGCTTCACTTCAGGTTTACTGTATCCCTTGGACCTTCTTATTGTCGATGAAACACAGAAATTACATCCGAATTTAATACAAAAGGCAATATGCCGACTTAAGTACAAGAGGACTGAAACTTTGACTTTCTATGATTTGAACCTCTCCTGTGAGTCCAGTTTTAGATTCCGATCCTTCTCTTCAGGTTTACTGTATCCCTTGGACCTTCTTATTGACGATGAAACACAGAAATTGCATCCGAATTTAATACAAAAGGCAAATGCCGACTTAAGTACAAGTGGACTGACACTCTAATTTTCTATAAGTTGAACCACTCCTGTGAGTCCAGTTTTGGATTCCGATGCTTCACTTTAGGTTTACTGTATCCCTCGCACCTTTTTATTGACGATGAAACACAGAAATTGCATCCGAATTTAATTCAAAAGGCACAATGCCGACTTAAGTACATTAGGACTGACACTCTAAGTTTCTATGATTTGAACCTCTCCTGTGGTACCAGTTTTAGATTCCGATGCTTCACTTCAGATTTATTGTATACCTTGGACATTCGAATTGACGATGAAACAAAGAAATTGCATCCGAATTTAATACAAAAGGCACAATGCCGACTCCAGTGCAAGAGGACTGACACTCTAACTTTCTATGAGTTGAACCTCTCCTGTGAGTCCAGTTCTAGATTCCGATGCTTCACTTCAGGTTTACTGTATACCTAGAACCTTCTTATTGACGATGAAACACAGATATTGCATCCGAATTTAATACAAAAGGCAAATGCCGACTTAAGTACAAGTGGACTGACACTCTAACTTTCTATGAGTTGAACCACTCCTGTCAGTCCAGTTTTAGATTCCGATGCTTTACTTCAGCTATATTGTATACCTTGGTCCTTCTTATTGACGATGAAACACAGAAATTGCATCCGAATTTAATACAAAAGGCACAATGCCGACTTAAGTACATAAGGACTGACACTCTAACTTTCTATGATTTGAACCTCTCCTGTGATTCCAGTTTTAGATTCCGATGTTTCACTTCAGGTTTATTGAATACCTTGGACATTCGTATTGACGATGAAACAAAGAAATTGCATCCGAATTTAATACAAAAGTCACAATGCCGACTTCAGTGCAAGGGGACTGACACTCTAATTTTCTATGAGTTGAACCTCGCCTGTGAGTTAAGTTTTAGATTCCGATGCTTACCTTCAGGTTTACTATATCCCTTTGACCTCCTTATTGACGATCAAACACAGAAATTGCATCCGAATTTAATACAAATACACAATGCCGACTTAAGTAAAAGGGGACTGACACTCTAACTTTCTATGAGTTGAACCACTCCTGTGAGTCCAGTTTTGGATTCCGATGCTTCACTTTAGGTTTACTGTATCCCTCGGACCTTCTTATTGACGATGAAACGCAGAAATTGCATCCGAATTTAATACAAAAGGCACAATGCCGACTTCAGTAAAAGAGGACTGACTCTCTAACTTTCTATGGGTTGTACCTCTCCTCTGAGTCCAGTATTAGATTCCGATGCTTCACTTCAGGTTTTGCTGTATCCCTTGGACCTTCATATTGACGATGAAACACAGATATTGCATCCGAATTTAATACAAAAGGCACAATGCCGACTTAAGTAAAAGAGGACTGATACTCTAACTTTCTAGGATTTGAACCTCTCCTGTGAGTCCAGTTTTAGATTCCGATGCTTCACTTCAGGTTTTGCTGTATCCCTTGGACCTCCATATTGACGATGAAACACAGAAATTACATCCGAATCTAATACAGAAGCACAATGCCGATTAAGTATAAGGGGACTGACACTCTAACTTCCTATGATTTGAACCTCTCCTGTGAGTCCAGTTTTAGATTCCGATGCTTCACTTTAGGTTTACTGTATCCCTTGGACTTTCTTATTGACGATGAAACACAGAAATTGCATCCAATTTATTACAAAAGGCACAATGCTGACTTAAGTACAAGAGGACTGACACTCTAACTTTCTATGATTTGAACCTCTCCTGTGAGTCCAGTTTTAGATTCCGATGCTTCACTTCAGGTTTACTATATCCCTTGGACCTTCTTATTGACGATGAAACGCAGAAATAGGATCCGAATTTAATACAAAAGGCACAATGCCAACTTAAGTAAAAGAGGACTGACACTCTAACTTTCTATGAGTTGTACCTCTCCTGTGAGTCCAGTTTTAGATTCCGATGCTTCTGTTTAGGTTTACTGTATCCCTTGGACTTTCTTATTGACGATGAAACACAGACATTGCATTCGAATTTAATACAAAAGACACAATGCCGACTTAAGTAAAAGAGGACTGACACTCTAACTTTCTAGGATTTGAACCTCTCCTGTGAGTCCAGTTTTAGATTCCGATGCTTCACTTCAGGTTTAGCTGTATCCCTTGGACCTTCATATTGACGATGAAACACAGAAATTGCATCCGAATCTAATACAGAAGCACAATGCCGACTTAAGTATAAGGGGCCTGACACTCTAACTTTCTATGATTTGAACCTCTCCTGTGAGTCCAGTTTTAGATTCCGATGCTTCACTTCAGGTTTACTGTATCCCTTGGACCTTCTTATTGACGATGAAACACAGAAATTGCATCCGAATTTATTACAAAGGGCACAATGCTGACTTAAGTACAAGAGGACTCACACTCTAACTTTCTATGAGTTGAGCCTCTCTGGTGAGTCCAGTTTTAGATTCCGATTGCTCACTTCAGGTTTACTGTATCCCAAGGACCGTCTTATTGACGATGAAACACAGATATTGCGAACGAATTTAAAACAATCGGCACAATGCCAACATAAGTACAAGAGGACTGACACTCTAACTTCCTATGAGTTGAACCTCTCCTGTGACTCCAGGTTTAGATTCCGATGGTTCATTTCAGGTTTACTGTATTCCTTGGACCTTCTTATTGACGATGAAACACAGACATTGCATCCGAAATTAATAGAATAAGCCCAATACCGACATAATTACAAGAGCACAGACTCTCTAACTTACTAAGAGTTGAACATCACCAGTGAGTCCAGTTTCAGATTCCGATGCTTCACTTTAGGTTTACTGTATCCCTTGGACCTTCTTATTGACGATGAAACACAGACATTGCATCCGAATTTAATACAAAAGACACAATGGCGACTTAAGAACAAGAGGACTGACACTCTAACTTTCTAGGATTTGAACCTCTCCTGTGAGTCCAGTTTTGGATTCCAATGCTTCACTTCAGGTTTACTGTATCCCTTGGACCTTCTTATTGACGATGAAACACTGAAATTGCATCCGAATTTATTAGAAAAGGCACAATGCTGACTAAAGTACAAGAGGACTGACACTCTAACTTTCTTTGAGTTGAACCTCTCCTGTGAGTCCAGTTTTAGATTCCGATGCTTCATTTCAGGTTTACTGTATCCCTTGGACCTTCTTATTGACGATGAAACACAGAAATTGCATCCGAATTTAACAAAAAATGCACAATGCCGACTTAAGTACAAGAGGACTGACACTCTAACTTTCTATGATTGAACCTCGCCTGTGAGTCCAGTTTTAGATTCCGATGCTTCACTTCAGGTTTAATGTATCCCTTGCACCTTCTTATTGACGATGAAAAACGGAAATTGCATCCGAATTTAGTACAAAAGGCACGATGCCTACTTAAGTACAAGAGGACTGACACACCAACTTTCTATGATTTGTATCTCTCCTGTGAGTCCAGTTTTAGATTCCGATGATTTACTTCAGGTCTACTGTATACCTTGGACCGTCTTATTGACGAAGGAACACAGAAATTGCATCCGAATTTAATAATAAAGCACAACGCCGACTTAAGTTCAAGAGGACTGACACTCTAACTCTCTATGGGTTGAACCTCTCCTGTGAGTACAGTTTTAGATTCCGATGCTTCACTTCAGGTTTACTGTATACCTTGGACCTACTTATTAGCGATCAAACACAGAAATAGCATCCGTTTTTAATACAAAAGGCACAATGCCGACTTAAGTACAAGAGGACTAACACTCTAACTTTCTATGAGTTGAACCCCTACTGTGAGTCCAGTTTTAGATTCCGATGCTTCACTTCAGGTTTACTGTATACCTTGGACCTTCTTATTGCCGATGAAACACAGAAATTGCATCCGAATTTAATACAGAAGGCACAATGAAGACTTAAGTAAAAGAGAACTGACACTCTAACTTTCTATGAGTTGAAACTCTCCTGTGAGTCCAGTTTTAGATTCCGATGCTTCAATTTAGGTTTACTGTATCCCTTGGACCTTTTTATTGACGATGAAACACAGACATTGCATCCGATTTTAATACAAAAGACACAATCCTGACTAAGGTACAAGAGGACTGACACCCTAACTTTCTAGGATTTGAACCTCTCCTATGAGTCCAGTTTTAGATTCCGATGCTTCACTTCCGGTTTTGCCGTAATCCTTGGACCTTCATATTGACGATGAAACACAGAAATTGCATCCGAATCTAATACAAAAGACACAATGCCGACTTAAGTACAAGAGGACTGACACTCTAACTTTCTAGGATTTGAACCTCTCCTGTGAGCCCAGTTTTAGATTCCGATGCTTCACTTCAGGTTTTGCTGTATCCCTTGGACCTTCATATTGACGATGAAACACAGAAATTGCATCCGAATCTAATACAAAAGCACAAAGCCGACTTCAGTATAAGGGGAATGACACTCTAACTTTCTATGATTTGAACCTCTCCTGTGAGCCCAGTTTTACATTCCGATGCTTCACTTCAGGTTTACTGTATCCCTTGGACCTTCTTATTGACGATGAAACACAGAAATTGCATCCGAATTTATTATAAAAGGCACAATGCCGACTTAAGTACAAGAGGACTGACACTCTAACTTTCTATGAGTTGAACCTTTCCTGTGAGTCCAGGTTTAGATTCCGATGGATCACTTCAGGTTTACTGTATCCCTTGGACCATCTTATTGACGATGAAACACTGAAATTGCATCCGAAATTAATACAAAAGGCACAATGCCGACATAAGTACAAGACGACTGACACTCTAACTTACTATGAGTTGAACCTCTCCAGTAAGTCCAGTTTTAGATTCCGATGCTTCACTTTAGGTTTACTCTATCCCTTGGAACTTCTTATTGACGATGAAACACAGAAATTGCATCCGAGTTAAATACAAAAATCACAAAGCAGACTTAAGTACAAGAGCAATGACACTCTAACTTTATATGATTTAAACCTCTCCTGTGAGTTTAGTTTTAGATTCCCATGCTTCACTTCAGGTTTACTGTATACCTTGGACCTTCTTAATGACGATGAAACACAGAAACTGCATCCGAATTTAATACAAAGGCACAATGCCGACTTAAGTACAAGAGGACTGACACTCAAACTTTCTATGAGTTGAACCTCTCCTGTGAGTCCAGTTTTAGAACCCGATGCTTCACTTCAGGTTTACTGTATACCTTGGAACTTCTTATTGACGATGGAACATAGAAATTGGATCCGAATTTAATACAAAAAGCACAATGCCAACTTAAGTACAAGACGACTGACACTCTAACTTTCTATGATTTGAACCTCTCCTGTGAGTTTAGTTTTAGATTCCCATGCCTCACTTCAGGTTTACTGTATACCTTGGACATTCTTATTGACGATGATACACAGAAACTGCATC
Organism: Schistocerca americana; assembly: GCF_021461395.2. NCBI lineage: Eukaryota > Metazoa > Arthropoda > Insecta > Orthoptera > Acrididae > Schistocerca > Schistocerca americana. The sequence continues at coordinate 1,067,778,135 of NC_060120.1, read as the reverse complement.
CGAATTTAATACAAAAGGCACAATGCCGACTTAAGTACAAGAGGACTGACACTCTAACTTTCTATGAGTTGAACCTCTCCTGTGTGTCCAGTTTTAGATTCCGATGCTTCACTTCAGATTTACTGTAACCCTTGGACCTTCTTATTGACGTTGAAACACAGAAATTGAATCCGAATTTAATACCAAATACACAATGCCGACTTAAGTACAAGAGGACTGACACTTTAACTTACAGTGAGTTGAACCTCTCCTCTGAGTCCACTTTTAGATTCCGATGCTTCATTTCAGGTTTACTGTCTACTTAGGACCTTCTTATTGACGATGAAACACAGACATTGCATCCGAATTAAATACAAAAAGCGCAATGCCGACTTAATTACAAGAGGACTGCCACTCTAACTTTCTATAAGTTGAACCTCTCCGGTGAGTCCAGTTTTAGATTCCGATGCTTCACTTCAGGTTTACTGTACCCCTTGGACCTTCTTATTGACGATGAAACACAGAAATTGCATCCGAAATTAATACAAAAGACTCAATGCCGACATAAGTACAAGAGGACTGACACTCTAACTTACTATGAGTTGAACCTCTCCAGTGAGTCCAGTTGTAGCTTCCGATGCTTCACTTCAGGTTTACTGTAGCTCTTGGACCTTCTCATTGACGATGAAACACAGAAATTGCATCCGAATTCAATGCAAAAGGCGCAATGCCGACTTAAGTACAAGAGGACTGACACTCTAACTTTCTATGAGTTGAACCTCTCCTGTGAGTCCAGTTTCAGATTCCGATGATTCACTTCAGGTTTACTGTATCCCTTGCACCTTCTTATTGAAGATGAAAGACAGAAATTGCATCCGAATTTAGTACAAAAGGCACAATGCCTACTTAAGTACAAGAGGACTGACACCCTAACTTTCTATGGTTTGAACCTCTCCTGTGATTCCAGTTCTAGATTGCGATGCTTCACTTCAGGTTTACTGTATACCTAGGACCTTCTTATTGACGATGAAACACAGAAATTTCTTCCGAATTCAATACAAAAGGCACAATCCCGACTTAAGTACAAGAGGACTGACACTCTAACTTTCTGTGAGTTGAACCTCTCCTGTGAGGCCAGTTTTAGATTCCGATGCTTCACTTCAGGTTTACTGTATACCTTGGACCAACTCATTGCCGATGAAACACAGAAATTGCATACGAATTTAATACACAAGGCACAATCCAGACTTAAGTACAAAACGACTCACACTCTAACTTTGTATGAGTTGAACCTCTCCTGTGAGTCCTGTTTTAGAATCCCATGCTTCACTTCAGGTTTACTGTATCCCATGGACCTTCATATTGACGATGAGACACAGAAATTGCATCCGAATTTAATATAAAAGCACCATGCTGACTTAAGTACAAGAGGACTGACACTCTAACATTCTATGATTTGAACCTCTCCTGTGAGTCCAGATTTAGATTCCGATCCTTCACTTCAGGTTTACTGTATACCTTGGACCTTCTTATTGTCGATGAAACACAGAAATAGCATCCGAATTTAATACAAAAGGCACAATGCCGACTTAAGTACAAGAGGACTGACACTCTAACTATCTATGAGTTGAACCTCTCCTGTGAGTCCAGTTTTGGATTCCGATTTTTCACTTTAGGTTTACTGTATCCCTTGGACCCTCTAATTGACGATGAAACACAGAAATTGCATCCGAATTTAATACAAAAGGCACAATGCCGACTTAAGTCCAAGAGGACTGACACAATAACTTTCTACGATCTGATCCTCTCCTGCGAGTTTAGTTTTAGATTCCCACGCTTATCTTCAGGTTTACTGTATACCTTGGACCTTCTTATTGACGTTGAAACACAGAAATTGCATCCGAATTTAATACAAAAGGCACAATGCCGACTTAAGTGCAAGAGGACTGACACTCTAACTTTCTATGAGTTGAACCTCTCCTGTGAGTCCAGTTTTAGATTCCGATTTTTCACTTCAGGTTTACTGTATCCCATGGACCTTCTCATTGACGATGAAACACTGAAATTGCATCCGAATTTAGTACAAAAGGCGCAATGCCAACTTAAGTACAAGAGGACTGACACAATAACTTTCTGTGATTTGAACCTCTCCTGTGAGTCCAGTTTTAGATTCCGATGATTGACTTCAGGTTTACTGTATACCTTGGACCGTCTTATTGACGATGAAACACAGAAATTGCATCCGAATTTAATACAAAAGCACAATGCCGAATTAAGTACAAGAGGACTGACACCCTAACTTTCTATGGTTAGAACCTCTCCTGTGATTCCAGTTCTAGATTGCGATGCTTCACTTCAGGTTTACTGTGTACCTTGGACATTCTTGTTGACGATGAAACACAGAAATTGCATCCGAATTTAATACAAAACGCACAATGCCGACTTACGTACAAGAGTACTGACACTCTAACTTTCTGTGAGTTGAACCTCTCCTGTGAGTCCAGTTTTAGACTCCGATGCTTCACCTCAGGTTTACTGTATACCTTGGACTTACTTATCGCCGATGAAACACAGAAATTTCATCCGAATTTAATACAAAAGGCACAATCCAGACTTAAGTACAAGAGGACTCACACTATAACTTTCTATGATTTGAACCTCTCATGTGAGTCCAGTTTTAGGTTCCGATGCTTAACTTCAGGTTTACTGTAAACCTTAGACCTTCTTTTTGACGATGAAACGCAGAAATTGCATCCGAATTTAATACAAAAGGCACAATCCAGACTTAGGTACAAGAGGACTGACACTCAAACTTTCTATGAGTTGAAACTCTCCTGTGAGTCCAGTTTTAGATTCCGATTCTTCAATTCAGGTTTACTGTATCACTTGGGACTTCTTATTGCCGATGAAACTCAGAAATTGCATCCGAATTTAATACAAAAGGCACAACGCCGTCTTAAGTATAAGAGGACCGACACAATAAATATCTATGATTTGAACCTCTCCTGTAAGACCAGTTTTAGATTCCGATGCTTCACTTCAGGTTTACTGTATACCTTGGACCTTCTTATTGACGATCAAACACAGAAATTGCATCCGAATTTAATACAAAAGGCACAATGCCGACTTAAGTACAAGAGGACTAACACTCTAACTTTCTATGAGTCGAACTTCTACTGTGAGTCCAGTTTTAGATTCCGATGCTTCACTTCAGGTATACTGTATACCTTGGACCTTCTTATTGCCGATGAAACACAGAAATTGCATCCGAATTCAATACAAAAGGCACAATGCCGACTTAAGTACAAGTGGACTCACACTGTAACTTTCTATGATTTCAACCTCTGCTGTGATTCCAGTTTTAGATTCCGATGCTTAACTTCAGGTTTACTGTATACCTTAGACCTTCATATTGACGATGAAACACAGACATTGCATCCGAATTTAATACAAAAGACACAATGCCGATCTAGGTACAAGAGGACTGACACTCTAACTTTCTAGGATTCGAACCTCTCCTATGAGTCCAGTTTTAGATTCCGATGCTTCACTTCAGGTTTTGCCGTAATCCTTGGACCTTCATATTGACGATGGAACACAGAAATTGCATCCGAATCTAATACAAAAGACACAATGCCGACTTAAGTACAAGAGGACTGACACTCAAACTTTCTAGGATTTGAACCTCTTTTGTGAGCCCAGTTTTAGATTCCGATGCTTCACTTCAGGTTTTGCTGTATCCCTTGGACCTTCATATTGACGATGAAACACAGAAATTGCATCCGAATCTAATACAAAAGCACAAAGCCGACTTCAGTATAAGGGGAATGACACTCTAACTTTCTATGATTTGAACCTCTCCTGTGAGCCCAGTTTTACATTCCGATGCTTCACTTCAGGTTTACTGTATCCCTTGGACCTTCTTATTAACGATGAAACACAGAAATTGCATCCGAATTTATTATAAAAGGCACAATGCCGACTTAAGTACAAGAGGACTGACACTCTAACTTTCTATGAGTTGAACCTTTCCTGTGAGTCCAGGTTTAGATTCCGATGGATCACTTCAGGTTTACTGTATCCCTTGGACCATATTATTGACGATGAAACACAGAAATTGCATCCGAAATTAATACAAAAGGCACAATGCTGACATAAGTACAAGACGACTGACACTCTAACTTACTATGAGTTGAACCTCTCCAGTAAGTCCAGTTTTAGATTCCGATGCTTCACTTTAGGTTTACTCTATCCCTTGGACCTTCTTATTGACGATGAAACACAGAAATTGCATCCGAGTTAAATACAAAAGGCACAATGCCGACTTAAGTACAAGAGCAATGACACTCTAACTTTATATGATTTAAACCTCTCCTGTGAGTTTAGTTTAAGATTCCCATGCTTCACTTCAGGTTTACTGTATACCTTGGACCTTCTTATTGACGATGAAACACAGAAACTGCATCCGAATTTAATACCAAGGCACAATGCCGACTTAAGTACAAGAGGACTGACACTCTAACTTTCTATGAGTTGAACCTCTCCTGTGAGTCCAGTTTTAGATCCCGATGCTTCACTTCAGGTTTACTGTATACCTTAGACCTTCTTATTGACGATGGAACATAGAAATTGGATCCGAATTTAATACAAAAAGCACAATGCCAACTTAAGTACAAGACGACTGACACTCTAACTTACTATGAGTTGAACCTCTCCAGTAAGTCCAGTTTTAGATTCCGATGCTTCACTTCAGGTTTACTGTATACCTTGGACCTTCTTTTTGCCGATGAAACACAGAAATTGCATCCGAATTTAATACAGAAGGCACAATGAAGACTTAAGTAAAAGAGAACTGACACTCTAACTTTCTATGAGTTGAACCTCTCCTGTGAGTCCAGTTTTAGATTCCGATGCTTCAATTTAGGTTTACTGTATCCCTTGGACCTTTTTATTGACGATGAAACACAGACATTGCATCCGAATTTAATACATATGACACAATCCTGGCTAAGGTACAAGAGGACTGACACCCTAACTTTCTAGGATTTGAACCTCTCCTATGAGTCCAGTTTTAGATTCCGATGCTTCACTTCCGGTTTTGCCGTAATCCTTGGACCTTCATATTGACGATGAAACACAGAAATTGCATCCGAATCTAATACAAAAGACACAATGCCGACTTAAGTACAAGAGGACTGACACTCTAACTTTCTAGGATTTGAACCTCTCCTGTGAGCCCAGTTTTAGATTCCGATGCTTCACTTCAGGTTTTGCTGTATCCCTTGGACCTTCATATTGACGATGAAACACAGAAATTGCATCCGAATCTAATACAAAAGCACAAAGCCGACTTCAGTATAAGGGGAATGACACTCTAACTTTCTATGATTTGAACCTCTCCTGTGAGCCCAGTTTTACATTCCGATGCTTCACTTCAGGTTTACTGTATCCCTTGGACTTTCTTATTGACGATGAAACACAGAAATTGCATCCGAATTTATTATAAAAGGCACAATGCCGACTTAAGTACAAGAGGACTGACACTCTAACTTTCTATGAGTTGAACCTTTCCTGTGAGTCCAGGTTTAGATTCCGATGGATCACTTCAGGTTTACTGTATCCCTTGGACCATCTTATTGACGATGAAACACTGAAATTGCATCCGAAATTAATACAAAAGGCACAATGCCGACATAAGTACAAGACGACTGACACTCTAACTTACTATGAGTTGAACCTCTCCAGTAAGTCCAGTTTTAGATTCCGATGCTTCACTTTAGGTTTACTCTATCCCTTGGAACTTCTTATTGACGATGAAACACAGAAATTGCATCCGAGTTAAATACAAAAATCACAAAGCGGACTTAAGTACAAGAGCAATGACACTCTAACTTTATATGATTTAAACCTCTCCTGTGAGTTTAGTTTTAGATTCCCATGCTTCACTTCAGGTTTACTGTATACCTTGGACCCTCTTATTGACGATGAAACACAGAAACTGCATCCGAATTTAATACAAAGGCACAATGCCGACTTAAGTACAAGAGGACTGACACTCTAACTTTCTATGAGTTGAACCTCTCCTGTGAGTCCAGTTTTAGAACCCGATGCTTCACTTCAGGTTTACTGTATACCTTGGAACTTCTTATTGACGATGGAACATAGAAATTGGATCCGAATTTAATACAAAAAGCACAATGCCAACTTAAGTACAAGACGACTGACACTCTAACTTTCTATGATTTGAACCTCTCCTGTGAGTTTAGTTTTAGATTCCCATGCCTCACTTCAGGTTTACTGTATACCTTGGACATTCTTATTGACGATGATACACAGAAACTGCATCCGAATTTAATACAAAAGGCACAATGCCGACTTAAGTACAAGAGGACTGACACTCTAACTTTCTATGAGTTGAACCTCTCATGTGTGTCCAGTTTTAGATTCCGATGCTTCACTTCAGATTTACTGTAACCCTTGGACCTTCTTATTGACGTTGAAACACTGAAATTGAATCCGAATTTAATACCAAATACACAATGCCGACTTAAGTACAAGAGGACTGACACTTTAACTTACAGTGAGTTGAACCTCTCCTCTGAGTCCACTTTTAGATTCCGATGCTTCATTTCAGGTTTACTGTCTACTTAGGACCTTCTTATTGACGATGAAACACAGATATTGCATCCGAATTTAATACAAAAAGCGCAATGCCGACTTAATTACAAGAGGAATGCCACTCTAACTTTCTATAAGTTGAACCTCTCCGGTGAGTCCAGTTTTAGATTCCGATGCTTCACTTCAGGTTTACTGTATCCCTTGGACCTTCTTATTGACGATGAAACACAGAAATTGCATCCGAAATTAATACAAAAGACTCAATGCCGACATAAGTACAAGAGGACTGACACTCTAACTTACTATGAGTTGAACCTCTCCAGTGAGTCCAGTTGTAGCTTCCGATGCTTCACTTCAGGTTTACTGTATCCCTTGCACCTTCTTATTGAAGATGAAAGACAGAAATTGCATCCGAATTTAGTACAAAAGGCACAATGCCTACTTAAGTACAAGAGGACTGACACCCTAACTTTCTATGGTTTGAACCTCTCCTGTGATTCCAGTTCTAGATTGCGATGCTTCACTTCAGGTTTACTGTATACCTAGGACCTTCTTATTGACGATGAATCACAGAATTTTCTTCCGAATTCAATACAAAAGGCACAATCCCGACTTAAGTACAAGAGGACTGACACTCTAACTTTCTGTGAGTTGAACCTCTCCTGTGAGGCCAGTTTTAGATTCCGATGCTTCACTTCAGGTTTACTGTATACCTTGGACCAACTCATTGCCGATGAAACACAGAAATTGCATACGAATTTAATACAAAAGGCACAATCCAGACTTAAGTACAAAACGACTCACACTCTAACTTTGTATGAGTTGAACCTCTCCTGTGAGTCCTGTTTTAGAATCCCATGCTTCACTTCAGGTTTACTGTATCCCATGGACCTTCATATTGTCGATGAGACACAGAAATTGCATCCGAATTTAATATAAAAGCACCATGCTGACTTAAGTACTAGAGGACTGACACTCTAACATTCTATGATTTGAACCTCTCCTGTGAGTCCAGATTTAGATTCCGATCCTTCACTTCAGGTTTACTGTATACCTTGGACCTTCTTATTGTCGATGAAACACAGAAATAGCATCCGAATTTAATACAAAAGGCACAATGCCGACTTAAGTACAAGAGGACTGACACTCTAACTATTTATGAGTTGAACCTCTCCTGTGAGTCCAGTTTTGGATTCCGATTTTTCACTTCAGGTTTACTGTATCCCTTGGACCCTCTAATTGACGATGAAACACAGAAATTGCATCCGAATTTAATACAAAAGGCACAATGCCGACTTAAGTCCAAGAGGACTGACACAATAACTTTCTACGATCTGATCCTCTCCTGCAAGTTTAGTTTTAGATTCCCACGCTTCACTTCAGGTTTACTGTATACCTTGGACCTTCTTATTGACGATCAAACACAGAAATTGCATCCGAATTTAATACAAAAGGCACAATGCCGACTTAAGTACAAGAGGACTAACACTCTAACTTTCTATGAGTCGAACTTCTACTGTGAGTCCAGTTTTAGATTCCGATGCTTCACTTCAGGTATACTGTATACCTTGGACCTTCTTATTGAAGATGAAACACAGAAATTGCATCCGAATTCAATACAAAAGGCACAATGCCGACTTAAGTACAAGTGGACTCACACTGTAACTTTCTATGATTTCAACCTCTGCTGTGATTCCAGTTTTAGATTCCGATGCTTAACTTCAGGTTTACTGTATACCTTAGACCTTCATATTGACGATGAAACACAGACATTGCATCCGAATTTAATACAAAAGACACAATGCCGATCTAGGTACAAGAGGACTGACACTCTAACTTTCTAGGATTTGAACCTCTCCTATGAGTCCAGTTTTAGATTCCGATGCTTCACTTCAGGTTTTGCCGTAATCCTTGGACCTTCATATTGACGATGGAACACAGAAATTGCATCCGAATCTAATACAAAAGACACAATGCCGACTAAAGTACAAGAGGACTGACACTCAAACTTTCTAGGATTTGAACCTCTTTTGTGAGCCCAGTTTTAGATTCCGATGCTTCACTTCAGGTTTTGCTGTATCCCTTGGACCTTCATATTGACGATGAAACACAGAAATTGCATCTGAATCTAATACAAAAGCACAAAGCCGACTTCAGTATAAGGGGAATGACACTGTAACTTTCTATGATTTGAACCTCTCCTGTGAGCCCAGTTTTACATTCCGATGCTTCACTTCAGGTTTACTGTATCCCTTGGACCTTCTTATTGACCATGAAACACAGAAATTGCATCCGAATTTATTATAAAAGGCACAATGCCGACTTAAATACAAGAGGACTGACACTCTAACTTTCTATGAGTTGAACCTTTCCTGTGAGTCCAGGTTTAGATTCCGATGGATCACTTCAGGTTTACTGTATCCCTTGGACCATATTATTGACGATGAAACACAGAAATTGCATCCGAAATTAATACAAAAGGCACAATGCCGACATAAGTACAAGACGACTGACACTCTAACTTACTATGAGTTGAACCTCTCCAGTAAGTCCAGTTTTAGATTCCGATGCTTCACTTTAGGTTTACTCTATCCCTTGGACCTTCTTATTGACGATGAAACACAGAAATTGCATCCGAGTTAAATACAAAAGGCACAATGCCGACTTAAGTACAAGAGCAATGACACTCTAACTTTATATGATTTAAACCTCTCCTGTGAGTTTAGTTTTAGATTCCCATGCTTCACTTCAGGTTTACTGTATACCTTGGACCTTCTTATTGACGATGAAACACAGAAACTGCATCCGAATTTAATACAAAGGCACAATGCCGACTTAAGTACAAGAGGACTGACACTCTAACTTTCTATGAGTTGAACCTCTCCTGTGAGTCCAGTTTTAGATCCCGATGCTTCACTTCAGGTTTACTGTATACCTTAGACCTTCTTATTGACGATGGAACATAGAAATTGGATCCGAATTTAATACAAAAAGCACAATGCCAACTTAAGTACAAGAGGACTGACACTCTAACTTTCTATGATTTGAACCTCTCCTGTGAGTTTGGTTTTAGATTCCCATGCCTCACTTCAGGTTTACTGTATACCTTGGACATTCTTATTGACGATGATACACAGAAATTGCGTACGAATTTAATACAAAAGGCACAATCCAGACTTAAGTACAAAACGACTCACACTCTAACTTTGTATGAGTTGAACCTCTCCTGTGAGTCCTGTTTTAGAATCCCATGCTTCACTTCAGGTTTACTGTATCCCATGGACCTTCATAATGATGATGAGACACAGAAATTGCATCCGAATTTAATATAAAAGGCACCATGCTGACTTAAGTACAAGAGGACTGTCACTCTAACATTCTATGATTTGAACCTCTCCTGTGAGTCCAGATTTAGATTCCGATCCTTCACTTCAGGTTTACTGTATACCTTGGACCTTCTTATTGTCGATGAAACACAGAAATAGCATCCGAATTTAATACAAAAGGCACAATGCCGACTTAAGTACAAGAGGACTGACACTCTAACTATCTATGAGTTGAACCTCTCCTGTGAGTCCAGTTTTGGATTCCGATTTTTCACTTCAGGATTACTGTATCCCTTGGACCCTCTAATTGACGATGAAACATAGAAATTGCATCCGAATGTAATACAAAAGGCACAATGCCGACTTAAGTCCAAGAGGACTGACACAATAACTTTCTACGATCTGATCCTCTCCTGCGAGTTTACTTTTAGATTCCCACGCTTCACTTCAGGTTTACTGTATACCTTGGACCTTCTTATTGACGTTGAAACACAGAAATTGCATCCGAATTTAATACAAAAGGCACAATGCCGACTTAAGTGCAAGAGGACTGACACTCTAACTTTCTATGAGTTGAACCTCTCCTGTGAGTCCAGTTTTAGATTCCGATTTTTCACTTCAGGTTTACTGTATCCCATGGACCTTCTCATTGACGATGAAACACTGAAATTGCATCCGATTTTAGTACAAAAGGCACAATGCCGACTTAAGTACAAGAGGACTGACACAATAACTTTCTATGATTTGAACCTCTCCTGTGAGTCCAGTTTTAGATTCCGATGATTGACTTCAGGTTTACTGTATACCTTGGACCGTCTTATTGACGATGAAACACAGAAATTGCACCCGAATTTAATACAAAAGCACAATGCCGACGTAAGTACAAGAGGACTGACACCGTAACTTTCTATGGTTAGAACCTCTCCTGTGATTCCAGTTCTAGATTGCGATGCTTCACTTCAGGTTTACTGTGTACCTTGGACATTCTTGTTGACGATGAAACACAGAAATTGCATCCGAATTTAATACAAAACGCACAATGCCGACTTACGTACAAGAGTACTGACACTCTAACTTTCTGTGAGTTGAACCTCTCCAGTGAGTCCAGTTTTAGACTCCGATGCTTCACCTCAGGTTTACTATATACCTTGGACTTACTTATCGCCGATGAAACACAGAAATTTCATCCGAATTTAATACAAAAGGCACAATCCAGACTTAAGTACAAGAGGACTCACACTATAACTTTCTATGATTTGAACCTCTCATGTGAGTCCAGTTTTAGGTTCCGATGCTTAACTTCAGGTTTACTGTAAACCTTAGACCTTCTTTTTGACGATGAAACGCAGAAATTGCATCCGAATTTAATACAAAAGGCACAATCCAGACTTAGGTAAAAGAGGACTGACACTCAAACTTTCTATGAGTTGAAACTCTCCTGTGAGTCCAGTTTTAGATTCCGATGCTTCACTTCAGATTTACTGTATCCCTTGGACCTTCTTATTGACGATGAAACACAGAAATTGAATCCGAATTTAATACCAAATACACAATGCCGACATAAGTACAAGAGGACTGACACTTTAACTTACAGTGAGTTGAACCTCTCCTCTGAGTCCACTTTTAGATTCCGATGCTTCATTTCAGGTTTACTGTATACTTAGGACCTTCTTATTGACGATGAAACACACATATTGCATCCGAATTTAATACAAAAAGCACAATGCCGACTTAATTACAAGAGGACTGACACTCTAACTTTCTATAAGTTGAACCTCTCCGGTGAGTCCAGTTTTAGATTCCGATGCTTCACTTCAGGTTTACTGTATTCCTTGGACCTTCTTATTGGCGATGAAACACAGAAATTGCATCCGAATTCAATACAAAAGGCGCAATGCCGACTTAAGTACAAGAGGACTGACACTCTAACTTTTTATGATTTGAACCTGTCCAGTGAGTCCAGTTTTAGATTCCGATGCTTCACTTCAGATTTACTGTATTCCTTGGACCTTCTTATTGACCATGAAACACAGAAATTGCATCCGAATTAAATACAAAGGCACAATGCCGACTTAAGTACAAGAGGACCGACACTCTAACTTTCTATGAGTTGAACCTCTCCTGTGAGTCCAGTTTTAGATTCCGATGCTTCACTTCAGGTTTACTGTATCCCTTGCACCTTCTTATTGACGATGAAACACAGACATTGCGTCAGAATTTAATAGAAGAGCACAATGCCGACTTAAGTACAAGAGGACAGACACTCTAACTTTCTATGTTTTGAACCTCTCCTGTGAGTCCAGTTTTAGATTCCGATGGTTCACTTCAGGTTTACTGTATACCTTGGACCAACTCATTGCCGATGAAACACAGAAATTGCATACGAATTTAATACAAAAGGCACAATCCAGACTTAAGTACAAAACGACTCACACTCTAACTTTGTATGAGTTGAACCTCTCCTGTGAGTCCTGTTTTGGAATCCCATGCTTCACTTCAGGTTTACTGTATCCCATGGACCTTCATATTGACAATGAGACACAGAAATTGCATCCGAATTTAATATAAAAGGCACCATGCTGACTTAAGTACAAGAGGACTGACACTCTAACATTCTATGATTTGAACCTCTCCTGTGAGTCCAGATTTAGATTCCGATCCTTCACTTCAGGTTTACTGTATACCTTGGACCTTCTTATTGTCGATGAAACACAGAAATAGCATCCGAATTTAATACAAAAGGCACAATTCCGACTTAAGTACAAGAGGACTGACACTCTAACTATCTATGAGTTGAACCTCTCCTGTGAGTCCAGTTTTGGATTCCGATTTTTCACTTCAGGTTTACTGTATCCCTTGGACCCTCTAATTGACGATGAAACACAGAAATTGCATCCGAATTTAATACAAAAGGCACAATGCCGACTTAAGTCAAAGAGGACTGACACAATAAATTTCTACGATCTGATCCTCTCCTGCGAGTTTAGTTTTAGATTCCCACGCTTCACTTCAGGTTTACTGTATACCTTGGATATTCTTATTGACGTTGAAACACAGAAATTGCATCCGAATTTAATACAAAAGGCACAATGCCGACTTAAGTGCAAGAGGACTGACACTCTAACTTTCTATGAGTTGAACCTCTCCTGTGAGTCCAGTTTTAGATTCCGATTTTTCACTTCAGGTTTACTGTATCCCATGGACCTTCTCATTGACGATGAAACACTGAAATTGCATCCGAATTTAGTACAAAAGGCACAATGCCGACTTAAGTACAAGAGGACTGACACAATAACTTTCTATGATTTGAACCTCTCCTGTGAGTCCAGTTTTAGATTCCGATGATTGACTTCAGGTTTACTGTATACCTTGGACCGTGTTATTGACGATGAAACACAGAAATTGCATCCGAATTTAACACAAAAGCACAATGCCGACGTAAGTACAAGAGGACTGACACCCCAACTTTCTATGGTTAGAACCTCTCCTGTGATTCCAGTTCTAGATTGCGATGCTTCTTTTCAGGTTTACTGTGTACCTTGGACATTCTTGTTGACGATGAAACACAGAAATTGCATCCGAATTTAATACAAAACGCACAATGCCGACTTACGTACAAGAGTACTGACACTCTAACTTTCTGTGAGTTGAACCTCTCCTGTGAGTCCAGTTTTAGACTCTGATGCTTCACCTCAGGTTTACTGTATACCTTGGACTTACTTATCGCCGATGAAACACAGAAATTTCATCCGAATTTAATACAAAAGGCACAATCCAGACTTAAGTACAAGAGGACTAACACTCTAACTTTCTATGAGTTGAACCTCTACTGTGAGTCCAGTTTTAGATTCCGATGCTTCACTTCAGGTGTACTGTATACCTTGGACCTTCTTATTGCCGATGAAACACAGAAATCGCATCCGAATTCAATACAAAAGGCACAATGCCGACTTAAGTACAAGAGGACTCACACTGTAACTTTCTATGATTTCAACCTCTGCTGTGATTCCAGTTTTAGATTCCGATGCTTAACTTCAGGTTTACTGTATACCTTAGACCTTCTTATTGACGATGAAACACAGAAATTGCATCCGAGTTTAATACAAAAGGCACGATGCCGACTTAAGTACAAGAGGACTGACACCCTAACTTTCTATGGTTAGAACTTCTCCTGTGATTCCAGTTCTAGATTTCGATGCTTCACTTCAGGTTTACTGTATACCTTGGACCTTCTTATTGACGATGAAATACAGAAATTGCTTCCGAATTCAATACAAAAGGCACAATGCCGACTTATGTACAAGAGGACTGACACTCTAACTTTCTGTGAGTTGAACCTCTCCTGTGAGTCCAGTTTTTGATTCCGATGCTTCACTTCAGGTTTACTGTATACCTTGGACCTACTTAATTTCGATGAAACACAGAAATTGCATCCGAATTTAATACAAAAGTCACAATCCAGACTTAAGTACAAAAGGACGCACACTCTAACTTTCTATAAGTTGAACCTCTCCTGTGGGTCCAGTTTTAGATTCCCATGCTTCACTTCAGGTTTACTGTATCCCATGGCCCTTCATATTGACGATGAGACACAGAAATTGCATCCGAATTTAATATAAAGGGCACCATGCCGTCTTAAGTACAAGAGGACTGACACTCTACCATTCTATGATTTGATTCTCTCCTGTAAGTCCAGTTTTAGATTCCGATCCTTCACTTCAGGTTTACTGTATACCTTGGACCTTCTTATTGCCGATGAATCACAGTAATTGCATCCGAATTTAATACAAAAGGCACAATGCCGACTTAAGTACAAGAGGACTCACACTGTAACTTTCTATGATTTGAACCTCTACTGTGAGTTCACTTTTAGATTCCGATGCCTAACTTCAGGTTTACTGTATACCTTAGACCTTCTTACTGATGATGAAACACAGAAATTGCATCCGAATTTAATACAAAAGGCACAATGCCGACTTAAGTACAAGAGGACTGACACTCTAACTATCTATGAGTTGAACCTCTCCTGTGAGTCCAGTTTTAGATTCCGATTTTTCACTTCAGGTTTACTGTATCCCTTGGACCTTCTTATTGACGATGAAACACAGAAATTGCAACCGAATGTAATACAAAGGGCACAATGCCGACTTAAGTACAAGAGGACTGACACAATAACTTTCTATGATTTGAACCTCTCCTGTGAGTTTAGTTTTAGATTCCCATGCTTCACTTCATTTTTACTGTATACCTTGGACCTTCTTATTGACGTTGAAACACAGAAATTGCATCCGAATATAATACAAAAGGCACAATGCCGACTTAAGTACAAGAGGACTGACACAATAACTTTCTATGATTTGAACCTCTCCTGTGAGCTTAGTTTTAGATTCCAATGCTTCACTTCAGGTTTACTGTAAACCTTGGACCTTCTTATTGACGTTGAAACACAGAAATTGCATCCGAATATAATACAAAAGGCACAATGCCAACTTAAGTACAAGAGGACTGACACACTAACTTTCGATAAGTTGAACCTCTCCTGTGAGTCCAGTTTTAGATCCCGATGCTTTACTTCAGGATTACTGTATAGCTTGGACATTCTTATTGACGATGAAACACAGAAATTGCATCCGAATTTAATACAAAAGGCAGAATGCCGACTTAAGTACAAGAGGAGAGACACAATAACTTTCTATGATTTGAACCTCACCTGTGGGTTTAGTTTTAGATTCACATGCTTCACTTCAGGTTTACTGTATACCTTGGACCTTCTTATTGACGTTGAAACACAGAAATTGCATCCGTATTTAATACAAAAGCACAATGCCGATTTAAGTACAAGAGGACTGGCACTCAAACTTTCTATGAGTTGAACCTCTCCTGTGAGTCCAGTTTTACATTCCGATGCTTCACTTCAGGTTTACTGTATCCCTTGGACCTTCTTATTGACGATGAAACACAGAAATTGTAAACGAATTTAATACAAAAGGCACAATGCCGACTTAAGTAAAAGAGGACTGACACTCTACCTTTCTATGAGTTGAACCTCAACTGTGAGTCCAGTTTCAGATACCGATGCTTCATTTCAGGTGTACTCTATCCCTTGGACCTTCTTATTGACGATGAAACACAGAAATTTGCATCCGAATTTAGTACAAAAGGCACAATGCCGACTTAAGTACAAGTGGACTGACACTTTAACTCTCTATGCTTTGAACCTCTCCTGTGAGTCCAGTTTTAGATTCCGATGCTTCACTTCAGGTTTACTGTATGCCTTGGACCTTCTTATTGACAATAAACACAGAAATTGCATCCGAATTTAATACAAAAGGCACAATGCCATCTTAAGTACAAGAGGACTACCACTCTAACTTTCTATGATTTGAACCTCTCCTGTGACTCCAGTTCTAGATTGCGATGCTTCACTTCAGGTTTACTGTATACCTTGGACCTACTTATTGACGATGAAACACAGAAATTGCTTCCGAATTTATAACAAAAGGCACAATGCCGACTTAAATACAAGAGGACTGACACTCTTACTTTCTATGATTTGAACCTCCCCTGTGATTCCAGTTGTAGATTCATATGCTTCACTTCAGGTTTACTGTATCCCTTGGACTTTCATATTGACGATGAAGCACAGAAATTGCATCCGAATTTAATATAAAAGTCACCATGCCGACTTAAGTACAAGAGGACTGACACTCTAACATTCTATGATTTGAACCTCTCCTGTGAGTCCAGTTTTAGATTCCGATCCTTCACTTCAGGTTAACGTATACTTTGGACCTTCTTATTGCCGATGAAACACAGAAATTGCATCCGAATTTAATACAAAAGGCACAATGCCGACTTAAGTACAAGAGGACTCACACTGCAACTTTCTATGATTTGAAACTCTCCTGAAAGTCCGGTTTTAGATCCCGATGCTTAACTTCAGGTTTACTGTATACCTTTGACCTTCTTAGTGACGATGAAACACAAAAATTGCAGCCGAATTTAATACAAAAGGCACAATGCCGACTTACGTACAAGAGGACTGACACTCTAACTTTCTATGAGTTGAACCTCTATTGTGAGTCCAGTTTTAGATTCCGATTTTTCACTTCAGGTATACTGTATCATTTGGACCTTCTTATTGACGATGAAACACAGAAATTGCATCCGAATTTAATACAAAAGGCACAATGCCGACTTAAGTACAAGAGGACTGACAATCTAACTATCTATGAGTTGAACCTCTATTGTGAGTCCAGTTTTAGATTCCGATTTTTCACTTCAGGTATACTGTATCATTTGGACCTTCTTATTGACGATGAAACACAGAAATTGCATCCGAATGTAATACAAAAGGCACAATGCCGACTTAAGTACAAGAGGACTGACACAATAACTTTCTGTGAGTTGAACCTCTCCTGTGAGTCCAGTTTTAGATTCCGATGCTTCACTTTAGGTTTACTGTATACATTGGACCTACTTATTGCCGATGAAACACAGAAATTGCATCCGAATATAATACAAAAGGCACAATCCAGACTTAAGTACAAGAGGACACACACTATAAATTTCTATGATTTGAACCTCTATTGTGAGACCAGTGTTAGGTTCCGATGCTTAACTTCAGGTTTACTGTATACCTTAGACCTTCTTATTGACGATGAAACACAGAAATTGCATCCGAATTTAATACAAAATGCACAATGCCAACTTAAGTACAAGAGGACTGACACTCAAACTTTCTATGAGTTGAACCTCTCCTGTGAGTCCAGTTTTAGATTCCGATTCTTCACTTCAGGTTTACTGTATCACTTGGACCTTCTTATTGCCGATGAAACTCAGAATTTGCATCCGAATTTAATACAAATTCACAATGCCGACATAAGTACAAGAGGACAGACACAATAACTTTCTATGATTTGAACCTCACCTGTGGGTTTAGTTTTAGATTCCCATGCTTCACTTCAGGTTTACTGTATACCTTGGACCTTCCTATTGACGATGAAACACAGAAATTGCATCCGGATTTAATACAAAAGGCACAATGCCGACTTAAGTACAAGAGGACTGAGACTCAAACTTTCTCTGAGTTGAACCTCTCCTGTGAGTCCAGTTATACATTCCGATGCTTCACTTCAGGTATACTGTATGCCTTGGACCTTCTTATTGACGATAAACACAGAAATTGCATCCGAATTTAATACAAAAGGCACAATGCCATTTTAAGTACAAGTGGACTACCACTCTAACTTTCTATGATTTGAACCTCTCCTGTGACTCCAGTTTTAGATTCCGATGCTTTACTTCAGGTTTACTGTACACCTTAGACCTTCGTATTGACGATGAAACACAGAAATTGCATCCGAGTTTAATACAAAAGGCACGATGCCGACTTAAGTACAAGTGGACTAACACTCCAACTTTCTATGAGTTGAACCTCTACTGTGAGTCCAGTTTTAGATTCCGATGCTTTACTTCAGGTTTACTGTACACCTTAGACCTTCTTATTGACGATGAAACACAGAAATTGCATCCGAGTTTAATACAAAAGGCACGATGCCGACTTAAGTACAAGTGGACTAACACTCTAACTTTCTATGAGTTGAACCTCTACTGTGAGTCCAGTTTTAGATTCCGATGCTTCACTTCAGGTATACTGTATGCTTTGGACCTTCTTATTGACGATAAACACAGAAATTGCATCCGAATTTAATACAAAAGGCACAATGCCATTTTAAGTACAAGTGGACTACCACTCTAACTTTCTATGATTTGAACCTCTCCTGTGACTCCAGTTTTAGATTCCGATGCTTTACTTCAGGTTTACTGTACACCTTAGACCTTCTTATTGACGATGAAACACAGAAATTGCATCCGAGTTTAATACAAAAGGCACGATGCCGACTTAAGTACAAGAGGACTGACACAATAACTTTCTATGATTTGAACCTCTCCTGTGAGTTTAGTTTTACATTCCCACGTTTCACTTCAGGTTTACTGTATACCTTGGACCTTCTTATTGACGTTGAAACACAGACATTGCATCCGAATATAATACAAAATGCACAATGCCGACTTAAGTGCAAGAGGACTGACACAATAACTTTCTATGATTTGAACGTCTCCTGTGAGCTTAGTTTTAGATTCCTATGCTTCACTTCAGGTTTACTGTATACCTTGGACCTTCTTATTGACGTTGAAACACAGAAATTGCATCCGAATATAATACAAAAGGCACAATGCCAACTTAAGTACAAGAGGACTGACACTCTAACTTTCGATAAGTTGAACCTCTCCTGTGAGTCCAGTTTTAGATTCCGATGCTTTACTTCAGGTTTACTGTATAGCTTGGACATTCTTATTGACGATGAAACACAGAAATTGCATCCGAATTTAATACAAAAGGCACAATGCCGACTTAAGTACAAGAGGACAGACACAATAACTTTCTATGATTTGAACCTCACCTGTGGGTTTAGTTTTAGATTCCCATGCTTCACTTCAGGTTTACTGTATATCTTGGACCTTCTTATTGACGTTGAAACACAGAAATTGCATCCGTATTTAATACAAAAGGCACAATGCCGACTTAAGTACAAGCGGACTGACACTCAAACTTTCTATGAGTTGAACCTCAACTGTGAGTCCAGTTTCAGATACCGATGCTTCATTTCAGGTGTACTGCATCCCTTGGACCTTCTTATTGACGATGAAACACAGAAATTTGCATCCGAATTTAATACAAAAAGCACAATGCCGACTTAAGTACAAGAGGACTGACACTTTAACTCTCTATGTTTTGAACCTCTCCTGTGGGTCCAGTTTTAGATTCCGATGCTTCACTTGAGGTTTACTGTATGCCTTGGACCTTCGTATTGACAATAAACACAGAAATTGCATCCGAATGCAATACAAAAGGCACAATGCCATCTTAGTTACAAGAGGACTACCACTCTAACTTTCTATGATTTGAACCTCTCCTGTGACTCCAGTTCTAGATTGCGATGCTTCACTTCAGGTTTACTGTATACCTTGGACCTACTTATTGACGATGAAACACAGAAATTGCTTCCGAATTTATAACAAAAGGCACAATGCCGACTTAAATACAAGAGGACTGACACTCTTACTTTCTATGTTTTGAACCTCCCCTGTGAGTCCAGTTGTAGATTCATATGCTTCACTTCAGGTTTACTGTATCCCTTGGACTTTCATATTGACGATGAAGCACAGAAATTGCATCCGAATTTAATATAAAAGGCACCATGCCGACTTAAGTACAAGAGGACTGACACTCTAACATTCTATGATTTGAACCTCTCCTGTGAGTCCAGATTTAGATTCCGATCCTTCACTTCAGGTTAACGTATACCTTAAACCTTCTTATTGCCGATGAAACACAGAAATTGCATCCGAATTTAATACAAGAGGCACAATGCCGATTTAAGTACAAGAGGACTCACACTGCAACTATCTATGATTTGAACCTCTCCTGTGAGTCCGGTTTTAGATCCCGATGCTTAGCTTCAGGTTTGCTGTATACCTTTGACCTTCTTAGTGACGATGAAACACAAAAATTGCATCCGAATTTAATACAAAAGGCACAATGCCGACTTACGTACAAGAGGACTGACATTCTAACTTTCTATGAGTTGAACCTCTCCTGTGAGTCCAGTTTTAGATTCCGATTTTTCACTTCAGGTTTACTGTATCCCTTGGACCTTCTTATTGACGATGAAACACAGTAATTGCATCCGAATTTAATACAAATGGCACAATGCCGACTTAAGTACAAGAGGACTGACACTCTAACTATCTATGAGTTGAACCTCTCCTGTGAGTCCAGTTTTAGATTCCGATTTTTCACTTCAAGTTTACTGTATCCCTTGGACCTTCTTATTGACGATGAAACACAGAAATTGCATCCGAATGTAAAACAAAAGGCACAATGCCGACTTAAGTACAAGAGGACTGACACAATAACTTTCTATGATTTGAACCTCTCCTGTGAGTTTAGTTTTAGATTCCCATGCTTCATTTCAGGTTTACTGTATACCTTCGACCTTCTTATTGACGATGAAACACAGAAATTGCATCCGCATATAATACAAAAGGCACAATGCCGTCTTAAGTACAAGAGGACTGACACTCTAAATTTTCTATGAGTTGAACCTCTCCTGTGAGTCCAGTTTTAGATTCCGATTTTTCACTTCAGGTTTACTGTATCCCTTGGACCTTCTTATTGACTATGAAACACAGAAATTGCATCCGAATTTAGTACAAAAGGCACAATGCCGACTTAAGTACAAGAGGACTGACACAATAACTTTCTATGATTTGAACCTCTCCTGTGAGCTTAGTTTTAGATTCCCATGCTTCACTTCAGGTTTGCTGTATACCTTGGACCTTCTTATTGACGTTGAAACACAGAAATTGCATCCGCATATAATACAAAAGGAACAATGCCGTCTTAAGTACAAGAGGACTGACACTCTAAATTTTCTATGAGTTGAACCTCTCCTGTGACTCCAGTTTTAGGTTCCGATGCTTTACTATAGGTTTACTGTATACCTTGGACATTCTTATTGACGATGAAACACAGAAATTGCATCCGAATTTAATACGAAACGCGCAATGCCGACATAAGTACAAGAGGACTGACACTCTAACTTTCTGTGAGTTGAACCTCTCCTGTGAGTCCAGTTTCAGATTCCGATGCTTCACTTTAGGTTTACTGTATACCTTGGACCTACTTATTGCCGATGAAACACAGAAATTGCATCCGAATATAATACAAAAGGCACAATCCAGACTTAAGTACAAGAGGACACACACTATAAATTTCTATGATTTGAACCTCTATTGTGAGTCCAGTTTTAGGTTAAGATGCTTAACTTCAGGTTTACTGTATACCTTAGACCTTCTTATTGACGATGAAACACAGAAATTGCATCCGAATTTAATACAAAATGCACAACGCCAACTTAAGTACAAGAGGACTGACACTCAAACTTTGTATGAGTTGAACCTCTCCTGTGAGTCCAGTTATAGATTCCGACTTTTCACTTCGGGTTTACTGTGTCCCTTGGACCTTCTTATTGACGATGAAACACAGAAATTGCATCCGAATTTAATACAAAAGGCACAATGCCGACTTAAGTAAAAGGTGACTGACACTCTATCTTTCTATGAGTTGAACCTCAACTGTGAGTCCAGTTTCAGATTCCGATGCTTTATTTCAGGTGTACTGTAACCCTTGGACCTTCTTATTGACGATGAAACACAGAAATTTGCATCCGAATTTAATACAAAAGGCACAATTCCGACTTAAGAACGAGAGGACTGACACTTTAACTCCCTATGTTTTGAGCCTCTCCTGTGAGTCCAGTTTTAGATTCCGATGCTTCACTACAGGTTTACTGTATGCCTTGGACCTCCTTATTGACGATAAACACAGAAATTAAATCCGAATTTAATACAAAAGGCACAATGCCATCTTAAGTACAAGAGGACTACCACTCTAACTTTCTATGATTTGAACCTCTCCTGTGACTCCAGTTTTAGATTCCGATGCTTCACTTCAGGTTTACTGTATCCCTTGGACCTTCTTATTGACGATGAAACACACAAATTGCATCCGAATTTAATACAAATGGCACAATGCCGACTTAAGTACAAGAGGACTGACACCCTAACTTTCTATGATTTGAACCTCTCCTGTGAGTCTAGTTGCAGATTCATATGCTTCACTTCAGGTTTACTGTATCCCTTGGACTTTCATATTGACGATGTAGCACAGAAATTGCATCCGAATTTTAATATAAAAGGCACCATGCCGACGTAAGTACAAGAGGACTGACACTCTAACATTATATGATTTGAACCTCTCCTGTGATTCCAGTTTTAGATTCCGATCCTTCACTTCAGGTTTACTGTATACCTTTGACCTTCTTATTGACGATGAAACACAAAAATTGCATCCGAATTTAATACAAAAGGCACAATGCCGACTTACGTACAAGAGGAGTGACACTCTAACTTTCTGCGAGTTGAACCTCTCCTGTGAGTCCAGTTTTAGATTCCGATTTATCACTTCAGGTTTACTGTATTACTTGGACCTTCTTATTGACGATGAAACACAGAAATTGCATCCGAATTTGATACAAAAGGCACAATGCCGACTTAAGTACAAGAGGACTGACACTCTAACTCTCCATGCGTTGAACCGCTCCTGTGAGTCCAGTTTTAGATTCTGATGCTTTACTTCAGGTTAACTGTATACCTTGGACCTTCTTATGTCGATGAAACACAGATATTGCATCCGAATTTAATAAGAAGGCACAATGCCGACTTAACTACAAGAGGACTGACACTCTAACTTTCTATGAGTTGAACCTCTCCTGTGAGTATAGTTTTAGATTCCGATGTTTGCTTCAGGTTTACTGTATACCTTTGACCTTATTGACGATGAAAGACAGAAATTTCATCCGAAATTTAATACAAAAGGCTCAATGCCGTAATAAGTACAAGAGGAATGCCACTCAAACTTTCTATGAGTAGAACCTCTACTGTGAGTCCAGTTTTAGATTCCGATGCTTCATTACAGGTTTACTGTATACCTTGGACTTTCTTATTGACGATGAAACACAGAAATTGCATCGGAATTCAAAACAAAAGGCACAATGCCGACATAAGTACAAGAGGACTGACACTGTAACTTTCTATGAGTTGAACCTCTACTGTGAGTCCAGTTTCAGATTCCGATGCTTCTCTTCAGGTTTACTGTATCCCTTGGACCTTCTTATTGACGATGAAACACAGAAATTGCATCTGAATTTAATATAAAAAGCACAATGCCGACTTAAGTAAAAGAGGACTAACACTCTAACTTTCTATGAGTTGAACCTCTCCTGTGAGTCCAGTTTTAGATTCCGATGCTTTACTTCAGGTTTACTGTATACCTTATACCTTCTTATTGACGACGAAACACAGAAATTGCATCCGAATTAAATCAAATGGCACAATGCCGACTTAAGTACATGAGGACTGACACACTAACTTTCTCTGAGTTGAACCTCTCCTGTGAGTTGGGTTTTAGAATCCGATGCTTACCTTCCGGTTTACTATATCCCTTGGACCTTCTTATTGACGATTAAACACAGAAATTGCATCCGAATTTAATAATAAGGCACAATGCCGACTTAAGTACAAGAGGACTGACACCCTAACTGTCTATGAGTTGAACCTCTACTGTGAGTCCAGTTTCAGATTCCGATGCTTCTCTTCAGGCTTACTGTATCCCTTGGACCTTCTTATTGACGATGAAACACAGAAATTGCATCTGAGTTTAATATAAAAGGCACAATGCCGACTTAGTTACAAGAGGACTGACACTCTATAAGTTGAACCTCTCCTGTGAGTCCAGTTTTAGATTCCGATGCTTCACTTCAGGTTTACTGTATCCCTTGGACCTTCTTATTGACGATGAAATACAGAAATTGCATCCGAATTCATTACAAAAGGCACAATGGTGACTTAAGTACAAGAGGACTGACACTCTAACTTTCTATGAGTTGAACCTCTCCTGTGAGTCCAGTTTTAGATTCCGATGCCTCACTTCAGGTTAACTGTATACCTTGGACCTTCTTATTGACGATGAAACACAGAAATTGCATCCGAATTTTGTACAAATGGGAAAATGCCGACTTAAGTGCAAGAGGACTGACACACTAACTGTCTATGATTTAAACCGCTCCTGTGAGTCCAGTTTTTGATTCCGTTGCTTCACTTCAGTTTTATTGTATACCTTGAACCTTCTTATTGACGATGAAACAAAGAAATTGCATCCGAATTAAATACAAAAGGCACAATGCCGACTTAAGTACAACAGGACTGACACTCTAACTTTCTATGAGTCGAACCTCCCCTGTGAGTTGAGTTTTAGAATCCGATGCTTATCTTGAGGTTTACTATATCCCTTGGACCTGCTTATTGAGGATGAAACACAGAAATTGCATTCGAATTTAATACAAAACGCACAATGCCGACTAAAATACAAGGGGAGTGACACTCTAACATTCTATGGTTTGAACCTCTCCTGTGAGTCCAGTTTTAGATTCCGATGCTTCACTTCAAGTTTACTGCATCCCTTGGACCTTCTTATTGACGATGAAACACAGATATTGCATCCGAATTTAATACAAAAGTCACAATGCAGACTTAAGTAAAAGAGGACTGACACTTTAATTTTCAATGAGTTGAACCTCTCCTGTGAGTCCAGTTTTAGATTCCGATGCTTCACTTTAGGTTTACTGTATCCCTTGGACCTTCTTATTGACGATGATACACAGAAATTGCATCCGAATTTAATATAAAAGGCACAATGCCGACTTAAGTACAAGAGGACTGACACTCTAACTTTCTATGATTTGAACCTCTCCTGTGAGTCCAGTTTTAGATTCCGATGCTTCACTTCAGGTTTACTGTATCCCTTGGCCCTTCATATTGACGATGAAACACAGAAATTGCATCCGAATCTAATACAAAAGCACAATGCCGACTTAAGTATAAGGGGACTGACACGCTAACTTTCTGTGAGTTGAACCTCTCCTGTGAGTCCAGTTTAAGATTCCGATGCTTCACATCAGGTTTACTGTATCCCTTGGACCTTCTTATTGACGATGAAACACAGAAATTGCATCCGAATTCATTACAAAAGGCACAATGGTGACATAAGTACAAGAGGACTGACACTCTAACTTTCTATGAGTTGAACCTCTCCTGTGAGTCCAGTTTTAGATTCCGATGCCTCACTTCAGGTTTACTGTATACCTTGGACCTTCTTATTGACGATGAAACACAGAAATTGCATCCGAATGTAATACAAAAGGTACAATTCCGACATAAGTACAAGAGGACTTACACACTAGCTTTCTATGATTTGAACCTCTCCTGTGAGTCCAGTTTTAGAATCCGATGCTTCACTTCAGGTTTACTGCATCTCTTGGACCTTCTTATTGACGATGAAACACAGAAAGTGCATCCGAATTTAATACAAAAGGCACAATGCCGACTTAAGTACAAGAGGACAGACACTCTAACTTTCTATGAGTTGAACCTCTCCTGTGACTCCAGTTTTAGGTTCCGATGCTCCATTTTAGGTTTACTGTATCCCATGGATTTTCTTATTGACGATGAGACACAGTAATTGCACCCGAATTTAATACAAAAGGCACAATGCCGACTTAAGTACAAGAGGACTGACACTCTAACTTTCTATTAGTTGAACCTCTCCTGTCAGTCCAGTTTTAGATTCCGATGCTTCACTTCAGGTTTACTGTATACCTTGGACCTTCTTAATGACGATGAAACACAGAAATTGCATCCGAAATTAATACAAAAAACACAATGCCGACTTAAGTACAAGAGGACTGACACTCTAACTTTCTATGATTTGAACCTCTCCTGTGATTCCAGATTTAGATTACGATGCTTCACTTCAGGTTGACTGTATACCTTGGACATTCTTATTGACGATGAAACACAGAAATTGCATCCGAATTTTATACAATAGGAACAATGTCGACTTAAGTACAAGAGGACTGACACTCTAACTCTCCATGCGTTGAACCGCTCCTGTGAGTCCAGTTTTGGATTCTGAAGCTTTACTTCAGGTTAACTGTATACCTTGGACCTTCTTATGTCGATGAAACACAGATATTGCATCCGAATTTAATAAGAAGGCACAATGCCGACTTAACTACAAGAGGACTGACACTCTAACTTTCTATGAGTTGAACCTCTCCTGTGAGTATAGTTTTAGATTCCGATGTTTGCTTCAGGTTTACTGTATACCTTTGACCTTATTGACGATGAAAGACAGAAATTTCATCCGAAATTTAATACAAAAGGCACAATGCCGTATTAAGTACAAGAGGACTGCCACTCAAACTTTCTATGAGTAGAACCTCAACTGTGAGTCCAGTTTTAGATTCCGATGCTTCATTTCAGGTTTACTGTATACCTTGGACCTACTTATTTACGATGAAACACAGAAATTTCATCGGAATTCAAAACAAAAGGCACACTGCCGACATAAGTACAAGAGGACTGACACTGTAACTTTCTATGAGTTGAACCTCTACTGTGAGTCCAGTTTCAGATTCCGATGCTTCTCTTCAGGTTTACTGTATCCCTTGGACCTTCTTATTGACGATGAAACACAGAAATTGCATCTGAATTTAATATAAAAGGCACAATGCCGACTTAAGTAAAAGAGGACTAACACTCTAACTTTCTATGAGTTGAACCTCTCCTGTGAGTCCTGTTTTAGATTCCGATGCTTTACTTCAGGTTTACTGTATTCCTAATACCTTCTTATTGACGACGAAACACATAACTTGCATCCGAATTAAATCAAATGGCACAATGCCGACTTAAGTACAAGAGGACTGACACTCTAATTTTCTCTGAGTTGAACCTCTCCTGTGAGTTGGGTTTTAGATTCCGATGCTTACCTTCCGGTTTACTATATCCCTTGGACCTTCTTATTGACGATTAAACACAGAAATTGCATCCGAATTTAATAATAAGGCACAATGCCGACTTAAGTACAAGAGGACTGACACTCTAACTGGATATGAGTTGAACCTCTACTGTGAGTCCAGTTTCAGATTCCGATGCTTCTCTTCATACTTACTGTATCCCTTGGACCTTCTTATTGACGATGTAACACAGAAATTGCATCAGAGTTTAATATAAAAGGCACAATGCCGACTTAAGTACAAGAGGACTGACACTCTAACTTTCTATAATTTGAACCTCTCCTGTGAGTCCAGTTTTAGGTTCCGATGCTTCACTTCAGGTTTACTGTATCCCTTGGACCTTCTTATTGACGATGAAACACAGAAATTGCATCCGAATTTAATACAAACTTCACAATGCCGACTTAAGTACAAGAGGACTGACACTCTAACTTTCTATTAGTTGAACCTCTCCCGTGAGACCAGTTTTAGATTCCGATGCTTCACTTCAGGTTAACTGTATACCTTGGACCTTCTAATTGGCGATGAAACACAGAAATTGCATCCGAAATTAATGCAATAAACACAATGCCGACTTAAGTACAAGAGGAATGCCACTCAAACTTTCTATGAGTAGAACCTCTACTGTGAGTCCAGTTTTAGATTCCGATGCTTCATTTCAGGTTTACTGTATACCGTGGACTTTCTTATTGACGATGAAACACAGAAATTGCATCGGAATTCAAAACAAAAGGCACAATGCCGACATAAGTACAAGAGGACTGACACTGTAACTTTCTATGAGTTGAACCTCTACTGTGAGTCCAGTTTCAGATTCCGATGCTTCTCTTCAGGTTTACTGTATCCCTTGGACCTTCTTATTGACGATGAAACACAGAAATTGCATCTGAATTTAATATAAAAAGCACAATGCCGACTTAAGTAAAAGAGGACTAACACTCTAACTTTCCATGAGTTGAACCTCTCCTGTGAGTCCAGTTTTAGATTCCGATGCTTTACTTCAGGTTTACTGTATACCTTATACCTTCTTATTGACGACGAAACACAGAAATTGCATCCGAATTAAATCAAATGGCACAATGCCGACTTAAGTACATGAGGACTGACACACTAACTTTCTCTGAGTTGAACCTCTCCTGTGAGTTGTGTTTTAGAATCCGATGCTTACCTTCCGGTTTACTATATCCCTTGGACCATCTTATTGACGATTAAACACAGAAATTGCATCCGAATTTAATAATAAGGCACAATGCCGACTTAAGTACAAGAGGACTGACACTCTAACTGTCTATGAGTTGAACCTCTACTGTGAGTCCAGTTTCAGATTCCGATGCTTCTCTTCAGGCTTACTGTATCCCTTGGACCTTCTTATTGACGATGAAACACAGAAATTGCATCTGAGTTTAATATAAAAGGCACAATGCCGACTTAATTACAAGAGGACTGACACTCTATAAGTTGAACCTCTCCTGTGAGTCCAGTTTTAGATTCCGATGCTTCACTTCAGGTTTGTTGTATACCTTGGACCTTCATATTGACGACGAAACCCAGAAATTGCATCCGTATTCAGAACAAAAGGCAAAATGCCGACTTAAGTGTAGGAGGAATGACACACTAACTTTCTAAGATTTGAACCGCTCCTGTGAGTCCAGTTTTAGATTCCGATGCATCACTTCAGTTTTATTGTATACCTTGGACCGTCTTATTGACGATGAAACACAGAAATTGCTTCCGAATTGAATACAAATGGCCAAATGCCGACTTAAGTACAAGATGTCTGACACTCTAACTTTCTATGAGTTGAACCTCTAATGTGAGTCCAGTTTTAGATTCCGATGCTTCACTTCAGGTGTACTGTGTACCTTGGACCTTCTTATTGACGTTGAAACACAGAAATTGCATCCGAATTTAATACAAAAGGCACAATGCCGACTTAAGTACAAGAGGACTGACACTCTAACTTTCTATGACTTGAAACTCTCCTGTGAGTCAAGTTTTAGATTCCGATGCTTTACTTCAGGTTTACTGTATCGCTTGGACCTTCTTATTGACGATAAAACACAGAAGTTGCATCCAAATATAATACAAAAGGCACAATGCCGTCTGAAGTACAAGAGGACTGTCACTCTAACATTCTATGATTTGAATCTCTCCTGTGAGTCCCGTTTTAGAATCCGACGCTTCACTTCAGGTTTACTGCATCCCTTGGTCCTTCTTTTTGACGATGAAACACAGAAATTGCATCCGAATTTAATACAAAAGGCACAATGCCGACTTAAGTAAAAGAGGACTGACATTCTAACTTTCTATGAGTTGAACCTCTCCTGTGAGTCCAGTTTTAGATTCCAATGCTTCATTTTAGGTTTACAGTATCCCTTGGACCTTCTTATTGACGATGAAACACAGTTATTGCACCCGAATTTAATACAAAAGGCACAATGCCGACTTAAGTACAGGAGGACTGACACTCTAACTTTCTATGATTTGAACCTCTCCTGTGAGTCCAGTTTTAGGTTCCGATGCTTCCCTTCAGATTTACTGTATCCCTTGGACCTTCATATTGACGATGAAACACATAAATTGCATCCGAATCTAGTACAAAAGCATAATGCCGACCTAAGAATAAGGGGTCTGACACTCTAACTTCCTATGATTTGGACCTCTCCTGTGAGTCCAATTTTAGATTCCGATGCTTGACTTCAGGTTTACTGTATCAACTGGACCTTCTTATTGACGATGAAACACAGAAATTGCATCCGAATTTATTACAAAAGGCACAATGACGGCTTAAGTATAACAGGACAGACACTCTAACTTTCTACCAGTTAAACCTCTCCTGTGAGTCCTGTTTTAGATTCCGATGCCTCACTTCAGGTTTACTATATCCCTTGGACCTTCTTATTGACGATGAAACACAGAAATTGCACCCTAATTCAATACAAACGGCACAATGCCGACTTAAGTACAAGAGGACTGGCGCTCTAACTTTCTATGAGTTGAACCTCTCCTGTGAGTCCAGATTTAGATTCCGATGCTTCACTTCAGGTGTACTGTATACCTTGGACCTTCTTATTGACGATGAAACACAGAAATTGCATCCGAATTTAATACAAAAGGCACAATGCCGACTTAAGTACAAGAGGACTGACACTCTCACTTTCTATGACTTGAACCTCTCCTGTGAGTCCAGTTTTAGATTTCGATGCTTCACTTCAGGTTTACTGTATCCCGTGCACCTTCTTATTGACGATGAAAGACAGAAATTGCATCTGAATTTTATACAAAAGGCACAATGCCGAATTAAGTACAAGAGGACTGACACTCTAACTTTCTATGATTTGTACCTCTCCTGTGAGTCCAGTTTTAGATTCCGATGCTTTACTTCAGGTTTACTGTATCGCTTGGACCTTCTTATTGACGATAAAACACAGAAATTGCATCCAAATTTAATACAAAAGGCACAATGCCGGCTGAAGTACAAGAGGACTACCACTCTAACTATCTATGTTTTGAAACTCTCCTGTGAGTCCAGTTTTACATTTCGATGCTTCACTTCAGGTTTACTGCATCTCTTGGACCTTCTTATTGACGATGAAACACAGAAAGTGCATCCGAATTTAATACAAAAGGCACAATGCCGACTTAAGTACAAGAGGACAGACACTCTAACTTTCTATGAGTTGAACCTCTCCTGTGACTCCAGTTTTAGGTTCCGATGCTCCATTTTAGGTTTACTGTATCCCATGGATTTTCTTATTGACGATGAGACACAGTAATTGCACCCGAATTTAATACAAAAGGCACAATGCCGACTTAAGTACAAGAGGACTGACACTCTAACTTTCTATTAGTTGAACCTCTCCTGTCAGTCCAGTTTTAGATTCCGATGCTTCACTTCAGGTTTACTGTATACCTTGGACCTTCTTAATGACGATGAAACACAGAAATTGCATCCGAAATTAATACAAAAAACACAATGCCGACTTAAGTACAAGAGGACTGACACTCTAACTTTCTATGATTTGAACCTCTCCTGTGATTCCAGATTTAGATTACGATGCTTCACTTCAGGTTGACTGTATACCTTGGACATTCTTATTGACGATGAAACACAGAAATTGCATCCGAATTTTATACAATAGGAACAATGTCGACTTAAGTACAAGAGGACTGACACTCTAACTCTCCATGCGTTGAACCGCTCCTGTGAGTCCAGTTTTGGATTCTGAAGCTTTACTTCAGGTTAACTGTATACCTTGGACCTTCTTATGTCGATGAAACACAGATATTGCATCCGAATTTAATAAGAAGGCACAATGCCGACTTAACTACAAGAGGACTGACACTCTAACTTTCTATGAGTTGAACCTCTCCTGTGAGTATAGTTTTAGATTCCGATGTTTGCTTCAGGTTTACTGTATACCTTTGACCTTATTGACGATGAAAGACAGAAATTTCATCCGAAATTTAATACAAAAGGCACAATGCCGTATTAAGTACAAGAGGACTGCCACTCAAACTTTCTATGAGTAGAACCTCAACTGTGAGTCCAGTTTTAGATTCCGATGCTTCATTTCAGGTTTACTGTATACCTTGGACCTACTTATTTACGATGAAACACAGAAATTTCATCGGAATTCAAAACAAAAGGCACACTGCCGACATAAGTACAAGAGGACTGACACTGTAACTTTCTATGAGTTGAACCTCTACTGTGAGTCCAGTTTCAGATTCCGATGCTTCTCTTCAGGTTTACTGTATCCCTTGGACCTTCTTATTGACGATGAAACACAGAAATTGCATCTGAATTTAATATAAAAGGCACAATGCCGACTTAAGTAAAAGAGGACTAACACTCTAACTTTCTATGAGTTGAACCTCTCCTGTGAGTCCTGTTTTAGATTCCGATGCTTTACTTCAGGTTTACTGTATTCCTAATACCTTCTTATTGACGACGAAACACATAACTTGCATCCGAATTAAATCAAATGGCACAATGCCGACTTAAGTACAAGAGGACTGACACTCTAATTTTCTCTGAGTTGAACCTCTCCTGTGAGTTGGGTTTTAGATTCCGATGCTTACCTTCCGGTTTACTATATCCCTTGGACCTTCTTATTGACGATTAAACACAGAAATTGCATCCGAATTTAATAATAAGGCACAATGCCGACTTAAGTACAAGAGGACTGACACTCTAACTGGATATGAGTTGAACCTCTACTGTGAGTCCAGTTTCAGATTCCGATGCTTCTCTTCATACTTACTGTATCCCTTGGACCTTCTTATTGACGATGTAACACAGAAATTGCATCAGAGTTTAATATAAAAGGCACAATGCCGACTTAAGTACAAGAGGACTGACACTCTAACTTTCTATAATTTGAACCTCTCCTGTGAGTCCAGTTTTAGGTTCCGATGCTTCACTTCAGGTTTACTGTATCCCTTGGACCTTCTTATTGACGATGAAACACAGAAATTGCATCCGAATTTAATACAAACTTCACAATGCCGACTTAAGTACAAGAGGACTGACACTCTAACTTTCTATTAGTTGAACCTCTCCCGTGAGACCAGTTTTAGATTCCGATGCTTCACTTCAGGTTAACTGTATACCTTGGACCTTCTAATTGGCGATGAAACACAGAAATTGCATCCGAAATTAATGCAATAAACACAATGCCGACTTAAGTACAAGAGGAATGCCACTCAAACTTTCTATGAGTAGAACCTCTACTGTGAGTCCAGTTTTAGATTCCGATGCTTCATTTCAGGTTTACTGTATACCGTGGACTTTCTTATTGACGATGAAACACAGAAATTGCATCGGAATTCAAAACAAAAGGCACAATGCCGACATAAGTACAAGAGGACTGACACTGTAACTTTCTATGAGTTGAACCTCTACTGTGAGTCCAGTTTCAGATTCCGATGCTTCTCTTCAGGTTTACTGTATCCCTTGGACCTTCTTATTGACGATGAAACACAGAAATTGCATCTGAATTTAATATAAAAAGCACAATGCCGACTTAAGTAAAAGAGGACTAACACTCTAACTTTCCATGAGTTGAACCTCTCCTGTGAGTCCAGTTTTAGATTCCGATGCTTTACTTCAGGTTTACTGTATACCTTATACCTTCTTATTGACGACGAAACACAGAAATTGCATCCGAATTAAATCAAATGGCACAATGCCGACTTAAGTACATGAGGACTGACACACTAACTTTCTCTGAGTTGAACCTCTCCTGTGAGTTGGGTTTTAGAATCCGATGCTTACCTTCCGGTTTACTATATCCCTTGGACCATCTTATTGACGATTAAACACAGAAATTGCATCCGAATTTAATAATAAGGCACAATGCCGACTTAAGTACAAGAGGACTGACACTCTAACTGTCTATGAGTTGAACCTCTACTGTGAGTCCAGTTTCAGATTCCGATGCTTCTCTTCAGGCTTACTGTATCCCTTGGACCTTCTTATTGACGATGAAACACAGAAATTGCATCTGAGTTTAATATAAAAGGCACAATGCCGACTTAATTACAAGAGGACTGACACTCTATAAGTTGAACCTCTCCTGTGAGTCCAGTTTTAGATTCCGATGCTTCACTTCAGGTTTGTTGTATACCTTGGACCTTCATATTGACGACGAAACCCAGAAATTGCATCCGTATTCAGAACAAAAGGCAAAATGCCGACTTAAGTGTAGGAGGAATGACACACTAACTTTCTAAGATTTGAACCGCTCCTGTGAGTCCAGTTTTAGATTCCGATGCATCACTTCAGTTTTATTGTATACCTTGGACCGTCTTATTGACGATGAAACACAGAAATTGCTTCCGAATTGAATACAAATGGCCAAATGCCGACTTAAGTACAAGATGTCTGACACTCTAACTTTCTATGAGTTGAACCTCTAATGTGAGTCCAGTTTTAGATTCCGATGCTTCACTTCAGGTGTACTGTGTACCTTGGACCTTCTTATTGACGTTGAAACACAGAAATTGCATCCGAATTTAATACAAAAGGCACAATGCCGACTTAAGTACAAGAGGACTGACACTCTAACTTTCTATGACTTGAAACTCTCCTGTGAGTCAAGTTTTAGATTCCGATGCTTTACTTCAGGTTTACTGTATCGCTTGGACCTTCTTATTGACGATAAAACACAGAAGTTGCATCCAAATATAATACAAAAGGCACAATGCCGTCTGAAGTACAAGAGGACTGTCACTCTAACATTCTATGATTTGAATCTCTCCTGTGAGTCCCGTTTTAGAATCCGACGCTTCACTTCAGGTTTACTGCATCCCTTGGTCCTTCTTTTTGACGATGAAACACAGAAATTGCATCCGAATTTAATACAAAAGGCACAATGCCGACTTAAGTAAAAGAGGACTGACATTCTAACTTTCTATGAGTTGAACCTCTCCTGTGAGTCCAGTTTTAGATTCCAATGCTTCATTTTAGGTTTACAGTATCCCTTGGACCTTCTTATTGACGATGAAACACAGTTATTGCACCCGAATTTAATACAAAAGGCACAATGCCGACTTAAGTACAGGAGGACTGACACTCTA
Organism: Schistocerca americana; assembly: GCF_021461395.2. Lineage (NCBI taxonomy): Eukaryota > Metazoa > Arthropoda > Insecta > Orthoptera > Acrididae > Schistocerca > Schistocerca americana. Next base: position 1,067,743,085 of record NC_060120.1, on the reverse strand, counting down.
ACTTTCTATGATTTGAACCTCTCCTGTGAGTCCAGTTTTAGGTTCCGATGCTTCCCTTCAGATTTACTGTATCCCTTGGACCTTCATATTGACGATGAAACACATAAATTGCATCCGAATCTAGTACAAAAGCATAATGCCGACCTAAGAATAAGGGGTCTGACACTCTAACTTCCTATGATTTGGACCTCTCCTGTGAGTCCAATTTTAGATTCCGATGCTTGACTTCAGGTTTACTGTATCAACTGGACCTTCTTATTGACGATGAAACACAGAAATTGCATCCGAATTTATTACAAAAGGCACAATGACGGCTTAAGTATAACAGGACAGACACTCTAACTTTCTATCAGTTAAACCTCTCCTGTGAGTCCTGTTTTAGATTCCGATGCCTCACTTCAGGTTTACTATATCCCTTGGACCTTCTTATTGACGATGAAACACAGAAATTGCACCCTAATTCAATACAAACGGCACAATGCCGACTTAAGTACAAGAGGACTGGCGCTCTAACTTTCTATGAGTTGAACCTCTCCTGTGAGTCCAGATTTAGATTCCGATGCTTCACTTCAGGTGTACTGTATACCTTGGACCTTCTTATTGACGATGAAACACAGAAATTGCATCCGAATTTAATACAAAAGGCACAATGCCGACTTAAGTACAAGAGGACTGACACTCTCACTTTCTATGACTTGAACCTCTCCTGTGAGTCCAGTTTTAGATTTCGATGCTTCACTTCAGGTTTACTGTATCCCGTGCACCTTCTTATTGACGATGAAAGACAGAAATTGCATCTGAATTTTATACAAAAGGCATAATGCCGAATTAAGTACAAGAGGACTGACACTCTAACTTTCTATGATTTGTACCTCTCCTGTGAGTCCAGTTTTAGATTCCGATGCTTTACTTCAGGTTTACTGTATCGCTTGGACCTTCTTATTGACGATAAAACACAGAAATTGCATCCAAATTTAATACAAAAGGCACAATGCCGGCTGAAGTACAAGAGGACTACCACTCTAACTATCTATGTTTTGAAACTCTCCTGTGAGTCCAGTTTTACATTTCGATGCTTCACTTCAGGTTTACTGTATACCTTGCACCTTCTTATTGACGATGAAAGACAGATATTTCATCCGAATTTAATACAAAGGGCACAATGCCGACTTAAGTACAAGAAGACTGACACTCTACCTTTCTATGATTTGAACCTCTCCTGTGAGTCCAGTCTTAGATTACGATGCTTAACTTCATGTTTACTGTATACCTTAGACCTTCTTATTGACGATGAAACACAGAAATTGCATCCGAATTTAATAATAAGGCACAATGCCTACTTAAGTACAAGAGGACTGACACTCTAACTTTCTATGAGTTGAACCTCTCCTGTGAGTGTAGTTTTATATTCCGATGCTTCACTTCAGGTTTACTGTATACCTTGGACATTCTTATTGACGATGAAACACAGAAATTGCATCCGAATTTTATACAATAGGAACAATGTCGACTTAAGTACAAGAGGACTGACACTCTAACTCTCCATGCGTTGAACCGCTCCTGTGTGTCCAGTTTTAGATTCTGATGCTTTACTTCAGGTTAACTGTATACCTTGGACCTTCTTATGTCGATGAAACACAGATATTGCATCCGAATTTAATAAGAAGGCACAATGCCGACTTAACTACAAGAGGACTGACACTCTAACTTTCTATGAGTTGAACCTCTCCTGTGAGTATAGTTTTAGATTCCGATGTTTGCTTCAGGTTTACTGTATACCTTTGACCTTATTGACGATGAAAGACAGAAATTTCACCCGAAATTTAATACAAAAGGCACAATGCCGTATTAAGTACAAGAGGACTGCCACTCAAACTTTCTATGAGTAGAACCTCCACTGTGAGTCCAGTTTTAGATTCCGATGCTTCCTTTCAGGTTTACTGTATACCTTGGACCTTCTTATTTACGATGAAACACAGAAATTTCATCGGAATTCAAAACAAAAGGCACAATGCCGACATAAGTACAAGAGGACTGACACTGTAACTTTCTATGAGTTGAACCTCTACTGTGAGTCCAGTTTCAGATTCCGATGCTTCTCTTCAGGTTTACTGTATCCCTTGGACCTTCTTATTGACGATGAAACACAGAAATTGCATCTGAATTTAATATAAAAGGCACAATGCCGACTTAAGTAAAAGAGGACTAACACTCTAACTTTCTATGAGTTGAACCTCTCCTGTGAGTCCTGTTTTAGATTCCGATGCTTTACTTCAGGTTTACTGTATTCCTAATACCTTCTTATTGACGACGAAACACATAAATTGCATCCGAATTAAATCAAATGGCACAATGCCGACTTAAGTACAAGAGGACTGACACTCTAATTTTCTCTGAGTTGAACCTCTCCTGTGAGTTGGGTTTTAGATTCCGATGCTTACCTTCCGGTTTACTATATCCCTTGGACCTTCTTATTGACGATGAAACACAGAAATTGCATCCGAATTTTATACAATAGGAACAATGTCGACTTAAGTACAAGAGGACTGACACTCTAACTCTCCATGCGTTGAACCTCTCCTGTGAGTCCAGTTTTAGGTTCCGATGCTTCACTTCAGGTTTACTGTATCCCTTGGACCTTCTTATTGACGATGAAACACAGAAATTGCATCCGAATTTATTACAAAAGGCACAATGACGGCTTCAGTATAACAGGACAGACACTCTAACTTTCTATGAGTTAAACCTCTCCTGTGAGTCCTGTTTTAGATTCCGATGCCTCACTTCAGGTTTACCATATCCCTTGGACCTTCTTATTGACGATGAAACACAGAAATTGCGCCCTAATTCAATACAAACGGCACAATGCCGACTTAAGTACAAGAGGACTGGCGCTCTAACTTTCTATGAGTTGAACCTCTCCTGTGAGTCCAGATTTAGATTCCGATGCTTCACTTCAGGTGTACTGTATACCTTGGACCTTCTTATTGACGATGAAACACAGAAATTGCATCCGAATTTAATACAAAAGGCACAATGCCGACTTAAGTACAAGAGGACTGACACTCTAACTTTCTATGACTTGAACCTCTCCTGTGAGTCCAGTTTTAGATTTCGATGCTTCACTTCAGGTTTACTGTATCCCGTGCACCTTCTTATTGACGATGAAAGACAGAAATTGCATCCGAATTTAATACAAAAGGCACAATGCCGAATGAAGTACAAGAGGACTGACACTCTAACTTTCTATGATTTGTTTCTCTCCTGTGAGTCCAGTTTTAGATTCCGATACTTTACTTCAGGTTTACTGTATCGCTTGGACCTTCTTATTGACGAAAAAACACAGAAATTGCATCCAAATTTAATACAAAAGGCACAATGCCGGCTGAAGTACAAGAGGACTACCACTCTAACTATCTATGATTTGAAACTCTCCTGTGAGTCCAGTTTTACATTTCGATGCTTCACTTCAGGTTTACTGTATACCTTGCACCTTCTTATTGACGATGAAAGACAGATATTTCATCCGAATTTAATACAAAGGGCACAATGCCGACTTAAGTACAAGAGGACTGACACTCTACCTTTCTATGATTTGAACCTCTCCTGTGAGTCCAGTCTTAGATTTCGATGCTTAACTTCAGGTTTACTGTATACCTTAGACCTTCTTATTGACGATGAAACACAGAAATTGCATCCGAATTTAATAATAAGGCACAATGCCTACTTAAGTACAAGAGGACTGACACTATAACTTTCTATGAGTTGAACCTCTCCTGTGAGTGTAGTTTTATATTCCGATGCTTCACTTCAGGTTTACTGTATACCTTGGACCTTCTTATTGACGATAAAACACAGAAATTGCATCCGAATCTAATACAAAAGGCACAATGCCGACTTAAGTACAAGAGGACTGACACTATAACATTCTATGAGTTGATCCTCTACTGTGAGTCCAGTTTTAGATTCCGATGCTTCACTTCAGGTTTACTGTATCCCATGGGCCATCTTATTGACGATGAAACACAGAAATGGCATCCGAATTTTAAACAAAAGGCACAATGCTGACTTAAGAGGACTGACACTCTAACTTTCTATGAGTTGAACGTCTCCTGTGAGTCCGGTTTTAGATTCCGATGCTTTATTTCAGGTTTACTATATACCTTGGACATTCTTATTGACGATGAAACATAGAAATTGCATCCGAATTTAGTAGAAAAGGCACAATGCCGACTTAAGTACAGGAGGACTGACACCCTAACTTTCTATGGTTTGTAGCTCTCCTGTGATTGCAGTTCTAGATTGCGATGCTTCACTTCATTTTTACTGTTTTCCTTGGACCTTCTTATTGACGAAGAAACACAGAAATTGCATCCGAATTAAATACAAATGGCACAATGCAGACTTAAGTACAAGAGGACTGGCGCTCTAACTTTCTATGAGTTGAACCTCTCCTGTGAGTCCAGATTTAGATTCCGATGCTTCACTTCAGGTGTACTGTATACCTTGGACCTTCTTATTGACGATGAAACACAGAAATTGCATCCGAATTTAATACAAAAGGCACAATGCCGACTTAAGTACAAGAGGACTGACACTCTCACTTTCTATGACTTGAACCTCTCCTGTGAGTCCAGTTTTAGATTTCGATGCTTCACTTCAGGTTTACTGTATCCCGTGCACCTTCTTATTGACGATGAAAGACAGAAATTGCATCTGAATTTTATACAAAAGGCACAATGCCGAATTAAGTACAAGAGGACTGACACTCTAATTTTCTATGATTTGTACCTCTCCTGTGAGTCCAGTTTTAGATTCCGATGCTTTACTTCAGGTTTACTGTATCGCTTGGACCTTCTTATTGACGATAAAACACAGAAATTGCATCCAAATTTAATACAAAAGGCACAATGCCGGCTGAAGTACAAGAGGACTACCACTCTAACTATCTATGTTTTGAAACTCTCCTGTGAGTCCAGTTTTACATTTCGATGCTTCACTTCAGGTTTACTGTATACCTTGCACCTTCTTATTGACGATGAAAGACAGATATTTCATCCGAATTTAATACAAAGGGCACAATGCCGACTTAAGTACAAGAGGACTGACACTCTACCTTTCTATGATTTGAACCTCTCCTGTGAGTCCAGTCTTAGATTACGATGCTTAACTTCATGTTTACTGTATACCTTAGACCTTCTTATTGACGATGAAACACAGAAATTGCATCCGAATTTAATAATAAGGCACAATGCCTACTTAAGTACAAGAGGACTGACACTCTAACTTTCTATGAGTTGAACCTCTCCTGTGAGTGTAGTTTTATATTCCGATGCTTCACTTCAGGTTTACTGTATACCTTGGACATTCTTATTGACGATGAAACACAGAAATTGCATCCGAATTTTATACAATAGGAACAATGTCGACTTAAGTACAAGAGGACTGACACTCTAACTCTCCATGCGTTGAACCGCTCCTGTGTGTCCAGTTTTAGATTCTGATGCTTTACTTCAGGTTAACTGTATACCTTGGACCTTCTTATGTCGATGAAACACAGATATTGCATCCGAATTTAATAAGAAGGCACAATGCCGACTTAACTACAAGAGGACTGACACTCTAACTTTCTATGAGTTGAACCTCTCCTGTGAGTATAGTTTTAGATTCCGATGTTTGCTTCAGGTTTACTGTATACCTTTGACCTTATTGACGATGAAAGACAGAAATTTCACCCGAAATTTAATACAAAAGGCACAATGCCGTATTAAGTACAAGAGGACTGCCACTCAAACTTTCTATGAGTAGAACCTCCACTGTGAGTCCAGTTTTAGATTCCGATGCTTCCTTTCAGGTTTACTGTATACCTTGGACCTTCTTATTTACGATGAAACACAGAAATTTCATCGGAATTCAAAACAAAAGGCACAATGCCGACATAAGTACAAGAGGACTGACACTGCAACTTTCTATGAGTTGAACCTCTACTGTGAGCCCAGTTTCAGATTCCGATGCTTCTCTTCAGGTTTACTGTATCCCTTGGACCTTCTTATTGACGATGAAACACAGAAATTGCATCTGAATTTAATATAAAAGGCACAATGCCGACTTAAGTAAAAGAGGACTAACACTCTAACTTTCTATGAGTTGAACCTCTCCTGTGAGTCCTGTTTTAGATTCCGATGCTTTACTTCAGGTTTACTGTATTCCTAATACCTTCTTATTGACGACGAAACACATAAATTGCATCCGAATTAAATCAAATGGCACAATGCCGACTTAAGTACAAGAGGACTGACACTCTAATTTTCTCTGAGTTGAACCTCTCCTGTGAGTTGGGTTTTAGATTCCGATGCTTACCTTCCGGTTTACTATATCCCTTGGACCTTCTTATTGACGATGAAACACAGAAATTGCATCCGAATTTTATACAATAGGAACAATGTCGACTTAAGTACAAGAGGACTGACACTCTAACTCTCCATGCGTTGAACCGCTCCTGTGAGTCCAGTTTTAGATTCTGATGCTTTACTTCAGGTTAACTGTATACCTTGGACCTTCTTATGTCGATGAAACACAGAAATTGCATCTGAGTTTAATATAAAAGGCACAATGCCGACTTAAGTACAAGAGGACTGACACTCTAACTTTCTATAATTTGAACCTCTCCTGTGAGTCCAGTTTTAGGTTCCGATGCTTCACTTCAGGTTTACTGTATCCCTTGGACCTTCTTATTGACGATGAAACACAGAAATTGCATCCGAATTTATTACAAAAGGCACAATGACGGCTTCAGTATAACAGGACAGACACTCTAACTTTCTATGAGTTAAACCTCTCCTGTGAGTCCTGTTTTAGATTCCGATGCCTCACTTCAGGTTTACTATATCCCTTGGACCTTCTTATTGACGATGAAACACAGAAATTGCGCCCTAATTCAATACAAACGGCACAATGCCGACTTAAGTACAAGAGGACTGGCGCTCTAACTTTCTATGAGTTGAACCTCTCCTGTGAGTCCAGATTTAGATTCCGATGCTTCACTTCAGGTGTACTGTATACCTTGGACCTTCTTATTGACGATGAAACACAGAAATTGCATCCGAATTTAATACAAAAGGCACAATGCCGACTTAAGTACAAGAGGACTGACACTCTAACTTTCTATGACTTGAACCTCTCCTGTGAGTCCAGTTTTAGATTTCGATGCTTCACTTCAGGTTTACTGTATCCCGTGCACCTTCTTATTGACGATGAAAGACAGAAATTGCATCCGAATTTAATACAAAAGGCACAATGCCGAATGAAGTACAAGAGGACTGACACTCTAACTTTCTATGATTTGTACCTCTCCTGTGAGTCCAGTTTTAGATTCCGATACTTTACTTCAGGTTTACTGTATCGCTTGGACCTTCTTATTGACGATAAAACACAGAAATTGCATCCAAATTTAATACAAAAGGCACAATGCCGGCTGAAGTACAAGAGGACTACCACTCTAACTATCTATGATTTGAAACTCTCCTGTGAGTCCAGTTTTACATTTCGATGCTTCACTTCAGGTTTACTGTATACCTTGCACCTTCTTATTGACGATGAAAGACAGATATTTCATCCGAATTTAATACAAAGGGCACAATGCCGACTTAAGTACAAGAGGACTGACACTCTACCTTTCTATGATTTGAACCTCTCCTGTGAGTCCAGTCTTAGATTACGATGCTTAACTTCAGGTTTACTGTATACCTTAGACCTTCTTATTGACGATGAAACACAGAAATTGCATCCGAATTTAATAATAAGGCACAATGCCTACTTAAGTACAAGAGGACTGACACTATAACTTTCTATGAGTTGAACCTCTCCTGTGAGTGTAGTTTTATATTCCGATGCTTCACTTCAGGTTTACTGTATACCTTGGACCTTCTTATTGACGATAAAACACAGAAATTGCATCCGAATTTAATACAAAAGGCACAATGCCGACTTAAGTACAAGAGGACTGACACTATAACATTCTATGAGTTGATCCTCTACTGTGAGTCCAGTTTTAGATTCCGATGCTTCACTTCAGGTTTACTGTATCCCATGGGCCATCTTATTGACGATGAAACACAGAAATGGCATCCGAATTTTAAACAAAAGGCACAATGCTGACTTAAGAGGACTGACACTCTAACTTTCTATGAGTTGAACGTCTCCTGTGAGGCCGGTTTTAGATTCCGATGCTTTATTTCAGGTTTACTATATACCTTGGACATTCTTATTGACGATGAAACATAGAAATTGCATCCGAATTTAGTAGAAAAGGCACAATGCCGACTTAAGTACAGGAGGACTGACACCCTAACTTTCTATGGTTTGTAGCTCTCCTGTGATTGCAGTTCTAGATTGCGATGCTTCACTTCATTTTTACTGTTTTCCTTGGACCTTCTTATTGACGAAGAAACACAGAAATTGCATCCGAATTAAATACAAATGGCACAATGCCGACTTAAGTACAAGAGGACTGACACTCTAACTTTCTATGATTTGAACCTCTCCTGTGAGTCCAGTTGTGGATTCCGATGCTACACTTCAGGTTTACTGTACCCCTTGGACCATTTTATTGACGATGAAACACAGAAATTGCATCCGACTTTAATACAAAACGCACAATGCCGACTTAAGTACAAGAGGACTGACACTCTAACTTTCTGTGAGGTGAACCTCTCCTGTGAGTCCAGTTTTAGATTCCGATTCTTCACTTCAGATTTGCTGTATACCTTGGACCTTCTTATTGTCGATGAAACACAGAAATTGCATCCGAATTTAATACAAAAGGAACAATGCCGTCTTAAGTACAAGAGGACTACCACTCTAACTTTCTATGATTTGAACCTCTCCTGTGAGTCCAGTTTTGGATTCCGATGCTTCACTTCAGGTTTACTGTATCCCTTGGACCTTCCTATTGACGATAGAACACAGAAATTGCATCCGAATGTAATACAAAAGGCACAATGCCGTCTTAAGTACAAGAGGACTACCACTCTAACTTTCTATGATTTGAACCTCTCCTGTGAGTCCAGTTTTACATTTCGATGCTTCACTTCAGGTTTACTGTACACCTTGCACCTTCTAATTGACGATGAAAGACAGAAATTTCATCCGAATTTAATACAAAGGGCACAATGCCGACTTAAGTACAAGAGGACTGACACTCTACCTTTCTATGATTTGAACCTCTCCTGTGAGTCCAGTCTTAGATTACGATGCTTAACTTCAGGTTTACTGTATACCTTAGACCTTCCTATTGACGATGAAACACAGAAATTGCATCCGAATTTAATAATAAGGCACAATGCCTACTTAAGTACAAGAGGACTGACACTCTAACTTTCTATGAGTTGAACCTCTCCTGTGAGTGTAGTTTTATATTCCGATGCTTCACTTCAGGTTTACTGTATACCTTGGGCCTTCTTATTGACGATAAAACACAGAAATTGCATCCGAATTTAATACAAAAGGCACAATGCCGACTTAAGTACAAGAGGACTGACACTATAACATTCTATGAGTTGATCCTCTACTGTGAGTCCAGTTTTAGGTTCCGATGCTTCACTTCAGGTTTACTGTATCCCATGGGCCATCTTATTGACGATGAAACACAGAAATGGCATCCGAATTTAAAACAAAAGGCACAATGCTGACTTAAGAGGACTGACACTCTAACTTTCTATGAGTTGAACGTCTCCTGTGAGTCCGGTTTTAGATTCCGATGCTTTACTTCAGGTTTACTATATACCTTGGACATTCTTATTGACGATGAAACATAGAAATTGCATCCGAATTTAGTAGAAAAGGCACAATGCCGACTTAAGTACAGGAGGACTGACACCCTAACTTTCTATGGTTTGTAGCTCTCCTGTGATTGCAGTTCTAGATTGCGATGCTTCACTTATATTTTACTGTTTACCTTGGACCTTCTCATTGACGAAGAAACACAGAAATTGCATCCGAATTAAATACAAATGGCACAATGCCGACTTAAGTACAAGAGGACTGACACTCAATCTTTCTATGATTTGAACCTCTCCTGTGAGTCCAGTTGTGGAATCCGATGCTACACTTCAGGTTTACTGTATCCCTTGGACCATTTTATTGACGATGAAACACAGAAATTGCATCCGACTTTAATACAAAACGCACAATGCCGACTTAAGTACAAGAGGACTGACACTCTAACTTTCTGTGAGGTGAACCTCTCCTGTGAGTCCAGTTTTAGATTCCGATTCTTCACTTCAGGTTTGCTGTATACCTTGGACCTTCTTATTGCCGATGAAACACAGAAATTGCATCCGAATTTAATACAAAAGGAACAATGCCGTCTTAAGTACAAGAGGACTACCACTCTAACTTTCTATGATTTGAACCTCTCCTGTGAGTCCAGTTTTGGATTCCGATGCTTCACTTCAGGTTTACGGTATCCCTTGCACCTTCTTATTGACGATGAAAGACAGAAATTGCATCCGAATTTAATACAAAAGGCACAATGCCGAATTAAGTACAAGAGGACTGACACTCTAACTTTCTATGATTTGAACCTCTCCTGTGAGTCCAGTTTTAGATTCCGATGCTTTACTTCAGGTTTACTGTATCGCTTGGACCTTCTTATTGACGATAAAACACAGAAATTGCATCCGAATTTAATACAAAAGGCACAATGCCGACTTAAGTACAAGAGGACTGACACTCTAACTTTCTATGAGTTGAACCTCTCCTGTGAGTGTAGTTTTATATTCCGATTTTTCACTTCAGGTTTACTGTATACCTTGGACCTTCTTATTGACGATAAAACACAGAAATTGCATCCGAATTTAATACAAAAGGCACAATGCCGACTTAAGTACAAGAGGACTGACACTATAACATTCTATGAGTTGATCCTCTATTGTGAGTCCAGTTTTAGATTCCGATGCTTCACTTCAGGTTTACTGTATCCCATGGGCCATCTTATTGACGATGAAACACAGAAATGGCATCCGAATTTAAAACAAAAGGCACAATGCTGACTTAAGAGGACTGACACTCTAACTTTCTATGAGTTGAACGTCTCCTGTGAGTCCAGTTTTAGATTCCGATGCTTTAATTCAGGTTTACTATATACCTTGGACATTCTTATTGACGATGAAACATAGAAATTGCATCCGAATTTAGTAGAAAAGGCACAATGCCGACTTAAGTACAGGAGGACTGACACCCTAACTTTCTATGGCTTGTAGCTCTCCTGTGATTGCAGTTCTAGATTGCGATGCTTCACTTAAGTTTTACTGTTTACCTTGGACCTTCTTTTTGACGAAGAAACACAGAAATTGCATCCGAATTAAATACAAATGGCACAATGCCGACTTAAGCACAAGTGGACTGACACTCTAACTTTCTATGATTTGAACCTCTCCTGTGAGTCAAGTTGTGGATTCCGATGCTACACTTCAGGTTTACTGTATCCCTTGGACCATTTTATTGACGATGAAACACAGAAATTGCATCCGAATGTAATACAAAAGGCACAATGCCGACTTAAGTACAAGAGGACTGACACCCTAACTTTCTATGGTTTGAAACTCTCCTGTGATTCCAGTTCTAGATTGCGATGCTTCACTTCAGGTTTACTGTATACCTTGGACCTTGTTATTGCAGATGAAACACAGAAATTTCATCCGAATTTAATACAAAAGGCACAATGCAGACTTAAGTACAAGAGGACGCACACTCTAACTTTCTATGAGTTGAACCTCTCCTTTGAGTCCAGTTTTAGATGCCGATGCATCACTTCAGGTTTGCTGTATCCCTTGGACCTTCATATGGACGATGAGACTCAGAAATTGCATCCGAATTTAATATAAAAGGCACCATGCCGACTTAAGTACAAGAGGACAGACACCCTACCATTCTATGATTTGAACCTCTCCTGTGAGTCTAGTTTTAGATTCCGATCCTTCACTTCAGGTTTAATGTATACCTTTGACCTTTTTATTGCCGATGAAACACAGAAATTGCATCCGAATTTAATACAAAAGGCACAATGCCGACTTAAGTACAAGAAGACTGACACCCTAACTTTCTATGGTTTGAAACTCTCCTGTGATTCCAGTTCTAGATTGCGATGCTTCACTTCAGGTTTACTGTATACCTTTGACCTTCTTATTGACGATGAAACACAGAAATTGCATCCGAATTTAATACAAAAGGCACAATGCCGACTTAAGTACAAGAGGGCTGACACTCTTACTTTCTATGAGTTGAACCTCTCATGTGAGTCCAGTATTAGATTCCGATTTTTCACTTCAGGCTTACTGTATCCCTTGGACCATCTTATTGACGATGAAACACAGGAATTGAATTCGAATTTGATACAAAAGGCACAATGCCGACTTAAGTACAAGAGGACTGACACAATAACTTTCTATGAATTGAACCTCTCCTGTGAGTTTAGTTTTAGATTCCCATGCTTCACTTCAGGTTTACTGTATACCTTGGACCTTCTTATTGCCGATGAAACACAGAAATTGCATCCGAATTTAATACAAAAGGCACCATGCCGACTTAAGTACAAGAGGACTGACACTCTAACATTCTATGAGTTGAACCTCTCCTGTGAGTCCAGCTTCAGATTCCGATGCTTCATTTCAGGTTAACTGTATCCCTTGGACCATCTTATTGACGATGAAACACAGAAATTGCATCCGAATTTAATACAAAAGTCACAATGCCGACTTAAGTACAAGAGGACTGACACTCTAACTTCCTATGATTTGAACCCCTCCTGTGAGTCCAGTTTTAGACTCCATTGCTTCGCTTCAGGTTTAATGTATCCCTTATACCTTTTTATTGACGATAAACACAGAAATTGCATCCGAATTTAATACGAAAGGCACAATGCCGTCTTAAGTACAAGAGGACTACCACTCTAACTTTGTATGATTTGAACCTCGCCTGTGAGTCCAGTTTTAGATTCCGATGCTTCACTTCAGGTTTACTGTATCCCTAGGACCTTCTTATTGACGATGAAACACAGAAATTGCTTCCGAATTTAATACAAAAGACACAATGCCGACTTAAGTACATGAGGACTGCCACTCTAACTTTCTATCATTTGAACCTCTCCTGTGAGTCCAGTTTTAGATTCCGGTGCTTTACTTTATGTTTACTGTATACCTTGGACCTTCTTATTGACGATGAAACACAGAAATTGCATCCGAATTTAACAATAGGGCACAATGCCGACTTAAGTACAAGACGACTGACACTCTAACTTTCTATGAGTTGAACCTCCCCTGTGAGTCCAGTTTTAGATTCCGATGCTTTACTTCACGTTTACTGTATCCCTTGGACCTTCTTATTGACGATGAAACACAAAAATTGCATCCAAATTTAATACGAAAGGCACAACGCCGACTTAAGTACAAGAGGACTCAGACTCTAACTTTATATGAGTTGAACCTCTCCTGTGAGCCGAGTTTTAGATACCGATTGTACACTTCAGGTTTACTGTATCCCTTGGACCTTCTTATTGACGATGAAACACAGAGATTGCTTCCGAATTTAATACAAAATGCACAATGCCGACTTAAGTACAGGAGGACTGACACTCTAACTTTCTGTGTGATCAACCTCTCCTGTGAGTCCAGTTTTAGATTCCGATGCTTCACTTCCGGTTTACTGTATCCCTTTTACCTTCTTATTGACGATTTAACACTGAAATTGCATCTGAAAGTAATAAAAATGGCACAATGCCGACATAAGTACAAGAGGACTTACACTCTAACATTCTATGAGTTGAACCTCTCCTGTGAGTCCAGTTTCAGATTCCGATGCTTCATTTCATGTTAACTGTATCCCTTGGACCATCTTATTGACGATGAAACACAGAAATTGCATCCGAATTTAATACAAAAGGCACAATGCCGACTTAAGTACAAGTGGACTGACACAATAACTTTCTATGATTTGAACCTCTCCTGTGAGTTTAGTTTTAGATTACCATGCTTCACTTCAGGTTTACTGTATACCTTGGACCTTCTTATTGACGATGAAACGCAGAAATTGCATCCGAATTTAATACAAAAGGCACAATGCCGACTTAAGTACAAGAGGACTGACACTCTAACTTTCTATGAGTTGAAACCCTCCTGTAAGTCCAGTTTTAGATTCCGATGCTTCACTTCCGGTTTACTGTATCCCTTGGACCTTCTTATTGACGATGAAACACAGAGATTGCATCCGAATTTAATACAAAATGCACACTGCCGACTTAAGTTCAGGAGGACTGACACTCTAACTTTCTGTGAGTTGAACCTCTCCTGTGAGTCCAGTTTTAGATTCCGATGCTTCACTTCAGGTTTACTGTATCCCTTTTCCCTTCTTATTGACGGTTAAACACAGAAATTGCATCTGAATTTAATAAAAAAGGCACAATGCCGACATAAGTACAAGAGGACTGACACACTAACTTTCTATGAGTTGAACCTCTCCTGTGAGTCCAGTTTTAGATTCCGATGCTTCATTTTAGGTTTACTGTATCCCTTGGACCTTCTTATTGACGATGAGACACAGAAATTGCATCCGAATTTAATACAAAAGGCACAATGCCGACATAAGTACAAGTCGACTGCCACTCTAGCTTTCTATCATTTGAACCTCTCCTGTGAGTCCAGTTTTAGATTCCGATGCTTTACCTCATGTTTACTGTATACCTTGGACCTTCTTATTGACGATGAAACACAGATATTGCATCCGAATTTAACAATAAGGCACAATGCTGGCTTAAGTACAAGAGGACTGACACTTTAAATTTCTATGAGTTGAACCTCTCCAGTGACTATAGTTTTAGATTCCGATGCTTCACTTCAGGTTTACTGTATCCCTTGGACCTTCTTATTGACGATGAAACACAGAAATTGCTTTCTAATTTAATACAAAAGGCACTATCCCGACTTAAGTACAAGGGGACTGACGTTCTAACTTTATATGATTTCAACCTCTACTGTGAGTCCAGTTTTAGACTCCGATGCACCACTTCAGGTTTACTGTATCCCTTGGACCTTCTTATTGACGATGAAACACAGAAATTGCATCCGAATTGAATACAAATGGCACAATGCCGACTTAAGTACAAGAGGTCTGACACCCTAACTCTCTATTGTTTCAACCTCTCCTGTGATTCCAGTTCTAGATTGCGATGCTTCAATTCAGGTTTACAGTTTACCTTGGACCTTCTTATTGACGATGAAACACAGAAATGGCATCCGAATTTAATACAAAAGAAAAATTGCCGACTTAAGTACAAGAGTACTGACACCCTAACTTTCTATGGTTTGAACCGCTCCTGTGATTCCAGTTCTAGATTGCGGGCTTCACTTCAATTTTACTGTATACCTTGGACCTTCTTATTGACGATTAAACACAGAAATTGCATCCGAATTTAATACAAAAGGCACAATGCCGACTTAAGTACAAGAGGACTGACACAATAACATTCCATGATTTGAACCTCTCCTATGAGTTTACATTTAGATTCCCATGCTTCACTTCAGGGCTACTGTATACCTTGGACCTTCTTATTGACGATGAAACACAGAAATTGCATCCGAATTTAATACAAAAGGCACAATGCCGTCTTAAGTACAAGAGGACTGACACTCTAACTTTCTATGAGTTGAACCTCTCCTGTGAGTCCAGTTTTAGATTCCGATGCTTCACTTCAGGTTTACTGTATCCCTTGGACATTCTTATTGACGATAAACACAGAAATTGCATCCGAATTTAATACAAAAGGCACAATGCCGTCTTAAGTACAAGGGGACTACCACTCTAACTTTCTATGATTTGAACCTCTCCTGTGAGTCCAGTTTTAGATTCCGTTGCATCACTTCAGGTTTACTGTATCACTTGGACCTTTTTATTGACGATGAAACACAGAAATTGCATCCGAATTTAATACAAAAGGCACAATGCCGACTTAAGTACAAGAGGACTGCCACTCTAACTTTCTATCATTTGAACCTCATCTGTGAGTCCAGTTTTAGATTCCGATGCTTTACTTCATGTTTACTGTATACGTTGGACCCTCTTATTGACGATGAAACACAGAAATTGCATCCGAATTTAACAATAAGGCACAATGCCGACTTAAGTACAAGAGGACTGCCACTCTAACTTTCTATGAGTTGAACCTCTCCTGTGACTATAGTTGTAGATTCCGATGCTTCACTTCAGGTTTACTGTATACCTTGGACCTTCTTATTGCCGATCAAACACAGAAATTACATCCGAATTTAATACAAAAGGCACAATGCCGACATAAGTACAAGAGGACTGACACTCCAACTTTCTATGATTTGAACCTCTCCTGAGAGGCCAGTTTTAGACTCCGATGCTTCACTTCAGGTTTACTGTATCCCTTTGACCATCTTATTGACGATGAAACACAAAAATTGCATCCGACTTTAATACAAATGGCACAATGCCGACTTAAGTACAAGAGGACTGACACTCTAACTTTCTGTGAGTTGAACCTCTCCTGTGAGTCCAGTTTTAGATGCCGATGCTTCACTTCAGGTTTACTGTATCCCTTGGACGTTCATATTGACGATGAAACTCAGAAATTGCATCCGAATTTAATATAAAAGGCACCATGCCGACTTAAGTACAAGAGGACTGACACTCTAACATTCTATCATTTGAACCTCTCTTGTGAGTCTAGTATTAGATTCCGATCCTTCAGTTAAGGTTTACTGTATACCTTGGACTTTCATATTGCCGATGAAACACAGAACTTGCATCCGAATTTAATACAAAATGCACAATGCCGACTTAAGTACAAGAGGACGCACACTCTAACTTTCTATGAGTTGAACCTCTCCTTTGAGTCCAGTTTTAGATGCCGATGCATCACTTCAGGTTTGCTGTATCCCTTGGACCTTCATATGGACGATGAGACTCAGAAATTGCATCCGAATTTAATATAAAAGGCACCATGCCGACTTAAGTACAAGAGGACAGACACCCTACCATTCTATGATTTGAACCTCTCCTGTGAGTCTAGTTTTAGATTCCGATCCTTCACTTCAGGTTTAATGTATACCTTTGACCTTTTTATTGCCGATGAAACACAGAAATTGCATCCGAATTTAATACAAAAGGCACAATGCCGACTTAAGTACAAGAGGACTGACACCCTAACTTTCTATGGTTTGAAACTCTCCTGTGATTCCAGTTCTAGATTGCGATGCTTCACTTCAGGTTTACTGTATACCTTGGACCTTCTTATTGACGATGAAACACAGAAATTGCATCCGAATGTAATACAAAAGGCACAATGCCGACTTAAGTACAAGAGGGCTGACACTCTTACTTTCTATGAGTTGAACCTCTCATGTGAGTCCAGTATTAGATTCCGATTTTTCACTTCAGGCTTACTGTATCCCTTGGACCATCTGATTGACGATGAAACACAGGAATTGAATTCGAATTTGATACAAAAGGCAGAATGCCGACTTAAGTACAAGAGGACTGACACAATAACTTTCTATGAATTGAACCTCTCCTGTGAGTTTAGTTTTAGATTCCCATGCTTCACTTCAGGTTTACTGTATACCTTGGACCTTCTTATTGCCGATGAAACACAGAAATTGCATCCGAATTTAATACAAAAGGCACCATGCCGACTTAAGTACAAGAGGACTGACACTCTAACATTCTATGAGTTGAACCTCTCCTGTGAGTCCAGTTTCAGATTGCGATGCTTCATTTCAGGTTAACTGTATCCCTTGGACCATCATATTGACGATGAAACACAGAAATTGCATCCGAATTTAATACAAAAGTCACAATGCCGACTTAAGTACAAGATGACTGACACTCTAACTTCCTATGATTTGAACCCCTCCTGTGAGTCCAGTTTTAGACTCCATTGCTTCACTTCAGGTTTAATGTATCCCTTATACCTTTTTATTGACGATAAACACAGAAATTGCATCCGAATTTAATACGAAAGGCACAATGCCGTCTTAAGTACAAGAGGACTACCACTCTAACTTTGTATGATTTGAACCTCGCCTGTGAGTCCAGTTTTAGATTCCGATGCTTCACTTCAGGTTTACTGTATCCCTTGGACCTTCTTATTGACGATGAAACACAGAAATTGCTTCCGAATTTAATACAAAAGACACAATGCCGACTTAAGTACATGAGGACTGCCACTCTAACTTTCTATCATTTGAACCTCTCCTGTGAGTCCAGTTTTAGATTCCGATGCTTTACTTTATGTTTACTGTATACCTTGGACCTTCTTATTGACGATGAAACACAGAAATTGCATCCGAATTTAACAATAGGGCACAATGCCGACTTAAGTACAAGGCGACTGACACTCTAACTTTCTATGAGTTGAACCTCTCCTGTGAGTCCAGTTTTAGATTCCGATGCTTTACTTCACGTTTACTGTATCCCTTGGACCTTCTTATTGACGATGAAACACAAAAATTGCATCCAAATTTAATACGAAAGGCACAACGCCGACTTAAGTACAAGAGGACTCAGACTCTAACTTTATATGAGTTGAACCTCTCCTGTGAGCCAAGTTTTAGATACCGATTGTACACTTCAGGTTTACTGTATCCCTTGGACCTTCTTATTGACGACGAAACACAGAGATTGCTTCCGAATTTAATACAAAATGCACAATGCCGACTTAAGTACAGGAGGACTGACACTCTCACTTTCTGTGTGTTCAACCTCTCCTGTGAGTCCAGTTTTAGATTCCGATGCTTCACTTCCGGTTTACTGTATCCCTTTTACCTTCTTATTGACGATTTAACACTGAAATTGCATCTGAAATTAATAAAAATGGCACAATGCCGACATAAGTACAAGAGGACTTACACTCTAACATTCTATGAGTTGAACCTCTCCTGTGAGTCCAGTTTCAGATTCCGATGCTTCATTTCATGTTAACTGTATCCCTTGGACCATCTTATTGACGATGAGACACAGAAATTGCATCCGAATTTAATACAAAAGGCACAATGCCGACATAAGTACAAGTCGACTGCCACTCTAGCTTTCTATCATTTGAACCTCTCCTGTGAGTCCAGTTTTATATTCCGATGCTTTACATCATGTTTACTGTATACCTTGGACCTTCTTATTGACGATGAAACACAGATATTGCATCCGAATTTAACAATAAGGCGCAATGCTGACTTAAGTACAAGAGGACTGACACTCTAACTTTCTATCATTTGAACCTCATCTGTCAGTCCAGTTTTAGATTCCGATGCTTTACTTCATGTTTACTGTATACCTTGGACCTTCTTATTGACGATGAAACACAGAAATTGCATCCGAATTTAACAATAAGGCACAATGCCGACTTAAGTACAAGAGGACTGCCACTCTAACTTTCTATGAGTTGAACCTCTCCTGTGACTATAGTTGTAGATTCCGATGCTTCACTTCAGGTTTACTGTATACCTTGGACCTTCTTATTGCCGATCAAACACAGAAATTACATCCGAATTTAATACAAAAGGCACAATGCCGACATAAGTACAAGAGGACTGACACTCTAACTTTCTATGATTTGAACCTCTCCTGAGAGGCCAGTTTTAGACTCCGATGCTTCACTTCAGGTTCACTGTATCCCTTTGACCATCTTATTGACGATGAAACACAGAAATTGTATCAGACTTTAATACAAATGGCACAATGCCGACTTAAGTACAAGAGGACTGACACTCTAACTTTCTGTGAGTTGAACCTCTCCTGTGAGTCCAGTTTTAGATGCCGATGCTTCACTTCAGGTTTACTGTATCCCTTGGACGTTCATATTGACGATGAAACTCAGAAATTCCATCCGAATTTAATATAAAAGGCACCATGCCGACTTAAATACAAGAGGACTGACACTCTAACATTCTATCATTTGAACCTCTCTTGTGAGTCTAGTATTAGATTCCGATCCTTCAGTTAAGGTTTACTGTATACCTTGGACTTTCATATTGCCGATGAAACACAGAACTTGCATCCGAATTTAATACAAAATGCACAATGCCGACTTAAGTACAAGAGGACTCACACTGTAACTTTCTATGATTTGAACCTCTCTTGTGAGTGCAGTTTTAGATTCCGATGCTTAACTTCAGGTTTACTGTATACCTTGGACCTTCTTATTGACGATGAAACACAGAAATTGCATCCGAATTTAATACAAAAGGAACAATGCCGACTTAAGTACAAGAGGACTGACACTCTAACTTTCTATGAGTTGAACCTCTCCTGTGAGTCCAGTCTTAGATTCCGATTTTTCACTTCAGGTTTACTGTATCCCTTGGAGCTTCTTATTGACGATGAAACACAGAAATTGCATCCGAATTTAATACAAAATGCACAATGCCGACTTAAGTACAAGAGGACGGACTCTCTAACTTTCAGTGAGTTGAACCTCTCCTGTGAGTCCAGTTTAAGATTCCAGTGCTTCACATCAGGTTAACTGTATCCCTTGGACCTTCTTATTGACGATGAAACACAGAAATTGCATCCACATTTAATACAAAAGGCACAATGCCGACTTAAGTACAACACTACTGACACTCTAACTTTCTATGAGATGAACCTCTCCTGTGAGTCCAGTTTTAGATTCCGATGCTTCATTTCAGTTTTACTGTATCCCTTGGACCTTCTTATTGACGATGACAGACAGAAATTGCATCCGAATTTAATACAAATGGCACAATGCCGACTTAAGTACAAGAGGACTGACACTCTAACTTTCTATGATATGAACCTCTCCTGTGAGACCAGTTTTAGATTCCGATGCTTCACTTCGGGTTTACTGTACCCCTTGATCCTTCTAATTGACGATAAACACAGAAATTGCATCCGAATTTAATACAAATGGCACAAAGCCGTCTTAAGTACAAGAGGACTGACATTCTAACTTTCTATGAGTTGAACCTCTCCAGTGAGTCCAGATTTAGATTCCAATGCTTAACTTCAGGTTTACTGTATCCCTTGCACCTTCTTATTGACGATGAAACACAGAAATTGCATCCGAATTTAATACAAAAGGCACAATGCCGACTTAAGTACAAGAGGACTAACACTCTAACTTTCTATGAGTTGAAACTCTCCTGTGACTATAGTTTTAGATTCCGATGGTTCACTTCTGGTTTACTGTATACCTTGGACCTTCTTATTGACGATGAAACACAGAAATTGCATCCGTATTTAATACAAAAGGCACAATGCCGACTTAAGTACAAGATGACCGACACTCTAACTTTCTATGATTTGAACCTCTCCTTTGAGTCCAGTTGTAGAATCCGATGCTTCACTTCATGTTTACTGTATCCCTTGGACCATCTTATTGTCGATGAAACACAGAGATTGCATCCGACTTTAATACAAAAAGCACCATGCCGACTAAAGTACAAGAGGACTGACACTCTAACATTCTGTGATTTGAACCGCTCCTGAAAGTCTAGTTTTAGATTCCGATCCTTCACTTCAGGTTTACTGTATACCTTGGTCCTTCTTATTGCCGATGAAACACAGAAATTGCATCCGAATTTAATACAAAAGGCACAATGCAGACTTAAGTACAAGAGGACGCACACTCTAACTTCCTATGAGTTGAACCTCTCCTGTGAGTGCAGTTTTAGATTCCGATGCTTAAATTCAGGTTTACTGTATACCTTGGACCTTCTTATTGGCGATGAAACACAGAAATTGCATCCGAAATTAATACAAAAGCACAATGCCGAATTAAGGACAAGAGGACTGACACTCTAACTTTCCATGATTTGAACCTCTCCTGAGAGTCCAGTTTTAGATTCCGATGCTTCACTTCAGGTTTACTGTATCCCTTGGACCATCTTATTGACGATGAAACACAGAAATTGCATCCGACTTTAATACAAAAGGCACAATGTCGACTTAAGTACAAGAGGACTGACACTCTAACTTTCTGTGAGTTGAAACTCTCCTGTGAGTCCAGTTTTAGATTCCGATGCTTCACTTCAGGTTTACTGTATCCCTTGGACCTTCTTACTGCCGATGAAAGACAGAAATTGCATCCGAATTTAATACAAAAGGCACAATGCAGACATAAGTACAAGAGGACGCACACTCTAACTTCCTATGAGTTGAACCTCTCCTGTGAGTCCAGTTTTAGATGCCGATGCTTTACTTCAGGTTTACTGTATCCCTTGGACGTTCATATTGACGATGAAACTCAGAAATTGCATCCGAATTTAATATAAAAGGCACCATGCTGACTTAAGTAGAAGAGGACTGACACTGTAACATTCTATCATTTGAACCTCTCTTGTGAGTCTAGTTTTTGATTCTGATCCTTCAGTTCAGGTTTACTGTATACCTTGGACCTTCTTATTGGCGATGAAACACAGAAATTGCATCCGAATTTAATACAAAACGCACAATGCCGACTTAAGTACAAGAGGACTCACACTGTAACTTTCTATGATTTGAACCTCTCCTGTGAGTGCAGTTTTAGATTCCGATGCTTAACTTCAGGTTTACTGTATACCTTGTACCTTCTTATTGACGATGAAACACAGAAATTGCATCCGAATTTAATACAAAAGGCACAATGCCGACTTAAGTACAAGAGGACTGACTTTCTAACTTTCTATGATTTGAACCTCTCCTGTTAGTCCAGTTGTAGATTCCTATGCTTCACTTCATGTTTACTGTATCCCTCGGACCATCTTATTGACGATGAAACGACTTTAAAACAGAAGGCACAATGCCGGCTTAAGTACAAGAGGACTGACACTCTAACTTTCTGTGAGTTGAACCTCTCCTGTGAGTCCAGTTTTAGATTCCGATGCTTCACTTCAGGTTTACTGTATCCCTTGGAGTATTGACGTTGAAACACAGCAAATGCATCCGAATTTAATACAAAAGGCACAATGCCGGCTTAAGGACAAGAGGACTGACACTCTAACTTTCTATGATTTGAACCTCTCCTGTGAGTCCTGTTGTAGATTCCGATGTTTCACTTCAGGTTTACTGTATACATTGGGCCTTCTTATTGCCGATCAAACACAGAAATTGCATCCGAATTTAATACAAAAGGCACAATGCCGACATAAGTACAAGAGGACTGACACTCTAACTAACTATGATTTGTACCTCTCCTGAGAGTCCAGTTTTAGATTCCGATGCTTCACTTCAGGTTTACTGTATCCCTTGGACCATCTCATTGACGATGAAACACAGAAATTGCATCCGACTTTAATACAAAAGGCACAATGCCGACTTAAGTACAAGAGGACTGACACTCTAACTTTCTATGAGTTGAACCTCTCCTGTGAGTCCAGTTTTAGATGCCGATGCTTCACTTCAGGTTTGCTGTATAACTTGGACGTTCATATTGACGATGAAACTCAGAAATTGCATCCGAATTTAATATAAAAGGCACCATGCCGACTTAAGTACCAGAGGACTGACACTCTAATATTCTATCATTTGAACCTCTCTTGTGAGTCTAGATTAGATTCCGATCCTTCAGTTCAGGTTTACTGTATACCTAGGACTTTCTTATTGTCGATGAAACACAGAAATTGCATCCGAATTTAATACAAAATGCATAATGCCGACTTAAGTACAAGAGGACTCACACTGTAACTTTCTATGATTTGATCCTCTAATGTGAGTGCAGTTTTAGATTCCGACGCTTAACTTCAGGTTTACTGTATACCTTGGACCTTCTTATTGACGATGAAACACAGAAATTGCATCCGAATTTAATACAAAAGGCACAATGCCGACTTAAGTACAGGAGGACTGACACTCTAACTTTCTATGAGTTGAACCTCTCCTGTGAGTCCAGTTTGAGATTCCGATTCTTCACTTCAGGTTTACTGTATCCCTTGGACCATCTTATTGACGATGAAACCCAGAAATTGCATCCGACTTTAATACAAAAGGCACAATGCCGACTTAAGTACAAGAGGACTGACACACTAACCTTCTGTGAGTTGAATCTCTCCTGTGAGTCCAGTTTTAGATGCCGATGCTTCACTTCAGGTTTGCTGTATAACTTGGACGTTCATATTGACGATGAAACTCAGAAATTGCATCCGAATTTAATATAAAAGGCACCATGCCGACTTAAGTACAAGAGGACTGACTTTCTAACTTTCTATGATTTGAACCTCTCCTGTTAGTCCAGTTGTAGATTTCGATGCTTCACTTCGTGTTTACTGTATCCCTCGGTCCATCTTATTGATGATGAAACGACTTTAAAACAGATGGCACAATGCCGGCTTAAGTACTAGAGGACTGACACTCTAACTTTCTATGATTTGAACCTCTCCTGTGAATCCAGTTTTAGATTCCGATGCTTTATTTCAGGTTTACTGTATACCTTGGACCTTCTTATTGACGATGAAAGACAGAAATTGCATCCGAATTTAATACAAAAGGCACAAAGCCGTCTGAAGTACAGGAGGACTACCACTCTAACTTTCTATGATTTGAACCTCTCCTGTGATTCCAGTTTTAGATTCCGATGCTTCACTTCAGGTTTACTGTATCCCTTGGACCTTCTTATTGATGATGAAATACAGAAATTGCATCCGAATTTAATACAAAAGGCACAATGCCGACTTAAGTACAAGAGGACTAACACTCTAACATTCTATCATTTGAACCTCTCCTGTGAGTCCAGTTTTAGATTCCGATTTTTTACTTCAGGTTTACTGTATACCTTGGACCTTCTTATTGACGACGAAACACAGACATTGCATCCGAATTTAATACAAAAGGCATACTGCCGACTTAAGTACAAGAGGACTGACATTATAACTTTCTATGAGATGAACCTCTCCTGTGAGTCCAGTTTTGGATTCCGATGCTTCATTTCAGTTTTACTGTATCCCTTGGACCTTCTTATTGACGATGACAGACAGAAATTGCATCCGAATTTAATACGAATGGCACAATGCCGACTTAAGTACAAGAGGACTGACACTCTAACTTTCTATGATTTAAACCTCTCCTGTGAGACCAGTTATCGATTCCGATGCTTCACTTCGGGTTTACTGTACCCCTTGATCCTTGAAATTGACGATAAACACAGAAATTGCATCCGAATTTAATACAAAACGCACAATGCCGACTTAAGTACAAGAGGACTCACACTGTAACTTTCTATGATTTGAACCCCTCCTGTGAGTGCAGTTTTAGATTCCGATGCTTAACTTCAGGTTTACTGTATACCTTGTATCTTCTTATTGACGATGAAACACAGAAATTGCATCCGAATTTAATACAAAAGGCATAATGCCGACTTAAGTACAAGAGGACTGATACTCTAACTTTCTATGAGTTGAACCTCTCCTGTGACTATAGTTTTAGATTCCGATGCTTCACTTCAGGTTAACTGTATACCTTGGACCTTCTTATTGACGATGAAACACAGAAATTGTATCCGAAATTAATACAAAAGGCACAATCCCGACTTAAGTACAAGTGGACTGACACTCTAATTTTCTATGAGTTGAACTTCTACTGTGAGTCCAGTTTTAGATTCCGATGCTTCACTTCAGGTTTACTGTATCCCTTGGACCTTCTTATTGACGATGAAACACAGCAATTGCATCCGAATTTAATACAAAGCCACAATGCCGACTTAAGTACAAGAGGACTGACACTCTAACTTTCTATGAGTTGAACCTCTCCTGTGAGTCCAGTCTTAGATTCCGATGCGTTACTTCAGGTTTACTGTGTACCTTGGACCTTCTTATCGACGATGAAACACAGAAATTGCATCCGAATTTAATACAAAAGGCACAATGCCGACTTAAGTACAAGCGGACTGACACCCTAACTTTCCATGGTTTGAACCTCTCCAGTGATTCCAGCTTTGGATTGCGATGCTTCACTTCAGGTTTACTGTATACCTTGGACCTTCTTATTGACGATGAATCACTGAAATTGCATCCGAATTTAATACAAAATGCACAATGCCGACTTAAGTACAAGAGGACTGACACTCTAACTTTCTATGTTTTGAACCCCTCCTGTGAGTCTAGTTATAGGTTCCGATCCATCACTTCAGGTTTACTGTATACCTTGGACCTTCTTGTTGCCGATGAAATACAGAAATTGCATCCGAATTTAATACAAAAGGCACAATGCCGACTTACGTACAAGATGACTCACACTGTAACTTTCTATGATTTGAACCTCTCCTGTGAGTCCAAATTTAGATTCCGATGCTTAAATTCAGGTTTACTGTATACCTTGAACCTTCTTATTGACGATGAAACACAGATATTGCATCCGAATTTAATACAAAAGGCACAATGCCGACGTAAGTACAAGAGGACTGACACTCTTACTTTCTATTAGTTGAACCTCTCCTGTGAGTACAGTTTTAGATTCCGATGCTTCACTTCAGGTTTACTGTATCCCTTGGACCTACTTATTGACGATGAAACACAGAAATTGCATCCGAATTTAATACAAAATGCACAATGCCGACTTAAGTACAAGAGGATTGACACTCTAACTTTCTGTGAGTTGAACCTCTCCTGGGAGTCCAGTTTTAGATTTCGATGCTTCACTTCAGGTTTACTGTATCCCTTGGACCTTCTTATTGACGATGAAACACAGAAATTACATCCGAATTTAATACAAAAGGCAC
The DNA here is from genome assembly GCF_021461395.2 of Schistocerca americana. Classification (NCBI taxonomy): domain Eukaryota; kingdom Metazoa; phylum Arthropoda; class Insecta; order Orthoptera; family Acrididae; genus Schistocerca; species Schistocerca americana. Next base: position 1,067,716,366 of record NC_060120.1, on the reverse strand, counting down.
AATGCCGACTTAAGTACAAGAGGACTGACACTCTAACTTTCCACTAGTTGAAGCTCTCCTGTGAGTCCAGTTTTAGATTCCGATGCTCCACTTCAGGTTTACTGTACCCCTTGAACCTTCTTATTGACGATGAAACACAGAAATTGCATCCGAATTTAACACAAAGTGCACAATGCCGACTTAAGTACAAGAGGACTGACAGTCTAACTTTCTGTGAGTTGAACCTCTCCTGGGATTCCAGTTTTAGATTCCATTGCTTCACTTCAGGTTTACTGTATCCCTTGGACCTTTTTGTTGAAGATGAAACACAGAAATTACATTCGAATTTAATATAAAAGGCACAATGCCGACTTAAGTACAAGAGGACTGACTCTCTAACTCTCTATGAGTTGAACCTCTCCAGTGAGTACAGTTTTAGACTCCGATGCTTATTTCAGGTTTACTGTATCCCTTGGACCTTCTTATTGACGATGAAACACAGAAATTGCATCCAAAATTAATACAAAAGCACAATGCCGACTTAAGTACAAGTGGACTGACACTCTAATTTTCTATGATTTGAACCTCTCCTGTGAGTCCAGTTTTAGATTCCGATTTTTCACTTCAGGTTGACTGTATCCCGTGGACCTTCTTATTGACGATAAACACAGAAATTGCATCCGAATTAAATACAAAAGGCACAATGCCGTCTTAAGTACATGAGGACCACCACTCTAACTTTCTATGATTTGAACCTCTCCTGTGAATCCAGTTTTAGATTCCGATCCTTCACTTCAGATTTACTGTATCCCTTGGACCTTCTTATTGACGATGAAACACAGATATTGCATCCGAATTTAATACAAAAGGCACAATGCCGACTTAAGTACAAGAGGACTGACACTCCAACTTTCTATCATTTGAACCTCTCCTGTGAGTCCAGTTTTAGATTCCGATGCTTCACTTCAGGTGTACTGTACCCCTTGGACCTTCTTATTGACGATAAACATAGAAATTGCATCCGAATTTAATACAAAAGGCACAATGCCGTCTTAAGTACATGAGGACTACCACTCTAATTTTCTATGATTTTAACCTCTCCAGTGATTCCAGTTTTAGATTCCGATGCTTCACTTCAGGTTTACTGTATCCCTTGGACCGTCTTATTGACGATGAAACACAGAAATTGCATCCGAATTTAATAAAAAAGTCACAATGCCGACTTAAGTACAAGAGGACTGACACTCTAACTTTCTATCATTTGAACCTCTAATGTGAGTCCAGTTTTAGATTCCGGTGCTTTACTTTATGTTTACTGTATACCTTCGACCTTCTTATTGATGATGCAACACAGAAATTGCATCCGAATTTAACTATAAGGCACAATGCCGACTTTAGGACAAGAGGACTGACACTCTAATTTTCTATGAGATGAACCTCTACTGTGGGTCCTGTTTTAGATTCCGATGCTTCACTTCAGGTTTACTGTATCCCTTGGACATTCTTATTGACGATGAAACACAGAAATTGCATCCGAATTTAATACAAAAGCACAATGCCGACTTAAGTACAAGTGGACTGACACTTTAATTTTCTATGATTTGAACCTCTCCTGTGAGTCCAGTTTTAGATTCCGATGCTTTACTTCAGGTTTACTGTATACCTTGGACCTTCTTATTGACGATGAAACACAGAAATTGCACCCGAATTTAATACAAAAGGCACAATGCCAGCTTAAGTACAAGTGGACTGACATTCTAACTTTCTATGGATTGAACCTCTCCTGTGAGCCCAGTTTTAGAATCCGACGCTTTACTTCCGGTTTACTGTATCCCTAGGACCTTCTTATTGACGATGAAACACAGATATTGCATCCGAATGTAATACAAAAAGCACAATGCCGACTTAAGTACAAGAGGACTGACATTCTAACATTCTATGACTTGAACCTCTCCTGTGAGTCTAGTTTTAGATTGTGATGCTTCGCTTCGGGTTTACTGTATCCCTTGGACCTTCTTATTGACGATGAAACACAGAAATTGCATCCGAATTTAATACAAAAGGCAAAATGCCGACTTAAGTAAATAAGCACCGACACTCTAACTTTTTATGATTTGAACCTCTCCTGTGAGTCCAGTTTTAGATTCCGATCCTTCACTTCAGGTTTATTGTATACCTTGGACATTGTTATTGACGATGAAACACAGAAATTGCATCCGAATTTAATACAAAAGGCACAATGCCGACTTAAGTACAAGGGGACTGACACTCTAACTTTCTATGATTTGAACCTCTCCTGTGATTCCAGTTTTAGATTCCGATGCTTCACTTCAGGTTTACTGTATCCCTTGGACCTTCTTATTGATGATGAAATACAGAAATTGCATCCGAATTTAATACAAAAGGCACAATGCCGACTTAAGTACAAGAGGACTAACACTCTAACATTCTATCATTTGAACCTCTCCTGTGAGTCCAGTTTTAGATTCCGATTTTTTACTTCAGGTTTACTGTATACCTTGGACCTTCTTATTGACGATGAAACACAGAAATTGCATCCGAATTTAATACAAGAGGCATACTGCCGACTTAAGTACAAGAGGACTGACACTCTAACTTTCTATGAGATGAACCTCTCCTGTGAGTCCAGTTTTGGATTCCGATGCTTCATTTCAGTTTTACTGTATCCCTTGGACCTTCTTATTGACGATGACAGACAGAAATTGCATCCGAATGTAATACAAATGGCACAATGCCGACTTAAGTACAAGAGGACTCACACTGTAACTTTCTATGATTTGAACCCCTCCTGTGAGTGCAGTTTTAGATTCCGATGCTTAACTTCAGGTTTACTAAATACCTTGTACCTTCTTATTGTCGATGAAACACAGAAATTGCTTCCGAATGTAATACAAGAGGCACAATGCCGACTTAAGTACAAGAGGACTGATACTCTAACTTTCTATGAGTTGAACCTCTCCTGTGACTATAGTTTTAGATTCCGATGCTTCACTTCAGGTTAACTGTATACCTTGGACCTTCTTATTGACGATGAAACACAGAAATTGAATCCGAAATTAATACAAAAGGCACAATCCCAACTTCAGTACAAGTGGACTGACACTCTAATTTTCTATGAGTTGAACTTCTACTGTGAGTCCAGTTTTAGATTCCGATGCTTGACTTCAGGTTTACTGTATCCCTTGGACCTTCTTATTGACGATGAAACACAGCAATTGCATCCGAATTTAATACAAAGCCACAATGCCGACTTAAGTACAAGAGGACTGACACTCTAACTTTCTATGAGTTGAACCTCTCCTGTGAGTCCAGTCTTAGATTCCGATGCTTTACTTCAGGTTTACTGTATACCTTGGACCTTCTTATCGACGATGAAACACAGAAATTGCATCCGAATTTAATACAAAAGGCACAATGCCGACTTAAGTACAAGCGGACTGACACCCTAACTTTCCATGGTTTGAACCTCTCCAGTGATTCCAGCTTTGGATTGCGATGCTTCACTTCAGGTTTACTGTATACCTTGGACCTTCTTATTGACGATGAAACACTGAAATTGCATCCGAATTAAATACAAAATGCACAATGCCGACTTAAGTACAAGAGGACTGACACTCTAACTTTCTATGTTTTGAACCCCTCCTGTGAGTCTAGTTATAGGTTCCGATCCATCACTTCAGGTTTACTGTATACCTTGGACCTTCTTATTGCCGATGAAATACAGAAATTGCATCCGAATTTAATACAAAAGGCACAATGCCGACTTACGTACAAGAGGACTCACACTGTAACTTTCTATGATTTGAACCTCTCCTGTGAGTCCAAATTTAGATTCCGATGCTTAAATTCAGGTTTACTGTATACCTTGAACCTTCTTATTGACGATGAAACACAGAAATTGCATCCGAATTTAATACAAAAGGCACAATGCCGACGGAAGTACAAGAGGACTGACACTCTTACTTTCTATTAGTTGAACCTCTCCTGTGAGTACAGTTTTAGATTCCGATGCTTCACTTCAGGTTTACTGTATCCCTTGGACCTACTTATTGACGATGAAACACAGAAATTGCATCCGAATTTAATACAAAATGCACAATGCCGACTTAAGTACAAGAGGATTGACACTCTAACTTTCTGTGAGTTGAACCTCTCCTGGGAGTCCAGTTTTAGATTTCGATGCTTCACTTCAGGTTTACTGTATCCCTTAGACCTTCTTATTGACGATGAAACACAGAAATTACATCCGAATTTAATACAAAAGGCACAATGCCGACTTAAGTACAAGAGGACTGACACTCTAACTTTCCACTAGTTGAAGCTCTCCTGTGAGTCCAGTTTTAGATTCCAATGCTCCACTTCAGGTTTACTGTATCCCTTGAACCTTCTTATTGACGATGAAACACAGAAATTGCATCCGAATTTAACACAAAATGCACAATGCCGACTTAAGTACAAGAGGACTGACAGTCTAACTTTCTGTGAGTTGAACCTCTCCTGGGATTCCAGTTTTAGATTCCGATGCTTCACTTCAGGTTTACTGTATCCCTTGGACCTTTTTGTTGAAGATGAAACACAGAAATTACATCCGAATTTAATACAAAAGGCACAATGCCGACTTAAGTACAAGAGGACTGACTCTCTAACTCTCTATGAGTTGAACCTCTCCTGTGAGTACAGTTTTAGACTCCGATGCTTATTTCAGGTTTACTGTATCCCTTGGACCTTCTTATTGACGATGAAACACAGAAATTGCATCCGAAATTAATACAAAAGGAACAATGCCGACTTAAGTACCAGAGGACTGACACTCTAGCTTTCTGTGAGTTGAACCTCTCCTGTGAGTCCAGCTTTAGGTTCCGATGCTTAACTTCAGGTTTACTGTATACCTTGGACCTTCTTATTGTCGATGAGACACAGAAATTGTATCCGAATTTAATACAAAAGGCACAATGCTGACTTAAGTACAAGAGGACTGACACTCTAACTTTCGATGAGTTGAACCTCTCCTGTGAGTCCAGTTTTAGATTCCGATTTTTCACTTCAGGTTGACTGTATCCCGTGGACCTTCTTATTGACGATAAACACAGAAATTGCATCCGAATTAAATACAAAAGGCACAATGCCGTCTTAAGTACATGAGGACCACCACTCTAACTTTCTATGATTTGAACCTCTCCTGTGATTCCAGTTTTAGATTCCGATGCTTCACTTCAGGTTTACTGTATCCCTTGGACCTTCTTATTGACGATGAAACACAGAAATTGCATCCGAATTTAATACAAAAGGCACAATGCCGACTTAAGTACAAGAGGACTGACACTCCAACTTTCTATCATTTGAACCCCTCCTGTGAGTCCAGTTTTAGATTCCGATGCTTCACTTCAGGTGTACTGTACCCCTTGGACCTTCTTATTGACGATAAACATAGAAATTGCATCCGAATTTAATACAAATGGCACAATGCCGTCTTAAGTACATGAGGACTACCACTCTAATTTTCTATGATTTTAACCTCTCCAGTGATTCCAGTTTTAGATTCCGATGCTTCACTTCAGGTTTACTGTATCCCTTGGACCTTCTTATTGACGATGAAACACAGAAAATGCATCCGAATTTAATACAAAAGGCACAATGCCGACTTAAGTACAAGAGGACTGATACTCTAACTTTCTATGAGTTGAACCTCTCCTGTGACTATAGTTTTAGATTCCGATGCTTCACTTCAGGTTAACTGTATACCTTGGACCTTCTTATTGACGATGAAACACAGAAATTGTATCCGAAATTAATACAAAAGGCACAATCCCGACTTAAGTACAAGTGGACTGACACTCTAATTTTCTATGAGTTGAACTTCTACTGTGAGTCCAGTTTTAGATTCCGATGCTTCACTTCAGGTTTACTGTATCCCTTGGACCTTCTTATTGACGATGAAACACAGCAATTGCATCCGAATTTAATACAAAGCCACAATGCGACTTAAGTACAAGAGGACTGAAACTCTAACTTTCTATGAGTTGAACCTCTCCTGTGAGTCCAGTCTTAGATTCCGATGCTTTACTTTAGGTTTACTGTATACCTTGGACCTTCTTATCGACGATGAAACACAGAAATTGCATCCGAATTTAATACAAAAGGCACAATGCCGACTTAAGTACAAGCGGACTGACACCCTAACTTTCCATGGTTTGAACCTCTCCAGTGATTCCAGCTTTGGATTGCGATGCTTCACTTCAGGTTTACTGTATACCTTGGACCTTCTTATTGACGATGAAACACTGAAATTGCATCCGAATTTAATACAAAATGCACAATGCCGACTTACGTACAAGAGGACTCACACTGTAACTTTCTATGATTTGAACCTCTCCTGTGAGTCCAAATTTAGATTCCGATGCTTAAATTCAGGTTTACTGTATACCTTGAACCTTCTTATTGACGATGGAACACAGAAATTGCATCCGAATTTAATACAAAAGGCACAATGCCGACGTAAGTACAAGAGGACTGACACTCTTACTTTCTATTAGTTGAACCTCTCCTGTGAGTACAGTTTTAGATTCCGATGCTTTACTTCAGGTTTACTGTATCCCTTGGACCTACTTATTGACGATGAAACACAGAAATTGCATCCGAATTTAATACAAAATGCACAATGCCGACTTAAGTACAAGAGGATTGACACTCTAACTTTCTGTGAGTTGAACCTCTCCTGGGAGTCCAGTTTTAGATTTCGATGCTTCACTTCAGGTTTACTGTATCCCTTAGACCTTCTTATTGACGATGAAACACAGAAATTACATCCGAATTTAATACAAAAGGCACAATGCCGACTTAAGTACAAGAGGACTGACACTCTAACTTTCCACTAGTTGAAGCTCTCCTGTGAGGCCAGTTTTAGATTCCGATGCTCCACTTCAGGTTTACTGTATCCCTTGAACCTTCTTATTGACGATGAAACACAGAAATTGCATCCGAATTTAACACAAAATGCACAATGCCGACTTAAGTACAAGAGGACTGACAGTCTAACTTTCTGTGAGTTGAACCTCTCCTGGGATTCCAGTTTTAGATTCCGATGCTTCACTTCAGGTTTACTGTATCCCTTGGACCTTTTTGTTGAAGATGAACACAGAAATTACATCCGAATTTAATACAAAAGGCACAATGCCGACTTAAGTACAAGAGGACTGACTCTCTAACTCTCTATGAGTTGAACCTCTCCTGTGAGTACAGTTTTAGACTCCGATGCTTATTTCAGGTTTACTGTATCCCTTGGACCTTCTTATTGACGATAAACACAGAAATTGCATCCGAATTAAATACAAAAGGCACAATGCCGTCTTAAGTACATGAGGACCACCACTCTAACTTTCTATGATTTGAACCTCTCCTGTGATTCCAGTTTTAGATTCCGATCCTTCACTTCAGGTTTACTGTATCCCTTGGACCTTCTTATTGACGATGAAACACAGAAATTGCATCCGAATTTAATACAAAAGGCACAATGCCGACTTAAGTGCAAGAGGACTGACACTCCAACTTTCTATCATTTGAACCTCTCCTGGGATTCCAGTTTTAGATTCCGATGCTTCACTTCAGGTTTACTGTATTCCTTGGACCTTTTTGTTGAAGATGAAACACAGAAATTACATCCGAATTTAATACAAAAGGCACAATGCCGACTTAAGTACAAGAGGACTGACTCTCTAACTCTCTATGAGTTGAACCTCTCCTGTGAGTACAGTTTTAGACTCCGATGCTTATTTCAGGTTTACTGTATCCCTTGGACCTTCTTATTGACGATGAAACACAGAAATTGCATCCGAAATTAATACAAAAGGAACAATGCCGACTTAAGTACCAGAGGACTGACACTCTAGCTTTCTGTGTGTTGAACCTCTCCTGTGAGTCCAGCTTTAGGTTCCGATGCTTAACTTCAGGTTTACTGTATACCTTGGACCTTCTTATTGTCGATGAGACACAGAAATTGTATCCGAATTTAATACAAAAGGCACAATGCTGACTTAAGTACAAGAGGACTGACACTCTAACTTTCGATGAGTTGAACCTCTCCTGTGAGTCCAGTTTTAGATTCCGATTTTTCACTTCAGGTTGACTGTATCCCGTGGACCTTCTTATTGACGATAAACACAGAAATTGCATCCGAATTAAATAAAAAAGGCACAATGCCGTCTTAAGTACATGAGGGCCACCACTCTAACTTTCTATGATTTGAACCTCTCCTGTGATTCCAGTTTTAGATTCCGATCCTTCACTTCAGGTTTACTGTATCCCTTGGACCTTCTTATTGACGATGAAACACAGAAATTGCATCCGAATTTAATACAAAAGGCACAATGCCGACTTAAGTACAAGAGGACTGACACTCCAACTTTCTATCATTTGAACCCCTCCTGTGAGTCCAGTTTTAGATTCCGATGCTTCACTTCAGGTGTACTGTACCCCTTGGACCTTCTTATTGACGATAAACATAGAAATTGCATCCGAATTTAATACAAATGGCACAATGCCGTCTTAAGTACATGAGGACTACCACTCTAATTTTCTATGATTTTAACCTCTCCAGTGATTCCAGTTTTAGATTCCGATGCTTCACTTCAGGTTTACTGTATCCCTTGGACCTTCTTATTGACGATGAAACACAGAAATTGCATCCGAATTTAATACAAAAGGCACAATGCCGACTTAAGTACAAGAGGACTGATACTCTAACTTTCTATGAGTTGAACCTCTCCTGTGACTATAGTTTTAGATTCCGATGCTTCACTTCAGGTTAACTGTATACCTTGGACCTTCTTATTGACGATGAAACACAGAAATTGTATCCGAAATTAATACAAAAGGCACAATCCCGACTTAAGTACAAGTGGACTGACACTCTAATTTTCTATGAGTTGAACTTCTACTGTGAGTCCAGTTTTAGATTCCGATGCTTCACTTCAGGTTTACTGTATCCCTTGGACCTTCTTATTGACGATGAAACACAGCAATTGCATCCGAATTTAATACAAAGCCACAATGCCGACTTAAGTACAAGAGGACTGAAACTCTAACTTTCTATGAGTTGAACCTCTCCTGTGAGTCCAGTCTTAGATTCCGATGCTTTACTTCAGGTTTACTGTATACCTTGGACCTTCTTATCGACGATGAAACACAGAAATTGCATCCGAATTTAATACAAAAGGCACAATGCCGACTTAAGTACAAGCGGACTGACACCCTAACTTTCCATGGTTTGAACCTCTCCAGTGATTCCAGCTTTGGATTGCGATGCTTCACTTCAGGTTTACTGTATACCTTGGACCTTCTTATTGACGATGAAACACTGAAATTGCATCCGAATTTAATACAAAATGCACAATGCCGACTTAAGTACAAGAGGACTGACACTCTAACTTTCTATGTTTGAACCCCTCCTGTGAGTCTAGTTATAGGTTCCGATCCATCACTTCAGGTTTACTGTATACCTTGGACCTTCTTATTGCCGATGAAATACAGAAATTGCATCCGAATTTAATACAAAAGGCACAATGCCGACTTACGTACAAGAGGACTCACACTGTAACTTTCTATGATTTGAACCTCTCCTGTGAGTCCAAATTTAGATTCCGATGCTTAAATTCAGGTTTACTGTATACCTTGAACCTTCTTATTGACGATGAAACACAGAAATTGCATCCGAATTTAATACAAAAGGCACAATGCCGACGTAAGTACAAGAGGACTGACACTCTTACTTTCTATTAGTTGAACCTCTCCTGTGAGTACAGTTTTAGATTCCGATGCTTTACTTCAGGTTTACTGTATCCCTTGGACCTAGTTATTGACGATGAAACACAGAAATTGCATCCGAATTTAATACAAAATGCACAATGCCGACTTAAGTACAAGAGGATTGACACTAACTTTCTGTGAGTTGAACCTCTCCTGGGAGTCCAGTTTTAGATTTCGATGCTTCACTTCAGGTTTACTGTATCCCTTAGACCTTCTTATTGACGATGAAACACAGAAATTACATCCGAATTTAATACAAAAGGCACAATGCCGACTTAAGTACAAGAGGACTGACACTCTAACTTTCCACTAGTTGAAGCTCTCCTGTGAGGCCAGTTTTAGATTCCGATGCTCCACTTCAGGTTTACTGTATCCCTTGAACCTTCTTATTGACGATGAAACACAGAAATTGCATCCGAATTTAACACAAAATGCACAATGCCGACTTAAGTACAAGAGGACTGACAGTCTAACTTTCTGTGAGTTGAACCTCTCCTGGGATTCCAGTTTTAGATTCCGATGCTTCACTTCAGGTTTACTGTATCCCTTGGACCTTTTTGTTGAAGATGAACACAGAAATTACATCCGAATTTAATACAAAAGGCACAATGCCGACTTAAGTACAAGAGGACTGACTCTCTAACTCTCTATGAGTTGAACCTCTCCTGTGAGTACAGTTTTAGACTCCGATGCTTATTTCAGGTTTACTGTATCCCTTGGACCTTCTTATTGACGATGAAACACAGAAATTGCATCCGAAATTAATACAAAAGGAACAATGCCGACTTAAGTACCAGAGGACTGACACTCTAGCTTTCTGTGAGTTGAACCTCTCCTGTGAGTCCAGCTTTAGGTTCCGATGCTTAACTTCAGGTTTACTGTATACCTTGGACCTTCTTATTGTCGATGAGACACAGAAATTGTATCCGAATTTAATACAAAAGGCACAATGCTGACTTAAGTACAAGAGGACTGACACTCTAACTTTCGATGAGTTGAACCTCTCCTGTGAGTCCAGTTTTAGATTCCGATTTTTCACTTCAGGTTGACTGTATCCCGTGGACCTTCTTATTGACGATAAACACAGAAATTGCATCCGAATTAAATACAAAAGGCACAATGCCGTCTTAAGTACATGAGGACCACCACTCTAACTTTCTATGATTTGAACCTCTCCTGTGATTCCAGTTTTAGATTCCGATGCTTCACTTCAGGTTTACTGTATCCCTTGGACCTTCTTATTGACGATGAAACACAGAAATTGCATCCGAATTTAATACAAAAGGCACAATGCCGACTTAAGTACAAGAGGACTGACACTCCAACTTTCTATCATTTGAACCCCTCCTGTGAGTCCAGTTTTAGATTCCGATGCTTCACTTCAGGTGTACTGTACCCCTTGGACCTTCTTATTGACGATAAACATAGAAATTGCATCCGAATTTAATACAAATGGCACAATGCCGTCTTAAGTACATGAGGACTACCACTCTAATTTTCTATGATTTTAACCTCTCCAGTGATTCCAGTTTTAGATTCCGATGCTTCACTTCAGGTTTACTGCATCCCTTGGACCTTCTTATTGACGATGAAACACAGAAAATGCATCCGAATTTAATACAAAATCACAATGCCGACTTAAGTACAAGAGGACTGATACTCTAACTTTCTATGAGTTGAACCTCTCCTGTGACTATAGTTTTAGATTCCGATGCTTCACTTCAGGTTAACTGTATACCTTGGACCTTCTTATTGACGATGAAACACAGAAATTGTATCCGAAATTAATACAAAAGGCACAATCCCGACTTAAGTACAAGTGGACTGACACTCTAATTTTCTATGAGTTGAACTTCTACTGTGAGTCCAGTTTTAGATTCCGATGCTTCACTTCAGGTTTACTGTATCCCTTGGACCTTCTTATTGACGATGAAACACAGCAATTGCATCCGAATTTAATACAAAGCCACAATGCGACTTAAGTACAAGAGGACTGAAACTCTAACTTTCTATGAGTTGAACCTCTCCTGTGAGTCCAGTCTTAGATTCCGATGCTTTACTTCAGGTTTACTGTATACCTTGGACCTTCTTATCGACGATGAAACACAGAAATTGCATCCGAATTTAATACAAAAGGCACAATGCCGACTTAAGTACAAGCGGACTGACACCCTAACTTTCCATGGTTTGAACCTCTCCAGTGATTCCAGCTTTGGATTGCGATGCTTCACTTCAGGTTTACTGTATACCTTGGACCTTCTTATTGACGATGAAACACTGAAATTGCATCCGAATTTAATACAAAATGCACAATGCCGACTTAAGTACAAGAGGACTGACACTCTAACTTTCTATGTTTTGAACCCCTCCTGTGAGTCTAGTTATAGGTTCCGATCCATCACTTCAGGTTTACTGTATACCTTGGACCTTCTTATTGCCGATGAAATACAGAAATTGCATCCGAATTTAATACAAAAGGCACAATGCCGACTTACGTACAAGAGGACTCACACTGTAACTTTCTATGATTTGAACCTCTCCTGTGAGTCCAAATTTAGATTCCGATGCTTAAATTCAGGTTTACTGTATACCTTGAACCTTCTTATTGACGATGAAACACAGAAATTGCATCCGAATTTAATACAAAAGGCACAATGCCGACGTAAGTACAAGAGGACTGACACTCTTACTTTCTATTAGTTGAACCTCTCCTGTGAGTACAGTTTTAGATTCCGATGCTTTACTTCAGGTTTACTGTATCCCTTGGACCTACTTATTGACGATGAAACACAGAAATTGCATCCGAATTTAATACAAAATGCACAATGCCGACTTAAGTACAAGAGGATTGACACTCTAACTTTCTGTGAGTTGAACCTCTCCTGGGAGTCCAGTTTTAGATTTCGATGCTTCACTTGAGGTTTACTGTATCCCTTAGACCTTCTTATTGACGATGAAACACAGAAATTACATCCGAATTTAATACAAAAGGCACAATGCCGACTTAAGTACAAGAGGACTGACACTCTAACTTTCCACTAGTTGAAGCTCTCCTGTGAGGCCAGTTTTAGATTCCGATGCTCCACTTCAGGTTTACTGTATCCCTTGAACCTTCTTAGTGACGATGAAACACAGAAATTGCATCCGAATTTAACACAAAATGCACAATGCCGACTTAAGTACAAGAGGACTGACAGTCTAACTTTCTGTGAGTTGAACCTCTCCTGGGATTCCAGTTTTAGATTCCGATGCTTCACTTCAGGTTTACTGTATCCCTTGGACCTTTTTGTTGAAGATGAACACAGAAATTACATCCGAATTTAATACAAAAGGCACAATGCCGACTTAAGTACAAGAGGACTGACTCTCTAACTCTCTATGAGTTGAACCTCTCCTGTGAGTACAGTTTTAGACTCCGATGCTTATTTCAGGTTTACTGTATCCCTTGGACCTTCTTATTGACGATAAACACAGAAATTGCATCCGAATTAAATACAAAAGGCACAATGCCGTCTTAAGTACATGAGGACCACCACTCTAACTTTCTATGATTTGAACCTCTCCTGTGATTCCAGTTTTAGATTCCGATCCTTCACTTCAGGTTTACTGTATCCCTTGGACCTTCTTATTGACGATGAAACACAGAAATTGCATCCGAATTTAATACAAAAGGCACAATGCCGACTTAAGTGCAAGAGGACTGACACTCCAACTTTCTATCATTTGAACCTCTCCTGGGATTCCAGTTTTAGATTCCGATGCTTCACTTCAGGTTTACTGTATTCCTTGGACCTTTTTGTTGAAGATGAAACACAGAAATTACATCCGAATTTAATACAAAAGGCACAATGCCGACTTAAGTACAAGAGGACTGACTCTCTAACTCTCTATGAGTTGAACCTCTCCTGTGAGTACAGTTTTAGACTCCGATGCTTATTTCAGGTTTACTGTATCCCTTGGACCTTCTTATTGACGATGAAACACAGAAATTGCATCCGAAATTAATACAAAAGGAACAATGCCGACTTAAGTACCAGAGGACTGACACTCTAGCTTTCTGTGTGTTGAACCTCTCCTGTGAGTCCAGCTTTAGGTTCCGATGCTTAACTTCAGGTTTACTGTATACCTTGGACCTTCTTATTGTCGATGAGACACAGAAATTGTATCCGAATTTAATACAAAAGGCACAATGCTGACTTAAGTACAAGAGGACTGACACTCTAACTTTCGATGAGTTGAACCTCTCCTGTGAGTCCAGTTTTAGATTCCGATTTTTCACTTCAGGTTGACTGTATCCCGTGGACCTTCTTATTGACGATAAACACAGAAAATGCATCCGAATTAAATAAAAAAGGCACAATGCCGTCTTAAGTACATGAGGACCACCACTCTAACTTTCTATGATTTGAACCTCTCCTGTGATTCCAGTTTTAGATTCCGATCCTTCACTTCAGGTTTACTGTATCCCTTGGACCTTCTTATTGACGATGAAACACAGAAATTGCATCCGAATTTAATACAAAAGGCACAATGCCGACTTAAGTACAAGAGGACTGACACTCCAACTTTCTATCATTTGAACCCCTCCTGTGAGTCCAGTTTTAGATTCCGATGCTTCACTTCAGGTGTACTGTACCCCTTGGACCTTCTTATTGACGATAAACATAGAAATTGCATCCGAATTTAATACAAATGGCACAATGCCGTCTTAAGTACATGAGGACTACCACTCTAATTTTCTATGATTTTAACCTCTCCAGTGATTCCAGTTTTAGATTCCGATGCTTCACTTCAGGTTTACTGTATCCCTTGGACCTTCTTATTGACGATGAAACACAGAAATTGCATCCGAATTTAATACAAAAGGCACAATGCCGACTTAAGTACAAGAGGACTGATACTCTAACTTTCTATGAGTTGAACCTCTCCTGTGACTATAGTTTTAGATTCCGATGCTTCACTTCAGGTTAACTGTATACCTTGGACCTTCTTATTGACGATGAAACACAGAAATTGTATCCGAAATTAATACAAAAGGCACAATCCCGACTTAAGTACAAGTGGACTGACACTCTAATTTTCTATGAGTTGAACTTCTACTGTGAGTCCAGTTTTAGATTCCGATGCTTCACTTCAGGTTTACTGTATCCCTTGGACCTTCTTATTGACGATGAAACACAGCAATTGCATCCGAATTTAATACAAAGCCACAATGCCGACTTAAGTACAAGAGGACTGAAACTCTAACTTTCTATGAGTTGAACCTCTCCTGTGAGTCCAGTCTTAGATTCCGATGCTTTACTTCAGGTTTACTGTATACCTTGGACCTTCTTATCGACGATGAAACACAGAAATTGCATCCGAATTTAATACAAAAGGCACAATGCCGACTTAAGTACAAGCGGACTGACACCCTAACTTTCCATGGTTTGAACCTCTCCAGTGATTCCAGCTTTGGATTGCGATGCTTCACTTCAGGTTTACTGTATACCTTGGACCTTCTTATTGACGATGAAACACTGAAATTGCATCCGAATTTAATACAAAATGCACAATGCCGACTTAAGTACAAGAGGACTGACACTCTAACTTTCTATGTTTGAACCCCTCCTGTGAGTCTAGTTATAGGTTCCGATCCATCACTTCAGGTTTACTGTATACCTTGGACCTTCTTATTGCCGATGAAATACAGAAATTGCATCCGAATTTAATACAAAAGGCACAATGCCGACTTACGTACAAGAGGACTCACACTGTAACTTTCTATGATTTGAACCTCTCCTGTGAGTCCAAATTTAGATTCCGATGCTTAAATTCAGGTTTACTGTATACCTTGAACCTTCTTATTGACGATGAAACACAGAAATTGCATCCGAATTTAATACAAAAGGCACAATGCCGACGTAAGTACAAGAGGACTGACACTCTTACTTTCTATTAGTTGAACCTCTCCTGTGAGTACAGTTTTAGATTCCGATGCTTTACTTCAGGTTTACTGTATCCCTTGGACCTAGTTATTGACGATGAAACACAGAAATTGCATCCGAATTTAATACAAAATGCACAATGCCGACTTAAGTACAAGAGGATTGACACTAACTTTCTGTGAGTTGAACCTCTCCTGGGAGTCCAGTTTTAGATTTCGATGCTTCACTTCAGGTTTACTGTATCCCTTAGACCTTCTTATTGACGATGAAACACAGAAATTACATCCGAATTTAATACAAAAGGCACAATGCCGACTTAAGTACAAGAGGACTGACACTCTAACTTTCCACTAGTTGAAGCTCTCCTGTGAGGCCAGTCTTAGATTCCGATGCTCCACTTCAGGTTTACTGTATCCCTTGAACCTTCTTATTGACGATGAAACACAGAAATTGCATCCGAATTTAACACAAAATGCACAATGCCGACTTAAGTACAAGAGGACTGACAGTCTAACTTTCTGTGAGTTGAACCTCTCCTGGGATTCCAGTTTTAGATTCCGATGCTTCACTTCAGGTTTACTGTATCCCTTGGACCTTTTTGTTGAAGATGAACACAGAAATTACATCCGAATTTAATACAAAAGGCACAATGCCGACTTAAGTACAAGAGGACTGACTCTCTAACTCTCTATGAGTTGAACCTCTCCTGTGAGTACAGTTTTAGACTCCGATGCTTATTTCAGGTTTACTGTATCCCTTGGACCTTCTTATTGACGATGAAACACAGAAATTGCATCCGAAATTAATACAAAAGGAACAATGCCGACTTAAGTACCAGAGGACTGACACTCTAGCTTTCTGTGAGTTGAACCTCTCCTGTGAGTCCAGCTTTAGGTTCCGATGCTTAACTTCAGGTTTACTGTATACCTTGGACCTTCTTATTGTCGATGAGACACAGAAATTGTATCCGAATTTAATACAAAAGGCACAATGCTGACTTAAGTACAAGAGGACTGACACTCTAACTTTCGATGAGTTGAACCTCTCCTGTGAGTCCAGTTTTAGATTCCGATTTTTCACTTCAGGTTGACTGTATCCCGTGGACCTTCTTATTGACGATAAACACAGAAATTGCATCCGAATTAAATACAAAAGGCACAATGCCGTCTTAAGTACATGAGGACCACCACTCTAACTTTCTATGATTTGAACCTCTCCTGTGATTCCAGTTTTAGATTCCGATCCTTCACTTCAGGTTTACTGTATCCCTTGGACCTTCTTATTGACGATGAAACACAGAAATTGCATCCGAATTTAATACAAAAGGCACAATGCCGACTTAAGTGCAAGAGGACTGACACTCCAACTTTCTATCATTTGAACCCCTCCTGTGAGTCCAGTTTTAGATTCCGATGCTTCACTTCAGGTGTACTGTACCCCTTGGACCTTCTTATTGACGATAAACATAGAAATTGCATCCGAATTTAATACAAATGGCACAATACCGTCTTAAGTACATGAGGACTACCACTCTAATTTTCCATGATTTTAACCTCTCCAGTGATTCCAGTTTTAGATTCCGATGCTTCACTTCAGGTTTACTGTATCCCTTGGACCTTCTTATTGACGATGAAACACAGATATTGCTTCCGAATTTAATACAAAAGGCACAATGCCGACTTAAGTACAAGAGGACTGATACTCTAACTTTCTATGAGTTGAACCTCTCCTGTGACTATAGTTTTAGATTCCGATGCTTCACTTCAGGTTAACTGTTTACCTTGGACCTTCTTATTGACGATGAAACACAGAAATTGTATCCGAAATTAATACAAAAGGCACAATCCCGACTTAAGTACAAGTGGACTGACACTCTAATTTTCTATGAGTTGAACTTCTACTGTGAGTCCAGTTTTAGATTCCGATGCTTCACTTCAGGTTTGCTGTATCCCTTGGACCTTCTTATTGACGATGAAACACAGCAATTGCATCCGAATTTAATACAAAGCCACAATGCCGACTTAAGTACAAGAG
This sequence comes from Schistocerca americana, assembly GCF_021461395.2. Lineage (NCBI taxonomy): Eukaryota > Metazoa > Arthropoda > Insecta > Orthoptera > Acrididae > Schistocerca > Schistocerca americana. Next base: position 1,067,698,604 of record NC_060120.1, on the reverse strand, counting down.
GACTGAAACCCTAACTTTCTATGAGTTGAACCTCTCCTGTGAGTCCAGTCTTAGATTCCGATGCTTTACTTCAGGTTTACTGTATACCTTGGACCTTCTTATCGACGATGAAACACAGAAATTGCATCCGAATTTAATACAAAAGGCACAATGCCGACTTAAGTACAAGCGGACTGACACCCTAACTTTCCATGGTTTGAACCTCTCCAGTGATTCCAGCTTTGGATTGCGATGCTTCACTTCAGGTTTACTGTATACCTTGGACCTTCTTACTGACGATGAAACACTGAAATTGCATCCGAATTTAATACAAAATGCACAATGCCGACTTAAGTACAAGAGGACTGACACTCTAACTTTCTATGTTTTGAACCCCTCCTGCGAGTCTAGTTATAGGTTCCGATCCATCACTTCAGGTTTACTGTATACCTTGGACCTTCTTATTGCCGATGAAATACAGAAATTGCATCCGAATTTAATACAAAAGGCACAATGCCGACTTACGTACAAGAGGACTCACACTGTAACTTTCTATGATTTGAACCTCTCCTGTGAGTCCAAATTTAGATTCCGATGCTTAAATTCAGGTTTACTGTATACCTTGAACCTTCTTATTGACGATGAAACACAGAAATTGCATCCGAATTTAATACAAAAGGCACAATGCCGACGTAAGTACAAGAGGACTGACACTCTTACCTTCTATTAGTTGAACCTCTCCTGTGAGTACAGTTTTAGATTCCGATGCTTCACTTCAGGTTTACTGTATCCCTTGGACCTTCTTATTGACGATGAAACACAGAAATTGCATCCGAATTTAATACAAAAGGCACAATGCCGACTTAAGTACAAGAGGACTGACACTCCAACTTTCTATCATTTGAACCCCTCCTGTGAGTCCAGTTTTAGATTCCGATGCTTCACTTCAGGTGTACTGTACCCCTTGGACCTTCTTATTGACGATAAACATAGAAATTGCATCCGAATTTAATACAAATGGCACAATGCCGTCTTAAGTACATGAGGACTACCACTCTAATTTTCTATGATTTTAACCTCTCCAGTGATTCCAGTTTTAGATTCCGATGCTTCACTTCAGGTTTACTGTATCCCTTGGACCTTCTTATTGACGATGAAACACAGAAATTGCATCCGAATTTAATACAAAAGGCACAATGCCGACTTAAGTACAAGAGGACTGATACTCTAACTTTCTATGAGTTGAACCTCTCCTGTGACTATAGTTTTAGATTCCGATGCTTCACTTCAGGTTAACTGTATACCTTGGACCTTCTTATTGACGATGAAACACAGAAATTGTATCCGAAATTAATACAAAAGGCACAATCCCGACTTAAGTACAAGTGGACTGACACTCTAATTTTCTATGAGTTGAACTTCTACTGTGAGTCCAGTTTTAGATTCCGATGCTTCACTTCAGGTTTACTGTATCCCTTGGACCTTCTTATTGACGATGAAACACAGCAATTGCATCCGAATTTAATACAAAGCCACAATGCCGACTTAAGTACAAGAGGACTGAAACTCTAACTTTCTATGAGTTGAACCTCTCCTGTGAGTCCAGTCTTAGATTCCGATGCTTTACTTCAGGTTTACTGTATACCTTGGACCTTCTTATCGACGATGAAACACAGAAATTGCATCCGAATTTAATACAAAAGGCACAATGCCGACTTAAGTACAAGCGGACTGACACCCTAACTTTCCATGGTTTGAACCTCTCCAGTGATTCCAGCTTTGGATTGCGATGCTTCACTTCAGGTTTACTGTATACCTTGGACCTTCTTATTGACGATGAAACACTGAAATTGCATCCGAATTTAATACAAAATGCACAATGCCGACTTAAGTACAAGAGGACTGACACTCTAACTTTCTATGTTTTGAACCCCTCCTGTGAGTCTAGTTATAGGTTCCGATCCCTCACTTCAGGTTTACTGTATACCTTGGACCTTCTTATTGCCGATGAAATACAGAAATTGCATCCGAATTTAATACAAAAGGCACAATGCCGACTTACGTACAAGAGGACTCACACTGTAACTTTCTATGATTTGAACCTCTCCTGTGAGTCCAAATTTAGATTCCGATGCTTAAATTCAGGTTTACTGTATACCTTGAACCTTCTTATTGACGATGAAACACAGAAATTGCATCCGAATTTAATACAAAAGGCACAATGCCGACGTAAGTACAAGAGGACTGACACTCTTACTTTCTATTAGTTGAACCTCTCCTGTGAGTACAGTTTTAGATTCCGATGCTTCACTTCAGGTTTACTGTATCCCTTGGACCTACTTATTGACGATGAAACACAGAAATTGCATCCGAATTTAATACAAAATGCACAATGCCGACTTAAGTACAAGAGGATTGACACTCTAACTTTCTGTGAGTTGAACCTCTCCTGGGAGTCCAGTTTTAGATTTCGATGCTTCACTTGAGGTTTACTGTATCCCTTAGACCTTCTTATTGACGATGAAACACAGAAATTACATCCGAATTTAATACAAAAGGCACAATGCCGACTTAAGTACAAGAGGACTGACACTCTAACTTTCCACTAGTTGAAGCTCTCCTGTGAGGCCAGTTTTAGATTCCGATGCTCCACTTCAGGTTTACTGTATCCCTTGAACCTTCTTAGTGACGATGAAACACAGAAATTGCATCCGAATTTAACACAAAATGCACAATGCCGACTTAAGTACAAGAGGACTGACAGTCTAACTTTCTGTGAGTTGAACCTCTCCTGGGATTCCAGTTTTAGATTCCGATGCTTCACTTCAGGTTTACTGTATCCCTTGGACCTTTTTGTTGAAGATGAACACAGAAATTACATCCGAATTTAATACAAAAGGCACAATGCCGACTTAAGTACAAGAGGACTGACTCTCTAACTCTCTATGAGTTGAACCTCTCCTGTGAGTACAGTTTTAGACTCCGATGCTTATTTCAGGTTTACTGTATCCCTTGGACCTTCTTATTGACGATGAAACACAGAAATTGCATCCGAAATTAATACAAAAGGAACAATGCCGACTTAAGTACCAGAGGACTGACACTCTAGCTTTCTGTGAGTTGAACCACTCCTGTGAGTCCAGCTTTAGGTTCCGATGCTTAACTTCAGGTTTACTGTATACCTTGGACCTTCTTATTGTCGATGAGACACAGAAATTGTATCCGAATTTAATACAAAAGGCACAATGCCGACTTAAGTGCAAGAGGACTGACACTCCAACTTTCTATCATTTGAACCCCTCCTGTGAGTCCAGTTTTAGATTCCGATGCTTCACTTCAGGTGTACTGTACCCCTTGGACCTTCTTATTGACGATAAACATAGAAATTGCATCCGAATTTAATACAAATGGCACAATACCGTCTTAAGTACATGAGGACTACCACTCTAATTTTCTATGATTTTAACCTCTCCAGTGATTCCAGTTTTAGATTCCGATGCTTCACTTCAGGTTTACTGTATCCCTTGGACCTTCTTATTGACGATGAAACACAGATATTGCATCCGAATTTAATACAAAAGGCACAATGCCGACTTAAGTACAAGAGGACTGATACTCTAACTTTCTATGAGTTGAACCTCTCCTGTGACTATAGTTTTAGATTCCGATGCTTCACTTCAGGTTAACTGTTTACCTTGGACCTTCTTATTGACGATGAAACACAGAAATTGTATCCGAAATTAATACAAAAGGCACAATCCCGACTTAAGTACAAGTGTACTGACACTCTAATTTTCTATGAGTTGAACTTCTACTGTGAGTCCAGTTTTAGATTCCGATGCTTCACTTCAGGTTTACTGTATCCCTTGGACCTACTTATTGACGATGAAACACAGCAATTGCATCCGAATTTAATACAAAGCCACAATGCCGACTTAAGTACAAGAGGACTGAAACTCTAACTTTCTATGAGTTGAACCTCTCCTGTGAGTCCAGTCTTAGATTCCGATGCTTTACTTCAGGTTTACTGTATACCTTGGACCTTCTTATCGACGATGAAACACAGAAATTGCATCCGAATTTAATACAAAAGGCACAATGCCGACTTAAGTACAAGCGGACGGACACCCTACCTTTCCATGGTTTGAACCTCTCCAGTGATTCCAGCTTTGGATTGCGATGCTTCACTTCAGGTTTACTGTATACCTTGGACCTTCTTATTGACGATGAAACACTGAAATTGCATCCGAATTTAATACAAAATGCACAATGCCGACTTAAGTACAAGAGGACTGACACTCAAACTTTCTATGTTTTGAACCCCTCCTGTGAGTCTAGTTATAGGTTCCGATCCATCACTTCAGGTTTACTGTATACCTTGGACCTTCTTATTGCCGATGAAATACAGAAATTGCATCCGAATTTAATACAAAAGGCACAATGCCGACTTACGTACAAGAGGACTCACACTGTAACGTTCTATGATTTGAACCTCTCCTGTGAGTCCAAATTTAGATTCCGATGCTTAAATTCAGGTTTACTGTATACCTTGAACCTTCTTATTGACGATGAAACACAGAAATTGCATCCGAATTTAATACAAAAGGCACAATGCCGACGTAAGTACAAGGGGACTGACACTCTTACCTTCTATTAGTTGAACCTCTCCTGTGAGTACAGTTTTAGATTCCGATGCTTCACTTCAGGTTTACTGTATCCCTTGGACCTACTTATTGACGATGAAACACAGAAATTGCATCCGAATTTAATACAAAATGCACAATGCCGACTTAAGTACAAGAGGATTGACACTCTAACTTTCTGTGAGTTGAACCTCTCCTGGGAGTCCAGTTTTAGATTTCGATGCTTCACTTCAGGTTTACTGTATCCCTTAGACCTTCTTATTGACGATGAAACACAGAAATTACATCCGAATTTAATACAAAAGGCACAATGCCGACTTAAGTACAAGAGGACTGACACTCTAACTTTCCACTAGTTGAAGCTCTCCTGTGAGGCCAGTTTTAGATTCCGATGCTCCACTTCAGGTTTACTGTATCCCTTGAACCTTCTTATTGATGATGAAACACAGAAATTGCATCCGAATTTAACACAAAATGCACAATGCCGACTTAAGTACAAGAGGACTGACAGTCTAACTTTCTGTGAGTTGAACCTCTCCTGGGATTCCAGTTTTAGATTCCGATGCTTCACTTCAGGTTTACTGTATCCCTTGGACCTTTTTGTTGAAGATGAACACAGAAATTACATCCGAATTTAATACAAAAGGCACAATGCCGACTTAAGTACAAGAGGACTGACTCTCTAACTCTCTATGAGTTGAACCTCTCCTGTGAGTACAGTTTTAGACTCCGATGCTTATTTCAGGTTTACTGTATCCCTTGGACCTTCTTATTGACGATGAAACACAGAAATTGCATCCGAAATTAATACAAAAGGAACAATGCCGACTTACGTACCAGAGGACTGACACTCTAGCTTTCTGTGAGTTGAACCTCTCCTGTGAGTCCAGCTTTAGGTTCCGATGCTTAACTTCAGGTTTACTGTATACCTTGGACCTTCTTATTGTCGATGAGACACAGAAATTGTATCCGAATTTAATACAAAAGGCACAATCCTGACTTAAGTACAAGAGGACTGACACTCTAACTTTCGATGAGTTGAACCTCTCCTGTGAGTCCAGTTTTAGATTCCGATTTTTCACTTCAGGTTGACTGTATCCCGTGGACCTTCTTATTATCGATAAACACAGAAATTGCATCCGAATTAAATACAAAAGGCACAATGCCGTCTTAAGTACATGAGGACCACCACTCTAACTTTCTATGATTTGAACCTCTCCTGTGATTCCAGTTTTAGATTCCGATCCTTCACTTCAGGTTTACTGTATCCCTTGGACCTTCTTATTGACGATGAAACACAGAAATTGCATCCGAATTTAATACAAAAGGCACAATGCCGACTTAAGTACAAGAGGACTGACACTCCAACTTTCTATCATTTGAACCTCTCCTGTGAGTCCAGTTTTAGATTCCGATGCTTCACTTCAGGTGTACTGTACCCCTTGGACCTTCTTATTGACGATAAACATAGAAATTGCATCCGAATTTAATACAAATGGCACAATGCCGTCTTAAGTACATGAGGACTACCACTCTAATTTTCTATGATTTTAACCTCTCCAGTGATTCCAGTTTTAGATTCCGATGCTTCACTTCAGGTTTACTGTATCCCTTGGACCTTCTTATTGACGATGAAACACAGAAATTGCATCCGAATTTAATACAAAAGGCACAATGCCGACTTAAGTACAAGAGGACTGACACTCTAACTTTCTATCATTTGAACCTCTCCTGTGAGTCCAGTTTTAGATTCCGATGCTTTACTTCATGTTTACTGTATACCTTCGACCTTCTTATTGATGATGAAACACAGAAATTGCATCCGAATTTAACTATAAGGCACAATGCCGACTTTAGAACAAGAGGACTGACACTCTAATTTTCTATGAGATGAACCTCTACTGTGGGTCCTGTTTTAGATTCCGATGCTTCACTTCAGGTTTACTGTATCCATTGGACATTCTTATTGACGATGAAACACAGAAATTGCATCCGAATTTAATACAAAAGGCACAATGCCGACTTAAGTACAAGGGGACTGACACTCTAACTTTCTATGATTTGAACCTCTCCTGTGATTCCAGTTTTAGATTCCGATGCTTCACTTCAGGTTTACTGTATCCCTTGGACCTTCTTATTGACGATGAAACACAGTAATTGCATCCGAATTTAATGCAAAAGGCACAATGCCGACCTCAGTACAAGTGGAATGACACTCTAACTTACTAAGAGTTGAACCTCTTCTGTGAGTCCAGTTTCAGATTCCGATGCTTCACTTTAGGTTACTGTATACCGTGGAGCTTCTTATTGACGATGAAACACAGCAATTGCATCCGAATTTAATTCAAAAGGCACAATGCCGACCTAAGTACAAGAGGACTGACACTCTAACTTTCTATGAGTTGAACCTCCCCTGTGAGTCCAGTTTTAGATTCCGACGCTTCACTTCAGGTTTTCTGTATCCCTTGGACCTTCTTATTGACGATGAAACACAGAAATTGCATCCGAATTTAATACAAAAGGCACCATGCCGACTTAAGTACAAGAGGACAGACACTCTAACTTTTTATGACTTGAACCTCTCCTGTGAGTCCAGTTTGAGATTCCGATCCTTCACTTCAGATTTATTGTATACCTTAGGCTTCTTATTGACTATGAAACTCAGAAATTGCATCCGAATGTAATACAAATGCACAATGCCGACTTAAGGGGACTGACACTAACTTTCTATGATTTGAACCTCTTCTGTGAGTCCAGTTTTTGATTCCGATGCTTCACTTCAGGTGTACTTTACCCCTTGGACCTTCTTACTGACGGTGAAACACAGAACTTGCATCCGAATTTAATACAAAAGGCACAATGCCGACTTAGGTACAAGAGAACTGACACTCTATCTTTCTATGATTTGAACCTCTCCTGTGAGTCCAGTTTTAGATTCCGATGCTTCACTTCAGGTTTACTGTATAGCTTGGACCTTCTTATTGACGATGAAACACACAAATTGCATCCGAATTTAATACAAAAGGCACAATACCGACTTAATTACAAGCGGACTGACACTCTAACTTTCTATGAGTTGAACCTCTCCCGTGATTTTAGTTTTAGATTCCGATGCTTCACTTCAGGTTTACTGTATCCCTTAGACCGTGTTATGGCCGATGAAACACAGATATTGCATCCGAATTTAATACAAAAGGCACAGTGCCGACTTAAGTACAAGGGGACTGACACTCTAACTTTCTATGAGTTGAACCTCTCCTGTGAGTCCAATCTTAGATTCCGATGCTTTACTTCAGGTTTACTGTATACCTTGGACCTTCTTATCGACGATGAAACACAGAAATTGCATCCGAATTTAATACAAAATGCACAATGCCGACTTAAGTACAAGAGGACTGACACTCTAACTTTCTATGTTTTGAACCCCTAATGTGAGTCTAGTTATAGGTTCCGACCCATCACTTCAGGTTTACTGTATACCTTGGACCTTCTTATTGCCGATGAAATACAGAAATTGCATCCGAATTTAATACAAAAGGCACAATGCCGACTTACGTACAAGAGGACTCACACTGTAACTTTCTATGATTTGAACCTCTCCTGTGAGTCCAAATTTAGATTCCGATGCTTAAATTCTGGTTTACTGTATACCTTGAACCTTCTTATTGACGATGAATTACAGAAATTGCATCCGAATTTAATACAAAAGGCACAATGCCGACGTAAGTACAAGAGGACTGACACTCTTACTTTCTATTAGTTGAACCTCTCCTGTGAGTACAGTTTTAGATTCCGATGCTTCACTTCAGGTTTACTGTATCCCTTGGACCTACTTATTGACGATGAAACACAGAAATTGCATCCGAATTTAATACAAAATGCACAATGCCGACTTAAGTACAAGAGGATTGACACTCTAACTTTCTGTGAGTTGAACCTCTCCTGGGAGTCCAGTTTTAGATTTCGATGCTTCACTTCAGGTTTACTGTATCCCTTGGACCTTCTTATTGACGATGAAACACAGAAATTACATCCGAATTTAATACAAAAGGCACAATGCCGACTTAAGTACAAGAGGACTGACACTCTAACTTTCCACTAGTTGAAGCTCTCCTGTGAGTCCAGTTTTAGATTCCGATGCTCCACTTCAGGTTTACTGTATCCCTTGAACCTTCTTATTGACGATGAAACACAGAAATTGCATCCGAATTTAACAGAAAATGCACAATGCCGACTTAAGTACAAGAGGACTGACACTCTAAATTTCTGTGAGTTGAACCTCTCCTGGGATTCCAGTTTTAGATTCCGATGCTTCACTTCAGGTTTACTGTATCCCTTGGACCTTTTTATTGAAGATGAAACACAGAAATTACATCCGAATTTAATACAAAAGGCACAATGCCGACTTAAGTACAAGAGGACTGACTCTCTAACTCTATATGAGTTGAACCCCTCCTGTGAGTACAGTTTTAGACTCCGATGCTTCATTTCAGGTTTACTGTATCCATTGGACCTTCTTATTGACGATGAAACACAGAAATTGCATCCGAAATTAATACTAAAGGAACAATGCCGACTTAAGTACCAGAGGACTGACACTCTAGCTTTCTGTGAGTTGAACCTTTCCTGTGAGTCCAGCTTTAGGTTCCGATGCTTAACTTCAGGTTTACTGTATACCTTGGACCTTCTTATTGTCGATGAGACACAGAAATTGTATCCGAATTTAATACAAAAGGCACAATGCTGACTTAAGTACAAGAGGACTGACACTCTAACTTTCGATGAGTTGAACCTCTCCTGTGAGTCCAGTTTTTGATTCCGATTTTTCACGTCAGGTTGACTGTATCCCGTGGACCTTCTTATTGACGATAAACACAGAAATTGCATCCGAATTAAATTCAAAAGGCACAATGCCGTCTTAAGTACATGAGGACCACCACTCTAACTTTCTATGATTTGAACCTCTCCTGTGATTCCAGTTTTAGATTCCGATCCTTCACTTCAGGTTTACTGTATCCCTTGGACCTTCTTATTGACGATGAAACGCAGAAATTGCATCCGAAATTAATACAAAAGGCACAATGCCGACTTAAGTACAAGAGGACTGACACTCTAACTTTCTATCATTTGAACCTCTCCTGTGAGTCCAGTTTTAGATTCCGATGCTTCACTTCAGGTGTACTGTACCCCTTGGACTTTCTTATTGACGATAAACATAGAAATTGCATCCGAATTTAATACAAAAGGCACAATGCCGTCTTAAGTACATGTGGACTACCACTCTAATTTTCTATGATTTTAACCTCTCCAGTGATTCCAGTTTTAGATTCCGATGCTTCACTTCAGGTTTACTGTATCCCTTGGACCTTCTAATTGACGATGAAACACAGAAATTGCATCCGAATTTAATACAAAAGGCACAATGCCGACTTAAGTACAAGAGGACTGACACTCTAACTTTCTATCATTTGAACCTCTCCTGTGAGTCCAGTTTTAGATTCCGATGCTTTACTTCATGTTTACTGTATACCTTCGACCTTCTTATTGATGATGAAACACAGAAATTGCATCCGAATTTAACTATAAGGCACATTGCCGACTTTAGAACAAGAGGACTGACACTCTAATTTTCTATGAGATGAACCTCTACTGTGGGTCCTGTTTTAGATTCCGATGCTTCACTTCAGGTTTACTGTATCCCTTGGACATTCTTATTGACGATGAAACACAGAAATTGCACCCGAATTTAATACAAAAGCACAATGCCGACTTAAGTACAAGTGGACTGACACTCTAATTTTCTATGATTTGAACCTCTCCTGTGAGTCCAGTTTTAGATTCCGATGCTTTACTTCAGGTTTACTGTATACCTTGGACCCTCTTATTGACGATGAAACACAGAAATTGCACCCGAATTTAATACAAAAGGCACAATGCCAGCTTAAGTACAAGTGGACTGACATTCTAACTTTCTATGGATTGAACCTCTCCTGTGAGCCCAGTTTTAGAATCCGATGCTTTACTTCCGGTTTACTGTATCCCTAGGACCTTCTTATTGACGATGAAACACAGATATTGCATCCGAATTTAATACAAAAAGCACAATGCCGACTTAAGTACAAGAGGACTGACATTCTAACATTCTATGACTTGAACCTCTCCTGTGAGTCTAGTTTTAGGTTCTGATGCTTCGCTTCGGGTTTACTGTATCCCTTGGACCTTCTTATTGACGATGAAACACAGAAATTGCATCCGAATTTAATACAAAAGGCAAAATGCCGACTTAAGTAAATAAGCACCGACACTCTAACTTTTTATGATTTGAACCTCTCCTGTGAGTCCAGTTTTAGATTCCGATCCTTGACTTCGGGTTTACTGTATACCTTGGACCTTCTTATTGACGATGAAACACACAAATTGCATCCGAATTTAATACAAAAGGCACAATACCGACTTAATTACAAGAGGACTGACACTCTAACTTTCTATGAGTTGAACCTCTCCCGTGATTTTTGTTTTAGATTCCGATGCTTCACTTCAGGTTTACTGTATCCCTTAGACCTTCTTATGGCCGATGAAACACAGATATTGCATCCGAATTTAATACAAAAGGCACAGTGCCGACTTAAGTACAAGGGGACTGACACTCTAACTTTCTATGAGTTGAACCTCTCCTGCGAGTCCAGTTTTAGATTCTGATGCTTCACTTCAGTTTTACTGTATACCTTGGACCTTCTTATTGACGATGAAACGCAGAAATTGCATCTGAATTTTATACAAAAGGCACAATGCTGACTTAAGTACAAGAGGACTGACACACTAACTTTCTATGATTTGAAGCTCTCCTGTGGTTGCAGTTTTAGTTTCCGATGCTTCACTTTAGGTTTACTGTATCCCTTGGACCTTTTAATGACGATAAAACACAGAAATTGCATCAGAATTTAATAAAAAAGGCACAATGCCGACTTAAGTACAAGAGGACTGACACTCTAACTTTCTATGAGTTGACCTCTCCTGTCAGTCCAGTTTTAGATTCCGATTTTTCACTTCAGGTTTACTGTATGCCTTGGACCTTCTTATTGACGATGAAACACAGAAATTGCATCCGAATTTAATACAAAAGGCACAATGCCGACTTAAGTACAAGAGGACTAACACAATAACTATCTATAAATTAAACCTCTCCTGTGAGTTTAGTTTTAGATTCCCATGCTTCACTTCAGGTTTACTGTATACCTTGGACCTTCTTATTGACGATGAAACACAGAAATTGCATCCGAATTTAATACAAAAGGCACAATGCCGACTTAAGTACAAGAATACTGGCACTCTAACTTTCTATGATTTGGACCTGTCCTGTGAGTCCAGTTTTAGATTCCGATGTTTCACATCAGGTTTACTGTATCCCTTGGACCTTCTTATTGACGATGAAACACAGAAATTGCATCCGAATCTAATACAAAAGGCACAATGCCATCTTAAGTACGAGAGGACTACCTCTTTAACTTTCTATGACTTGAACCTCTCCTGTAAGCCCAGTTTTAGAATCCGATGCTTTACTTCCGGTTTACTGTATCCCTATGACCTTCTTACTGACGATGAAACACAGAAATTGCATCCGAATTTAATACAAAAGGCAAAATGCCGACTTAAGTACAAGAGGACTGACACTCTAACTTTTTATGATTTGAACCTCTCCTGTGAGTCCAGTTTTAGATTCCGATCCTGGACTTCAGGTTTATTGTATACCTTGGACATTGTTATTGACGATGAAACACAGAAATTGCATCCGAATTTAATACAAAAGGCACAATGCCGACTTAAGTACAAGGGGACTGATACTCTAACTTTCTATGATTTGAACCTCTCCTGTGAGTCCAGTTTTAGATTCCGATGCTTCACTTCAGGTTTACTGTATCCCTTGGACCTTCTTATTGACGATGAAACACAGTAATCGCATCCGAATTTAATACAAAAGGCACAATGCCGATTTCAGTACAAGAAGAATGACTCTCTAACTTACTAAGAGTTGAACCTCTTCTGTAAGTCCAGTTTCAGATTCCGATGCTTCACTTCAGGTTACTGTATACCTTGGACCTTCTTATTGACGATGAAACACAGAAATTGCATCCGAATTTAATTCAAAAGGCACAATGCCGACCTAAGTACAAGAGGACTGACACACTAACTTTCTATGAGTTGAACCTCCCCTGTGAGTCCAGTTTTAGATTACGATGCTTCACTTCAGGTTTTCTGTATCCCTTGGACCTTCTTATTGACGATGAAACACAGAAATTGCATCCGAATTTAATACAAAAGGCACAATGCCGACTTAAGTAAAAGAGGACAGACACTCTAACTTCTTATGATTTGAACCTCTCCTGTGAGTCCAGTTTGAGATTCCGATCCTTCACTTCTGGTGTATCGTATACCTTAGGCTTCTTATTGACTATGAAACTCAGAAATTGCATCCGAATTTAATACAAAAGCACAATGCCGACTTAAGGGGACTGACACTAACTTTCTATGATTTGAACCTCTTCTGTGAGTCCAGTTTTAGATTCCGATGCTTCACTTCAGGTGTACTTTACCCCTTGGACCATCTTATTGACGAAGGAACACAGAAATTGCATCCGAATTTAATACAAAAGGCACAATGCCGACGTAAGTACAAGAGGACTGACACTCTAACTTTCTATGATTTGAACCTCTCCTGTGAGTCTAGTTTTACGTTCCGATGCTTCACTTCAGGTTTACTGTATACCTTGGACCTTCTTATTGACGATGAAACACACAAATTGCATCCGAATTTAATACAAAAGGCACATTGCCGACTTATGTACAAGAGGACTGACACTCTAACCTACTATGATTTAAATCTCACTTGTGATTCCAGTTTTAGATTCCGATGCTTCACTTCAGGTTTACTGTATACCTTGGAATTTCTTATTGACGATGAAATACAGAAATTCCATCCGAATTTAATACAAAAGTCTCAATACCAACTTAATTACAAGAGGACTGACACTCTAACTTTCTAAGAGTTGAACCTCTCCGTGATTTTAGTTTTAGATTCCGATGCTTCACTTCAGGTTTACTGTATCGCTTAGACCTTCTTATGGCCGATGAAACACAGATATTGCATCCGAATTTAATACAAAAGGCACAGTGCCGACTTAAGTACAAGGGGACTGACACTCTAACTTTCTATGAGTTGAACCTCTCCTGCGAGTCCAGTTTTAGATTCTGATGCTTCACTTCAGTTTTACTGTATACCTTGGACCTTCTTATTGACGATGAAACGCAGAAATTGCATCCGAATTTTATACAAAAGGCACAATGCCGACTTAAGTCCTAGAGGACAGACACACTATCTTTCTATGATTTGAAGCTCTTCTGTGATTGCAGTTTTAGTTGCCGATGCTTCACTTTAGGTTTACTGTATATCTTGGACCTTCTTATTGACGATGAAACACAGAAATTGCATCAGAATGTAATACAAAAGGCACAATGCCGACTTAAGTACAAGAGGACTGACACTCTAACATTCTATGAGTTGACCTCTCCTGTCAGTCCAGTTTTAGATTCCGATTTTTCACTTCAGGTTTACTGTATCCCTTGGACTTTCTTATTGACGATGAAACGCAGAAATTGCATCCGAATTTTATACAAAAGGCACAATGCCGACTTAAGTACAAGAGGACTGACACACTAACTTTCTATGATTTGAAGCTCTCCTGTGGTTGCAGTTTTAGTTTCCGATGCTTCACTTTAGGATTACTGTATACCTTGGACCTTTTATTGACGATAAAACACAGACATTGCACCCGAATTTAATAATAAAGGCACAATGCCGACTTAAGTACAAGAGGACTGACACTCTTACTTTCTATGAGTTGACCTCTCCTGTCAGTCCAGTTTTAGATTCCGATTTTTCACTTCAGGTTTACTGTATGCCTTGGACCTTCTTATTGACGATGAAACACAGAAATTGCATCCGAATTTAATACAAAAGGCACAATGCCGACTTAAGTACAAGAGGACTAACACAATAACTATCAATAATTTAAACCTCTCCTGTGAGTTTAGTTTTAGATTCCCATGCTTCACTTCAGGTTTACTGTATACCTTGGACCTTCTTATTGACGATGAAACACAGAAATTGCATCCGAATTTAATACAAAAGGCACAATGCCGACTTAAGTACAAGAGGACTGGCACTCTAACTTTCTATGATTTGAACCTCTCCTGTGAGTCCAGTTTTAGATTCCGATGCTTCACATCAGGTTTACTGTATCCCTTTGACCTTCTTATTGACGATGAAACACAGAAATTGCATCCGAATCTAATACAAAAGGCACAATGCCGTCTTAAGTACGAGAGGACTACCTCTTCAATTTTCTATGACTTGAACCTCTCCTGTGAGCCCAGTTTTAGAATCCGATGCTTTACTTCCGGTTTACTGTATCCCTATGACCTTCTTACTGACGATGAAACACAGAAATTGCATCCGAATTTAATACAAAAGGAAAAATGCCGACTTAAGTACAAGAGGACTGACACTTTAACTTTTTATGATTTGAACCTCTCCTGTGAGTCCAGTTTTAGATTCCGATCCTTGACTTCAGGTTTATTGTATACCTTGGACATTGATATTGACGATGAAACACAGAAATTGCATCCGAATTTAATACAAAAGGCACAATGCCGACTTAAGTACAAGGGGACTGACACTCTAACTTTCTATGATTTGAACCTCTCCTGTAAGTCCAGTTTTAGATTCCGATGCTTCACTTCAGGTTTTCTGTATCCCATGGACCTTCTTATTGACGATGAAACACAGAAATTGAATCCGAATTTAATACAAAAGGCACAATGCCGACTTAAGTAAAAGAGGACAGACACTCTAACTTTTTATGATTTGAACCTCTCCTGTGAGTCCAGTTTGAGATTCCGATGCTTCACTTCAGGTTTACTGTATCCCTTGGACCTTCTTATTGACGATGAAAAACAGAAATTGCATCCGAATTTAATTCAAAAGGCACAATGCCGACCTAAGTACAAGAGGATAGACAGTCTAACTTCATATGAGTTGAACCTCCCCTGTGAGTCCAGTTTTAGATTCCGATGCTCACTTCAGGTTTTCTGTATCCCTTGGACCTTCCTGTTGACGATGAAACACAGAAATTGCATCCGAATTTAATACAAAAGGCACAATGCCGACTTAAGTAAAAGAGGACAGACACACTAACTTTTTATGATTTGAACCTCTCCTGTGAGTCCAGTTTGAGATTCCGATCCTTCACTTCAGGTTTATTGTATACCTTAGGCTTCATATTGACTATGAAACTCAGAAATTGCATCCGAATTTAATACAAAAGCACAATGCAGACTTAAGGGGACTGACACTAACTTTCTATGATTTAAACCTCTTCTGTGAGTCCAGTTTTAGATTCCGATGCTTCACTTCAGGTGTACTTTAGCCCTTGGACCATCTTATTGACGATGAAACACAGAAATTGCATCCGAATTTAATACAAAAGGCACAATGCCGACTTAAGTACAAGAGGACTGACACTCTAACTTTCTATGATTTGAACCTCTTCTGTGAGTCCAGTTTTAGATTCCGATGCTTCACTTCAGGTTTACTGTATACCTTGGACCTTCATATTGACGATGAAACACACAAATTGCATCCGAATTTAATACAAAAGGCACATTTCCGACTTATGTACAAGAGGACTGACACTCTAACCTTCTATGGTTTAAACCTCTCTTCTGATTCCAGTTTTAGATTCCGATGCTTCATTTCAGGTTTACTGTATACCTTGGATCTTCTTATTGACGATGAAATACAGAAATTCCATCCGAATTTAATACAAAAGGCTCAATACCAACTTAATTGCAAGAGGACTGACACTCTAACTTTCTAAGAGTTGAACCTCTCCCGTGATTTTAGTTTTAGATTCCGATGCTTCACTTCAGGTTTACTGTATCCCTTAGACCTTCTTATGGCCGATGAAACACAGAAATTGCATCCGAATTTAATACAAAAGGCACAGTGCCGACTTAATTACAAGGGGACTGACACTCTAACTTTCTATGAGATGAACCTCTCCTGCGAGTCCAGTTTTAGATTCTGATGCTTCACTTCAGTTTTACTGTATACCTTGGACCTTCTTATTGACGATGAAACACAGAAATTGCATCAGAATTTAATACAAAAGGCACAATGCCGACTTAAGTACAAGAGGACTGACACTCTAACATTCGATGAGTTGACCTCTCCTGTCAGTCCAGTTTTAGATTCCGATTTTTTACTTTAGGTTTACTGTATCTTTTGGACCTTCTTATTGACGATGAAACGCAGAAATTGCATACGAATTTTATACAAAAGGCACAATGCCGACTTAAGTACAAGAGGATTGACACACTAACTTTCTATGATTTGAAGCTCTCCTGTGATTGCAGTTTTAGTTTCCGATGCTTCACTTTACGTTTACTGTATACCTTGGACCTTTTATTGACGATAAAACACAGAAATTGCATCTGAAATTAATACAAAAGGCACAATGCCGACTTAAGTACAAGAGGACTGACACTCTAACTTTCTGTCAGTTGACGTCTCCTGTCAGTCCAGTTTTAGATTCCCATTTTTCACTTCAGGTTTACTGTATCCCATGGACCTTCTTATTGACGATGAAACACAGAAATTGCATCCGAATTTAATGCAAAAGGCACAATGCCGACTTAAGTACAAGAGGACTGACACACTAACTATCTATAATTTAAACCTCTCCTGTGAGTTTAGTTTTAGATTCCCACGCTTCACTTCAGGTTTACTGTATACCTTGGACTTTCTTATTGACGATGAAACACAGAAATTACATCCGATTTTGATAGAAAATGAACAATGCCGACTTAAGTACAAGAGGACTGACACACTAACTTTCTGTGAGTTGAACCTCTCCTGTGAGTCCAGATTTAGATTCCGATGCTTCACTTCAGGTTTACTGTATCCCTTTGACCTTCTTATTTACGATGAAACACAGAAATTGCATCCGAATTTAATACAAGAGGCAGAATGCCGACTTAAGTACAAGAGGACTGGCACTCTAACTTTCTATGATTTGAACCTCTCCTGTGAGTCCAGTTTTAGATTCCGATGCTTCACTTCAGGTTTACTGTATCCCTTGGACCTTCTTATTGACGATGAAACACAGAAATTGCATCCGAATTTAATTCAAAAGGCACAATGCCGACCTAAGTACAAGAGGAATGACACTCTAACTTTCTATCATTTGAACCTCTCCTGTGAGTCCAGTGTTATATTCCGATGCTTTATTTCACGTCTACTGTATACCTTGGACCTTCGTATTGACGATGAAACACAGATATATCATCCGAATTTAACACAAAAGGCACAATGACGACTTAAGTACAAGAGGACTGACACTCTAATTTTCTATGATTTGAACCTCTCCAGTGAGTCCAGTTTTAGATTCCGATGCTTCACTTCAGGTTTACTGTATCCCTTGGACCTTCTTATTGACGATGAAACACAGAAATTGCATCCGAATTTAATACAAGAGGCACAATGCCGACTTATGTACAAGAGGACTGACACTCTAATTTTCTATGAGTTGGACCTCTTCTGTGAGTCCAGTTTTCGATTCCGATGCTTTACTTGAGGTTTCCTGTATACCTTGGACCTTGTTATTGACGATGAAACACGAAAATTGCATCCGAATTTAATGCAAAAGGCACAATGCCGACTTAAGTACAAGAGGGCTGACACTTTCACTTTCTATGATTTGAACCTCTCCTGTGATTCCAGTTGTAGATTCTGATGCTCCCCTTACTTTTACTGTGTCCCTTGTACCATCCTATTGTCGATGAAACACAGAAATTGCATCCGAATTTAATACAAAAGGCACAATGCCGATTTAAGTACAAGAGGACGGACACACTAACTTTCTATGAATTGAACCAATCCTGTGATTTGAGTTTTAGATTTCGATGCTTCACTTCAGAATTACTGTATACCGTGGACTCTCTCATTGACGATGAAACACAGAAATTGCATCCGAATTTAATACAAAAGGCACAATGCCGACTTAAGTACAAGAGGACTGACACTCTAACTTTCTATGAGTTAACCTCTCGTGTGAGTCCAGTCTTAGATTCCGATGCTTCACTTCAGGTTTACTGTATCCCTTTGTCCTTCTTATTGACGATGAAACACAGAAATTGCATCCGAATTGAATACAAAAGGCACAATGCCGACTTAAGTACGAGAGGACTGACACTCTAATTTTCTATGATTTGAACCTCTCCAGTGAGTCCAGTTTTAGATTCCGATGCTTCACTTCAGGTTTACTGTATCCCTTGGACCTTCTTATTGACGATGAAACACAGAAATTGCATCCGAATTTAATACAAGAATCACAATGCCGACTCATGTACAAGAGGACTGACACTCTAACTTTCATTGATATGAACCTCTCCTGTGATTCCAGTTTTAGATTCCGATGCTTCACTTCAGGTTTACTGTATACCTTGGACCTTCTTATTGACGATGAAACACAGAAATTGCATCCGAATTTAATACAAAAGGCACATTGCCGACTTAAGAACAAGAGGACTGACACACTAACTTTCTATGATCTGAACCTCTCCTGTGATTCCAGTATTAGATTCCGATGCTTCACTTCAGGTTTACTGTATACCTTGGACCTTCTTATTGACGATGAAACACAGAAATTGCATCCGAATTTAATACAAAAGGCACAATGCCGACTTAAGTACAAGAGGACTGACACTCTTACTTTTTATGATTTGAACCTCTCCTGTGAGTCCAGTTTTACATTCCGATGCTTCACTTCACTTTTACTGTATACCTTGGACCTTCTTATTGACGATGAAACACAGAAATTGCATCCGAATTTAATACAAAACGCACAATGCCGACTTATGTACAAGAGGACTGACACTCTAACTTTTTATGATTTGAACCTCTCCTGTGAATTCAGTTTTAGATTCCGATGCTTCACTTCAGGTTTACTGTATCCATTAGACCTTCTTATTGACGATGAAACACAGAAATTGCATCCGAATTTAATACAAAAGGCACAATGCCGGCTTAAGTACAAGATCACTGACACTCTAACTATCTATGAGTTGAACCTCTCCTATGAGTCCAGTTTTAGATTCCGATGCTTCACCTCAGGATTGCTGTATCCCGTGGACCGTCTTATTGACGGTGAAACACAGATATTTCATCCGAATTTAATACAAATTGCACAATGCCGACTTAAGTACAAGAGGACTGACACTCTAACTTTCTATGATTTGAACCTCTCCTGTGAGTCCAGTTTTAGATTCCAATCCTTCACTTCAAGTTTATTGTATACCTTGGACCTTCTTATTGACGATGAAACACAGAAATTGCAACCGAATTTAATACAAAAAACACAGTGCCTACTTAAGTACAAGAGGACTGACACTCTAACTCTCTATTAGTTAAACCTCTCCTGTGAGTCCAGCTTCAGATTCCGATGCTTCACTTCAGGTTTACTGTATACCTTGGACCTTCTTATTGACGATGAAACACAGAAATTGCAACCGAATTTAATACAAAAGGCACAATGCCGACTTAACTACAAGAGGACTTACACACTAACTTTCTATGATTTGTACCTTACCTGTGATTCCAGTTTTAGATTCCAATGCTTCACGTCAGGTTTACTGTATACCTTGGATCTTCTTATTGACGATGAAAAACCGAAATTGCATCCAATTTAATACAAAAGGCACAATGCCGACTTAAGTACTAGAGGACTGACACTCTCACTTTCTATGAGTTGAACCTCTCCTGTGAGTCCAGTTTTAGATTCCGATGCCTCACTTCAGGTTTACTGTATCCCTTGGACCTTCTTATTGACGATGAAACACGGATATTTCATCCGAATTTAATACAAATGGCACAATGCCGACTTAAGTACAAGAGGACCGACACTCTAACTTTCTATGATTTGAACCTCTCCTGTGAGTCCAGTTTTAGATTCCAATCCTTCACTTCAAGTTTATTGTATACCTTGGACCTTCTTATTGACGATGAAACACAGAAATTGCATCTGAATTTAATACAAAAGGCACATTGCCGACGTAAGTACAAGAGGTCTGACACACTAACTTTCTATGATTTGAACCTCTCCTGTGACTCCTGTTTTAGATTCCGATGCATCACTTCAGGTTTACTGTATACCTTGGACCTTCTTATTGACGATGAAACACATAAATTGCATCCGAATTTAATACAAGAGGCACAATGCCGACTCATGTACAAGAGGACTGACACTCTAACTTTCTATGATTTGAACCTCTCCTGTGATTCCAGTTTTAGATTCCGATGCTTCACTTCAGGTTTACTGTATACCTTGGACCTTCTTATTGACGATGAAACACAGAAATTGCATCCGAATTTAATACCAAAGGCACATTGCCGACTTAAGTACAAGAGGACTGACACACTAACTTTCTATGATCTGAACCTCTCCTGTGATTCCAGTATTATATTCCGATGCTTCACTTCAGGTTTACTGTATACCTTGGACCTTCTTATTGACGATGAAACACAGAAATTGCATCCGAATTTAATACAAAAGGCACAATGCCGACTTCAGTACAAAAGGACTGACACTCTTACTTTTTATGATTTGAACCTCTCCTGTGAGTCCATTTTTACATTCCGATGCTTCACTTCACTTTTACTGTATACCTTGGACCTTCTTATTGACGATGAAACACAGAAATTGCATCCGAATTTAATACAAAAGGCACAATGCCGACTTAAGTACAAGAGGACTGACACTCTAACTTTCAATGAGTTGAACCTCTCCTGTGAGTCCAGTTTTAGATTCAGATGCTTCACTTAAGGTTTACTCTATACCTTGTACATTCTTGTTGATGATGAAACACAGAAATTGCATCCGAATTTAATACAAAATGCACAATGCCGGCTTAAGTACAAGATCACTGACACTCTAACTATCTATGAGTTGAACCTCTCCTGTGAGTCCAGTTTTAGATTCCGATGCTTCACTTCAGGTTTACTGTATCCCTTGGACCTTCTTATTGACGATGAAACACAGATAATTCATCCGAATTTAATACAAATGGCACAATGCCGACTTAAGTACAAGAGGACTGACACTCTAACTTTCTATGATTTGAACCTCTCCTGTGAGTCAAGTTTTAGATTCCAATCCTTCACTTCAAGTTTATTGTATACCTTGGACCTTCTTATTGACGATGAAACACAGACATTGCATCTGAATTTAATACAAAAGGCACATTGCCGACGTAAGTACAAGAGGTATGACACACTATCTTTCTATGATTTGAACCTCTCCTGTGACTCCAGTTTTAGATTCCGATGCATCACTTCAGGTTTACTGTATACCTTGGACCTTCTTATTGACGATGAAACACATAAATTGCATCCGAATTTAATTGAAAAGGCACCTTGCCGACTTAAGTACAAGAGGACTGACACTCTAAGTTTCTATGATTTCAACCTCTCCTGTGATTCCAGTTTTACATTCCGATGCTTCACTTCAGGATTACTGTATCACTTGGACCTTCTTATTGACGATGAAACACAGAAATTACATCCGAATTTAAAACAAAAGGCACAATGCCGACTTAAGTACAAGAGGACTGACACTCTAACTTTCTACGAGTTGAACCTCTCCTGTGAGTCCAGTTTTAAATTCCGATGCTACACTTCAGGATTACTATATACCTTGGACCTTCTTATTGACGATGAAACACAGAATTGCATCCGAATTTAGTACAAAAGGCACAATGACGACTTAAGTACAAGAGGACTGACACACTAACTTCCTATGATTTGAACCTCTCCTGTGATTCAGTTTTAGATTCCGATGCTTCACTTCAGGTTTACTGTATACCTTGGACATTCGTATTGACGATGAAACACGAAAATTGCATCCGAATTTAATACAAAAGGCACAATGCCGACTTAAGTACAAGAGGACTGACACTCTAACTTTCAATGAGTTGAACCTCTCCTGTGAGTCCAGTTTTAGATTCAGATGCTTCACTTAAGGTTTACTCTATACCTTGTACATTCTTGTTGATGATGAAACACAGAAATTGCATCCGAATTTAATACAAAAGGCACAATGCCGATTATAAGTACAAGAGGACTGACACACTAACTTTCTATGATTTGAACCAATCCTGTGACTTGAGTTTTAGATTTCGATGCTTCAATTTAGAATTACTGTATACCGTGGACTTTCTTATTGAATATGAAACACAGAAATTGCATCCGAATTTAATACAAAGGGCACAATGCCAACTTAAGTACAAGAGGACAGACACTCTAACTCTCTATGAGTTAAACCTCTCGTGTGAGTCCAGTTTTAGATTCCGATGCTTCACTTCAGGTTTACTGTATCCCTTTGTCCTTCTTATTCACGATGAAACACAGAAATTGCATCCGAATTGAATACAAAAGGCACAATGCCGACTTAAGTGCAAGACGACTGACACTCTAATTTTCTATGAATTGAACCTCTCCAGTGAGTCCAGATTTAGATTCCGATGCTTCACTTCAGGTTTACTGTATCCCTTGGACCTTCTTATTGACGATGAAACACAGAAATTGCATCCGAATTTAATACAAGAGGCACAAAGCCGACTTATGTACAAGAGGACTGACACTCTAACTTTCTATGATTTGAACCTCTCCTGTGATTCCAGTTTTAAATTCCGATGCTTCACTTCAGGTTTACTGTACACCTTGGACCTTCTTATTGACGATGAAACACAGATATTGCATCCGAATTTAATACAAAAGGCACATTGCTGACTTAAGTACAAGAGGACTGACACACTAACTTTCTATGATTTGAACCTCTCCTGTGATTCCAGTATTAGATTCCGATGCTTCACTTCAGGTTTACTGTATACCTTGGACCTTCTTATTGACGATGAAACACAGAAATTGCATCCGAATTTAATACAAAAGGCACAATGCCGACTTAAGTACAAGAGGACTGACACTCTAACTTTCTATGAGTTAAACCTCTCGTGTGAGTCCAGTTTTAGATTCCGATGCTTCACTTCAGGTTTACTGTATCCCTTTGTCCTTCTTATTGACGATGAAACACAGAAATTGCATCCGATTTGAATACAAAAGGCACAATGCCGACTTAAGTACAAGAGGACTGACACTCTAACTTTCTATGATTTGAAACTCTCCTGTGAGTTGAGTTTTTGATTCTGATGCTTCACTTCAGGTCTACTGTATACCTTGGAATTACTTATTGACGATGAAACACAGAAATTGCATCCGAATTTAATACAAAATGCACAATGCTGACTTAAGTACAAGAGGACTCACACTCTAAAGTTCTATGGTTTGAACCAATCCTGTGAGTTAAGTTTTAGATTCCGATGCTTCACTTCAGGTTTACTGTATACCTTGGACCTTCTTATTGACGATGAAACACAGAAATTGCATCCGAATTTAATACAAAGTGCACAATGCAGACTTAAGTACAAGAGGACTGACACCCTATCATTTTATGATTTGAACCTCTCCTGTGAGTCCAGTTTTAGATTCCGATCCTTGACTTCAGGTTTATTGTATACCTTGGACCTTCTTATTGACGATGAAACACAGAAATTGCATCTGAACCTAATACATAAGGCACAATGCCGACCTAAGTACAAGAGGACTGACACTCTAACTTTTTATGATTTGAACCTCTCCTGTGAGTCCAGTTTTACATTCCGATGCTTCACTTCACTTTTACTGTATACCTTGGACCTTCTAATTGACGATGAAACACAGAAATTGCATCCGAATTTAATACAAAACACACAATGCCGACTTATGTACAAGAGGACTGACACTCTAACTTTCTATGAATTTAACCTCTCCTGTGAATTCAGTTTTAGATTCCGATGCTTCACTTCAGGTTTACTGTATACCTTGGACCTTCT
The DNA here is from genome assembly GCF_021461395.2 of Schistocerca americana. Taxonomy (NCBI): domain Eukaryota; kingdom Metazoa; phylum Arthropoda; class Insecta; order Orthoptera; family Acrididae; genus Schistocerca; species Schistocerca americana. The sequence goes on along the minus strand of NC_060120.1, from coordinate 1,067,673,942 downwards.
TATTGACGATGAAACACAGAAATTGCATCCGAATATAACACAATAGGCACAATGCCGACTTAAGTACAAGAGGACTGACACTCTAACTTTCTACGAGTGGAAACTCTCCTGTGATTCCAGTTTTAGATTCCGATGCTTCACTTCAGGTTTACTGTATCCCTTAGACCTTCTTATTGACGATGAAACACAGAAATTGCATCCGAATTTAATACAAGCGGCACAATGCCGACTTATGTACAAGAGGACTGACACTCTAACTTTCTATGATTTGAACCTCTCCTGTGATTCCAGTTTTAAATTCCGATGCTTCACTTCAGGTTTACTGTATACCTTGGACCTTCTTATTGACGATGAAACACAGATATTGCATCCGAATTTAATACAAAAGGCACATTGCCGACTTAAGTACAAGAGGACTGACACACTAACTTTCTATGATTTGAACCTCTCCTGTGATTCCAGTATTAGATTCCAATGCTTCACTTCAGGTTTACTGTATCCATTAGACCTTCTTATTGACGATGAAACACAGAAATTGCATCCGAATTTAATACAAAAGGCACAATGCCGGCTTAAGTACAAGATCACTGACACTCTAACTATCTATGAGTTGAACCTCTCCTGTGAGTCCAGTTTTAGATTCCGATGCTTCACCTCAGGATTGCTGTATCCCGTGGACTATCTGATTGACGGTGAAACACAGATATTTCATCCGAATTTAATACAAATGGCACAATGCCGACTTAAGTACAAGAGGACTGACACTCTAACTTTCTATGATTTGAACCTCTCCTGTGAGTCCAGTTTTAGATTCCAATCCTTCACTTCAAGTTTATTGTATACCTTGGACCTTCTTATTGACGATGAAACACAGAAATTGCAACCGAATTTAATACAAAAAACACAGTGCCTACTTAAGTACAAGAGGACTGACACTCTAACTCTCTATTAGTTGAACCTCTCCTGTGAGTCCAGCTTCAGATTCCGATGCTTCACTTCAGGTTTACTGTATACCTTGGACCTTCTTATTGACGATCAAACACTGAAATTGCAACCGAATTTAATACAAAATGCACAATGCCGACTTAACTACAAGAGGACTTACACACTAACTTTCTATGATTTGTACCTTACCTGTGATTCCAGTTTTAGATTCCAATGCTTCACGTCAGGTTTACTGTATACCTTGGATCTTCTTATTGACGATGAAAAACCGAAATTGCATCCAATTTAATACAAAAGGCACAATGCCGACTTAAGTACTAGAGGACTGACACTCTCACTTTCTATGAGTTGAACCTCTCCTGTGAGTCCAGTTTTAGATTCCGATGCCTCACTTCAGGTTTACTGTATCCCTTGGACCTTCTTATCGACGATGGAACACAGATATTTCATCCGAATTTAATACAAATGGTACAATGCCGACTTAAGTACAAGAGGACTGACACTCTAACTTTCTATGATTTGAACCTCTCCTGTGAGTCCAGTTTTAGATTCCAATCCTTCACTTCAAGTTTATTGTATACCTTGGACCTTCTTATTGACGATGAAACACAGAAATTGCATCTGAATTTAATACAAAAGGCACATTGCCGACGTAAGTACAAGAGGTCTGACACACTAACTTTCTATGATTTGAACCTCTCCTGTGACTCCTGTTTTAGATTCCGATGCATCGCTTCAGGTTTACTGTATACCTTGGACCTTCTTATTGACGATGAAACACATAAATTGCATCAGAATTTAATACAAGAGGCACAATGCCGACTCATGTACAAGAGGACTGACACTCTAACTTTCTATGATTTGAACCTCTCCTGTGATTCCAGTTTTAGATTCCGATGCTTCACTTCAGGTTTACTGTATACCTTGGACCTTCTTATTGACGATGAAACACAGAAATTGCATCCGAATTTAATACCAAAGGCACATTGCCGACTTAAGTACAAGAGGACTGACACACTAACTTTTTATGATCTGAACCTCTCCTGTGATTCCAGTATTAGATTCCGATGCTTCACTTCAGGTTTACTGTATACCTTGGACCTTCTTATTGACGATGAAACACAGAAATTGCAACCGAATTTAATACAAAAGGCACAATGCCGACTTCAGTACAAAAGGACTGACACTCTTACTTTTTATGATTTGAACCTCTCCTGTGAGTCCAGTTTTACATTCCGATGCTTCACTTCACTTTTACTGTATACCTTGGACCTTCTTATTGACGATGAAACACAGAAATTGCATCCGAATTTAATACAAAACGCACAATGCCGACTTATGTACAAGAGGACTGACACTCTAACTTTTTATGATTTGAACCTCTCCTGTGAATTCAGTTTTAGATTCCGATGCTTCACTTCAGGTTTACTGTATACCTTGGACCTTCTTATTGACGATGAAACACAGAAATTGCATCCGAATTTAACACAAAAGGCACAATGCCGACTTAAGGACAAGAGGACTGACACTCTAACTTTCTACGAGTGGAAACTCTTCTGTGATTCCAGTTTTAGATTCCAATGCTTCACTTCAGGTTTACTGTATCCATTAGACCTTCTTATTGACGATGAAACTCAGAAATTGCATCCGAATTTAATACAAAAGGCACAATGCCGGCTTAAGTACAAGATCACTGACACTCTAACTATCTATGAGTTGAACCTCTCCTGTGAGTCCAGTTTTAGATTCCGATGCTTCACCTCAGGATTGCTGTATCCCGTGGACCGTCTTATTGAAGATGAAACACAGAAATTGCCTCCGAATTTAATACAAAAAACACAGTGCCTACTTAAGTACAAGAGGACTGACACTCTAACTCTCTATTAGTTGAACCTCTCCTGTGAGTCCAGCTTCAGATTCCGATGCTTCACTTCAGGTTTACTGTATACCTTGGACCTTCTTATTGACGATGAAACACAGAAATTGCAACCGAATTTAATACAAAAGGCACAATGCCGACGTAAGTACAAGAGGACTTACACACTAACTTTCTATGATTGGTACCTTACCTGTGATTCCAGTTTTAGATTCCGATGCTTCACTTCAGGTTTACTGTATACCTTGGATCTTCTTATTGACGATGAAACACAGAAACTGAATCCAATTTAAAACAAAAGGCACAATGCCGACTTAAGTACTAGAGGACTGACACTCTCACTTTCTATGAGTTGAACCTCTCCTGTGAGTCCAGTTTTAGATTCCGATGCTTCACTTCAGGTTTACTGTATCGCTTGGACCTTCTTATTGACGATGAAACACAGATATTTCATCCGAATTTAATACAAATGGCACAATGCCGACTTAAGTACAAGAGGACTGACACTCTAACTTTCTATGATTTGAACCTCTCCTGTGAGTCCAGTTTTAGATTCCAATCCTTCACTTCAAGTTTATTGTATACCTTGGACCTTCTTATTGACGATGAAACACAGACATTGCATCTGAATTTAATACAAAAGGCACATTGCCGACGTAAGTACAAGAGGTCTGACACACTAACTTTCTATGATTTGAACCTCTCCTGTGACTCCAGTTTTAGATTCCGATGCATCACTTCAGGTTTACTGTATATCTTGGACCTTCTTATTGACGATGAAACACATAAATTGCATCCGAATTTAATAGAAAATGCACCTTGCCGACTTAAGTACAAGAGGGCTGACACTCTAAGTTTCTATGATTTCAACCTCTCCTGTGATTCCAGTTTTACATTCCGATGCTTCACTTCAGGATTACTGTATCACATGGACCTTCTTATTGACGATGAAACACAGACATTGCATCTGAATTTAATACAAAAGGCACATTGCCGACGTAAGTACAAGAGGTCTGACACACTAACTTTCTATGATTTGAACCTCTCCTGTGACTCCAGTTTTAGATTCCGATGCATCACTTCAGGTTTACTGTATACCTTGGACCTTCTTATTGACGATGAAACACAGAATTGCATCCGAATTTAATACAAAAGGCACAATGACGACTTAATTACAAGAGGACTGACACACTAACTTCCTATGATTTGAACCTCTCCTGTGATTCAGTTTTAGATTCCGATGCTTCACTTCAGGTTTACTGTATACCTTGGACATTCGTATTGACGATGAAACACGAAAATTGCATCCGAATTTAATACAAAAGGCACAATGCCGACTTAAGTACAAGAGGACTGACACTCTAACTTTCAATGAGTTGAACCTCTCCTGTGAGTCCAGTTTTAGATTCAGATGCTTCACTTCAGGTTTACTCTATACCTTGTACATTCTTGTTGATGATGAAACACAGAAATTGCATCCGAATTTAATACAAAAGGCACAATGCCGATTTAAGTAAAAGAGGACTGACACACTAACTTTCTATGATTTGAACCAATCCTGTGACTTGAGTTTTAGATTTCGATGCTTCAATTCAGAATTACTGTATACCGTGGACTTTCTTATTGACGATGAAACACAGAAATTGCATCCGAATTTAATACAAAAGGCACAATGCCAACATAAGTACAAGAGGACTGACACTCTAACTCTCTATGAGTTAAACCTCTCGTGTGAGTCCAGTTTTAGATTCCGATGCTTCACTTCAGGTTTACTGTATCCCTTTGTCCTTCTTATTGACGATGAAACACAGAAATTGCATCCGAATTGAATACAAAAGGCACAATGCCGACTAAAGTGCAAGACGACTGACACTCTAATTTTCTATGATTTGAACCTCTCCAGTGAGTCCAGATTTAGATTCCGATGCTTCACTTCAGGTTTACTGTATCCCTTGGACCTTCTTATTGACGATGAAACACAGAAATTGCATCCAAATTTAATACAAGAGGCACAATGCCGACTTATGTACAAGAGGACTGACACTCTAACTTTCTATGATTTGAACCTCTCCTGTGATTCCAGTTTTAAATTCCGATGCTTCACTTCAGGTTTACTGTACACCTTGGACCTTCTTATTGACGATGAAACACAGATATTGCATCCGAATTTAATACAAAAGGCACAATGCCGGCTTAAGTACAAGATCACTGACACTCTAACTATCTATGAGTTAAACCTCTCCTGTGAGTCCAGTTTTAGATTCCGATGCTTCACCTCAGGATTGCTGTATCCCGTGGACCGTCTTATTGAAGATGAAACACAGAAATTGCCTCCGAATTTAATACAAAAAACACAGTGCCTACTTAAGTACAAGAGGACTGACACTCTAACTCTCTATTAGTTGAACCTCTCCTGTGAGTCCAGCTTCAGATTCCGATGCTTCACTTCAGGTTTACTGTATACCTTGGACCTTCTTATTGACGATGAAACACAGAAATTGCAACCGAATTTAATACAAAAGGCACAATGCCGACATAAGTACAAGAGGACTTACACACTAACTTTCTATGATTGGTACCTTACCTGTGATTCCAGTTTTAGATTCCGATGCTTCACTTCAGGTTTACTGTATACCTTGGATCTTCTTATTGACGATGAAACACAGAAACTGAATCCAATTTAAAACAAAAGGCACAATGCCGACTTAAGTACTAGAGGACTGACACTCTCACTTTCTATGACTTGAACCTCTCCTGTGAGTCCAGTTTTAGATTCCGATGCTTCACTTCAGGTTTACTGTATACCTTGGACCTTCTTATTGACGATGAAACACAGAAATTGCAACCGAATTTAATACAAAAGGCACAATGCCGACGTAAGTACAAGAGGACTTACACACTAACTTTCTATGATTGGTACCTTACCTGTGATTCCAGTTTTAGATTCCGATGCTTCACTTCAGGTTTACTGTATACCTTGGATCTTCTTATTGACGATGAAACACAGAAACTGAATCCAATTTAAAACAAAAGGCACAATGCCGACTTAAGTACTAGAGGACTGACACTCTCACTTTCTATGACTTGAACTTCTCCTGTGAGTCCAGTTTTAGATTCCGATGCTTCACTTCAGGTTTACTGTATCGCTTGGACCTTCTTATTGACGACGAAACACAGACATTGCATCTGAATTTAATACAAAAGGCACATTGCCGACGTAAGTACAAGAGGTCTGACACACTAACTTTCTATGATTTGAACCTCTCCTGTGACTCCAGTTTTAGATTCCGATGCATCACTTCAGGTTTACTGTATACCTTGCACCTTCTTATTGACGATGAAACACATAAATTGCATCCGAATTTAATAGAAAAGGCACCTTGCCGACTTAAGTACAAGAGGGCTGACACTCTAAGTTTCTATGATTTCAACCTCTCCTGTGATTCCAGTTTTACATTCCGATGCTTCACTTCAGGATTACTGTATCACTTGGACCTTCTTATTGACGATGAAACACAGAAATTACATCGAATTTAAAACAAAAGGCACAATGCCGACTTAAGTACAAGAGGACTGACACTCTAACTTTCTACGAGTTGAACCTCTCCTGTGAGTCCAGTTTTAGATTCCGATGCTACACTTCAGGTTTACTATATACCTTGGACCTTCTTATTGACGATGAAACACAGAATTGCATCCGAATTTAATACAAAAGGCACAATGACGACTTAAGTACAAGAGGACTGACACACTAACTTCCTATGATTTGAACCTCTCCTGTGATTCAGTTTTAGATTCCGATGCTTCACTTCAGGTTTACTGTATACCTTGGACATTCGTATTGACGATGAAACACGAAAATTGCATCCGAATTTAATACAAAAGGCACAATGCCGACTTAAGTACAAGAGGACTGACACTCTAACATTCAATGAGTTGAACCTCTCCTGTGAGTCCAGTTTTAGATTCAGATGCTTCACTTCAGGTTTACTCTATACCTTGTACATTCTTGTTGATGATGAAACACAGAAATTGCATCCGAATTTAATACAAAAGGCACAATGCCGATTTAAGTAAAAGAGGACTGACACACTAACTTTCTATGATTTGAACCAATCCTGTGACTTGAGTTTTAGATTTCGATGCTTCAATTCAGAATTACTGTATACCGTGGACTTTCTTATTGACGATGAAACACAGAAATTGCATCCGAATTTAATACAAAAGGCACAATGCCAACATAAGTACAAGAGGACTGACACTCTAACTCTCTATGAGTTAAACCTCTCGTGTGAGTCCAGTTTTAGATTCCGATGCTTCACTTCAGGTTTACTGTATCCCTTTGTCCTTCTTATTGACGATGAAACACAGAAATTGCATCCGAATTGAATACAAAAGGCACAATGCCGACTAAAGTGCAAGACGACTGACACTCTAATTTTCTATGATTTGAACCTCTCCAGTTTGTCCAGATTTAGATTCCGATGCTTCACTTCAGGTTTACTGTATCCCTTGGACCTTCTTATTGACGATGAAACACAGAAATTGCATCCAAATTTAATACAAGAGGCACAATGCCGACTTATGTACAAGAGGACTGACACTCTAACTTTCTATGATTTGAACCTCTCCTGTGATTCCAGTTTTAAATTCCGATGCTTCACTTCAGGTTTACTGTACACCTTGGACCTTCTTATTGACGATGAAACACAGATATTGCATCCGAATTTAATACAAAAGGCACAATGCCGGCTTAAGTACAAGATCACTGACACTCTAACTATCTATGAGTTGAACCTCTCCTGTGAGTCCAGTTTTAGATTCCGATGCTTCACCTCAGGATTGCTGTATCCCGTGGACCGTCTTATTGAAGATGAAACACAGAAATTGCCTCCGAATTTAATACAAAAAACACAGTGCCTACTTAAGTACAAGAGGACTGACACTCTAACTCTCTATTAGTTGAACCTCTCCTGTGAGTCCAGCTTCAGATTCCGATGCTTCACTTCAGGTTTACTGTATACCTTGGACCTTCTTATTGACGATGAAACACAGAAATTGCAACCGAATTTAATACAAAAGGCACAATGCCGACGTAAGTACAAGAGGACTTACACACTAACTTTCTATGATTGGTACCTTACCTGTGATTCCAGTTTTAGATTCCGATGCTTCACTTCAGGTTTACTGTATACCTTGGATCTTCTTATTGACGATGAAACACAGAAACTGAATCCAATTTAAAACAAAAGGCACAATGCCGACTTAAGTACTAGAGGACTGACACTCTCACTTTCTATGAGTTGAACCTCTCCTGTGAGTCCAGTTTTAGATTCCGATGCTTCACTTCAGGTTTACTGTATCGCTTGGACCTTCTTATTGACGATGAAACACAGATATTTCATCCGAATTTAATACAAATGGCACAATGCCGACTTAAGTACAAGAGGACTGACACTCTAACTTTCTATGATTTGAACCTCTCCTGTGAGTCCAGTTTTAGATTCCAATCCTTCACTTCAAGTTTATTGTATACCTTGGACCTTCTTATTGACGATGAAACACAGACATTGCATCTGAATTTAATACAAAAGGCACATTGCCGACGTAAGTACAAGAGGTCTGACACACTAACTTTCTATGATTTGAACCTCTCCTGTGACTCCAGTTTTAGATTCCGATGCATCACTTCAGGTTTACTGTATACCTTGGACCTTCTTATTGACGATGAAACACATAAATTGCATCCGAATTTAATAGAAAAGGCACCTTGCCGACTTAAGTACAAGAGGACTGAGACTCTAAGTTTCTATGATTTCAACCTCTCCTGTGATTCCAGTTTTACATTCCGATGCTTCACTTCAGGATAACTGTATCACTTGGACCTTCTTATTGACGATGAAACACAGAAATTACATCCGAATTTAAAACAAAAGGCACAATGCCGAATTAAGTACAAGAGGACTGACACTCTAACTTTCTACGAGTTGAACCTCTCCTGTGAGTCCAGTTTTAGATTCCGATGCTACACTTCAGGTTTACTATATACCTTGGACCTTCTTATTGACGATGAAACACAGAATTGCATCCGAATTTAATACAAAAGGCACAATGACGACTTAAGTACAAGAGGACTGACACACTAACTTCCTATGATTTGAACCTCTCCTGTGATTCAGTTTTAGATTCCGATGCTTCACTTCAGGTTTACTGTATACCTTGGACATTCGTATTGACGATGAAACACGAAAATTGCATCCGAATTTAATACAAAAGGCACAATGCCGACTTAAGTACAAGAGGACTGACACTCTAACTTTCAATGAGTTGAACCTCTCCTGTGAGTCCAGTTTTAGATTCAGATGCTTCACTTCAGGTTTACTCTATACCTTGTACATTCTTGTTGATGATGAAACACAGAAATTGCATCCGAATTTAATACAAAAGGCACAATGCCGATTTAAGTAAAAGAGGACTGACACACTAACTTTCTATGATTTGAACCAATCCTGTGACTTGAGTTTTAGATTTCGATGCTTCAATTCAGAATTACTGTATACCGTGGACTTTCTTATTGACGATGAAACACAGAAATTGCATCCAAATTTAATACAAGAGGCACAATGCCGACTTATGTACAAGAGGACTGACACTCTAACTTTCTATGATTTGAACCTCTCCTGTGATTCCAGTTTTAAATTCCGATGCTTCACTTCAGGTTTACTGTACACCTTGGACCTTCTTATTGACGATGAAACACAGATATTGCATCCGAATTTAATACAAAAGGCACACTGCCGACTTAAGTACAAGAGGACTGACACACTAACTTTCTATGATTTGAACCTCTCCTGTGATTCCAGTATTAGATTCCGATGCTTCACTTCAGGTTTACTGTATACCTTGGACCTTCTTATTGACGATGAAACACAGAAATTGCATCCGAATTTAATACAAAAGGCACAATGCCGACTTAAGTACAAGAGGACTGACACTCTAACTTTCTATGAGTTAAACCTCTCGTGTGAGTCCAGTTTTAGATTCCGATGCTTCACTTCAGGTTTACTGTATCCCTTTGTCCTTCTTATTGACGATGAAACACAGAAATTGCATCCGATTTGAATACAAAAGGCACAATGCCGACTTAAGTACAAGAGGACTGACACTCTAACTTTCTATGATTTGAAACTCTCCTGTGAGTTGAGTTTTAGATTCCGATGCTTCACTTCAGGTTTACTGTATACCTTGGACCTTCTTATTGACGATGGAACACAGAAATTGCATCCGAATTTAATACAAAATGCACAATGACGACTTAAGTACAAGAGGACTCACACTCTAACGTTCTATGATTTGAACCAATCCTGTGAGTTAAGTTTTAGATTCCGATGCTTCACTTTAGGTTTACTGTATACCTTGGACCTTCTTATTGACGATGAAACACAGAAATTGCATCCGAATTTAATACAAAGGGCACAATGCAGACTCAAGTACAAGAGGACTGACACCCTATCATTTTATGATTTGAACCTCTCCTGTGAGTCAAGTCTTAGATTCCGATCCTTGACTTCAGGTTTATTGTATACCTTGGACCTTCTTAATGACGATGAAACACAGAAATTGCATCCGAACCTAATACATAAGACACAATGCCGACCTAAGTACAAGAGGACTGACACTCTAACTTTTTATGATTTGAACCTCTCCTGTGAGTCCAGTTTTACATTCCGATGCTTCACTTCACTTTTACTGTATACCTTGGTCCTTCTAATTGACGATGAAACACAGAAATTGCATCCGAATTTAATACAAAACACACAATGCCGACTTATGTACAAGAGGACTGACACTCTAACTTTCTATGAATTGAACCTCTCCTGTGAATTCAGTTTTAGATTCCGATGCTTCACTTCAGGTTTACTGTATACCTTGGACCTTCTTATTGACGATGAAGCACAGAAATTGCATCCGAATTTAACACAATAGGCACAATGCCGACTTAAGTACAAGAGGACTGACACTCTAACTTTCTACGAGTGGAAACTCTCCTGTGATTCCAGTTTTAGATTCCGATGCTTCACTTCAGGTTTACTGTATCCCTTAGACCTTCTTATTGACGATGAAACACAGAAATTGCATCCGAATTTAATACAAGAGGCACAATGCCGACTTATGTACAAGAGGACTGACACTCTAACTTTCTATGATTTGAACCTCTCCTGTGATTCCAGTTTTAAATTCCGATGCTTCACGTCAGGTTTACTGTATACCTTGGACCTTCTTATTGACGATGAAACACAGATATTGCATCCGAATTTAATACAAAAGGCACATTGCCGACTTAAGTACAAGAGGACTGACACACTAACTTTCTATGATTTGAACCTCTCCTGTGATTCCAGTATTAGATTCCGATGCTTCACTTCAGGTTTACTGTATACCTTGGACCTTCTTATTGACGATGAAACACAGAAATTGCATCCGAATTTAATACAAAAGGCACAATGCCGACTTAAGTACAAGAGGACTGACACTCTAACTTTCTATGAGTTAAACCTCTCGTGTGAGTCCAGTTTTAGATTCCGATGCTTCACTTCAGGTTTACTGTATCCCTTTGTAATTCTTATTGACGATGAAACACAGAAATTGCATCCGATTTGAATACAAAACGCACAATGCCGACTTAAGTACAAGAGGACTGACACTCTAACTTTCTATGATTTGAAACTCTCCTGTGAGTTGAGTTTTAGATTCTGATGCTTCACTTCAGGTTTACTGTATACCTTGGACCTTCTTATTGACGATGAAACACAGAAATTGCATCCGAATTTAATACAAACGGCACAATGCAGACTTAAGTACAAGAGGACTGACACCCTAACAATTTATGATTTGAACCTCTCCTGTGAGTCCAGTTTTAGATTCCGATCCTTGACGTCAGGTTTATTGTATACCTTGGACCTTCTTATCGACGATGAAACACAGAAATTGCATCCGAACCTAATACATAAGGCACAATGCCGACCTAAGTACAAGAGGACTGACATTCTAACTTTTTATGATTTGAACCTCTCCTGTGAGTCCAGTTTTACATTCCGATGCTTCACTTCACTTTTACTGTATACCTTGGACCTTCTTATTGACGATGAAACACAGAAATTGCATCCGAATTTAACACAATAGGCACAATGCCGACTTAAGTACAAGAGGACTGACACTCTAACTTTCTACGAGTGGAAACTCTCCTGTGATTCCAGTTTTAGATTCCGATGCTTCACTTCAGGTTTGCTGAATCCCTTAGGCCTTCTTATTGACGATGAAACACAGAAATTGCATCCGAATTTAATACAAAAGGCACAATGCCGACTTAAGTACAAGAGGACTGACACTCTAATTATCTATGAGTTGAACCTCTCCTGTGAGTCCAGTTTTAGATTCCGATGCTTCACCTCTGGATTGTTGTATCCCGTGGACCGTCTTATTGAAGATGAAACACAGAAATTGCCTCGGAATTTAATACAAAAAAAACAGTGCTGACTTAAGTACAAGAGGACTGACACTCTAACTCTCTATTAGTTGAACCTCTCCTGTGAGTCCAGTTTCAGATTCCGATGCTTCACTTCAGGTTTACTGTATACCTTGGACCTTCTTATTGACGATGAAACACAGAAATTGCAACCGAATTTAATACAAAAGGCACAATGCCGACTTAAGTACAAGAGGACTCACACACTACCTTTCTCTGATTTGTACTTTACCTGTGATTCCAGTTTTAGATTCCGATGCTTCACTTCAGGTTTACTGTATACCTTGGATCTTCTTATTGACGATGAAACACAGAAATTGCATCCAAATTTAATACAAAAGGCACAATGCCGACTTAAGTACAAGAGGACTGACACTCTCACTTTCTATGAGTTGAACCTCTCCTGTGAGTCCAGTTTTAGATTCCGATGCTTCATTTCAGGTTTACTGTATCCCTTGGACCTTCTTATTGACGATGAAACACAGTTATTTCATCCGAATTTAATACAAATGTCACAATGCCGACTTAAGTACAAGAGGACTGACACTCTAACTTTCTATGATTTGAACCTCTCCTGTGAGTCCAGTTTTAGATTCCAATCCTTCACTTCAAGTTTATTGTATACCTTGGACCTTCTTATTGACGATGAAACACAGAAATTGCATCTGAATTTAATACAAGAGGCACATTGCCGACGTAAGTACAAGAGGTCTGACACACCAACTTTCTATGATTTGAACCTCTCCTGTGACTCCAGTTTTAGATTCCGATGCATCACTTCATGTTTACTGTATACCTTGGACCTTCTTATTGACGATGAAACACATAAATTGCATCCGAATATAATACAAGAGGCACAATGCCGACTTATGTACAAAAGGACTGACACTCTAACTTTCTATGATTTCAACCTCTCCTGTGATTCCAGTTTTAGATTCCGATGCTTCACTTCAGGTTTACTGTATACCTTGGACCTTTTTATTGACGATGAAACACAGAAATTGCATCCGAATTTAATACAAAAGGCACATTGGCGACTTAAGTACAAGAGGACTGACACACTAACTTTCTATGATTTGAACCTCTCCTATGATTCCAGTATTAGCTTCCGATGCTTCACTTCAGGTTTACTGTATACCTTGGACCTTCTTATTGACGATGAAACACAGAAATTGCATCCGAATTTAATACAAAAGGCACAATGCCGACTTAAGTACGAGAGGACTGACACTCTAACCTTTTATGATTTGAACCTCTCCTGTGAGTCCAGTTTTACATTCCGATGCTTCACTTTACTTTTACTCTATACCTTGGACCTTCTTATTGACGATGAAACACAGAAATTGCATCCGAATTTAATACAAAACGCACAATGCCGACTTATGTACAAGAGGACTGACACTCTAACTTTTTATGATTTGAACCTCTCCTGTGAATTCAGTTTTAGATTCCGATGCTTCACTTCAGGTTTACTGTATACCTTGGACCTTCTTATTGACGATGAAACACAGAAATTGCATCCGAATTTATCACAAAAGGCACAATGCCGACTTAAGTACAAGAGGACTGACACTCTAACTTTCTACGAGTGGAAACTCTCCTGTGATTCCAGTTTTAGATTCCGATGCTTCACTTCAGGTTTACTGTATACCTTGGACCTTCTTATTGACGATGAAACACAGAAATTGCAACCGAAATTAATACAAAAGGCACAATGCCGACTTAAGTACTAGAGGACTTACACACTAACTTTCTATGATTTGTACCTTACCTGTGATTCCAGGTTTAGATTCCGATGCTTCACTTCAGGTTTACTGTATACCTTAGATCTTCTTATTGACGATGAAACACAGAAATTGCATCCAATTTAATACAAAAGGCACAATGCCGACTTAAGTACAAGAGGACTGACACTCTCACTTTCTATGAGTTGAACCTCTCCTGTGAGTCCAGTTTTAGATTCCGATGCTTCACTTCAGGTTTACTGTATCCCTTGGACCTTCTTATTGACGATGAAACACAGATATTTCATCCGAATTTAATACAAATGGCACAATGCCGACTTAAGTACAAGAGGACTGACACTCTAACTTTCTATGATTTGAACCTCTCCTGTGACTCCAGTTATAGATTCCAATCCTTCACTTCAGGTTTACTGTATACCTTGGACCTTCTTATTGACGATGAAACACATAAATTGCATCCGAATTTAAAAGAAAAGGCACCTTGCCGACTTAAGTACAAGAGGACTGACACTCTAAGTTTCTATGATTTCAACCTCTCCTGTGATTCCAGTTTTTAATTCCGATGCTTCACATCAGGATTACTGTATCACTTAAACCTTCTTATTGACGATGAAACGCAGAAATTGCATCCGAATTTAAAACAAAAGGCACAATGCCGACTTAAGTACAAGAGGACTGACACTCTAACTTTCTATGAGTTGAACCTCTCCTGTGAGTCCAGTTTTAGGTTCCGATGCTACACTTCAGGTTTACTATATACCTTGGACCTTCTTATTGACGATGAAACACAGAATTGCATCCGAATTTAATACAAAAGGCACAATGACGACTTAAGTACAAGAGGACTGACACACTAATTTTCTATGATTTGAACCTCTCCTGAGATTCAGTTTTAGATTCCGATGCTTCACTTCATGTTTACTGTATACCTTGGACAATCGTATTGACGATGAAACACGAAAATTGCATCCGAATTTAATACAAAAGGCACAATGCCGACTTAAGTACAAGAGGACTGACACATTCACTTTCTATGATTTGAACCTCTCCTGTGATTCCAGTTGTTGATTCCGATGCTTCACTTCAGGTTAACTGTGTCCCTTGGACCATCTTATTGACGATGAAACACAGAAATTGCATCCGAATTTAATACAAAAGGCACAATGCTGACTTAAGTACAAGAGGACTGACCCTCTAACTTTCAATGAGTTGAACCTCTCCTGTGAGTCCAGTTTTAGATTCAGATGCTTCACTTCAGGTTTACTCTATACCTTGTACATTCTTGTTGATGATGAAACACAGAAATTGCATCCGAATTTAATACAAAAGGCACAATGCCGATTTAAGTACAAGAGGACTGACACACTAACTTTCTATGATTTGAACCAATCCTGTGACTTGAGTTTTAGATTTCGATGCTTCACTTCACAATTACTGTATACCGTGGAGTTTCTTATTGACGATGAAACACAGAAATTGCATCCGAATTTAAAACAAAAGGCACAATGCCGACTTAAGTACAAGAGGACTGACACTCTAACTCTCTATGAGTTAAACCTCTCGTGTGAGTCGAGTTTTAGATTCCGATGCTTCACTTCAGGTTTACTGTATCCCTTTGTCCTTCTCATTGACGATGAAACACAGAAATTGCATCTGAATTGAACACAAAAGGCACAATGCCGACTTAAGTGCAAGAGGACTGACACTCTAATTTTCTATGATTAGAACCTCTCCAGTGAGTCCAGTTTTAGATTCCGATGCTTCACTTTAGGTTTACTGTATCACTTGGACCTTCTTATTGACGATGAAACACAGAAATTGCATCCGAATTTAATACAAGAGCCACAATGCCGACTTATGTACAAGAGGACTAAAACTCTAACTTTCTATGATTTGAACCTCTCCTGTGATTCCAGTATTAGATTCCGATTCTTCACTTCAGGTTTACTGTATACCTTGGACCTTCTTTTTGACGATGAAACACAGAAATTGCATCCAAATTTAATACAAAAGGCACATTGCCGACTTAAGTACAAGAGGACTGACACACTAACTTTCTATGATTTGAAACTCTCCTGTGAGTTGAGTTTTAGATTCTGATGCTTCACTTCAGGTTTACTGTATACCTTGGACCTACTTATTGACGATGAAACACAGAAATTGCATCCGAATCTAATACAAAATGCACAATGCCGACTTAAGTACAAGAGGACTCACACTCTAACTTTTTATGATTTGAACCTCTCCTGTGAGTCCAGTTTTACATTCCGATGCTTCACTTCACTTTTACTGTATACCTTGGACCTTCTTATTGACGATGAAATACAGAAATTGCATCCGAATTTAATACAAAACACACAATGCCGACTTATGTACAAGAGGACTGACACTCAAACTTTCTATGATTTGAACCTCTCCTGTGAATTCAGTTTTAGATTCCGATGCTTCACTTCAGGTTTACTGTATCCCTTAGACCTTCTTATTAACGATGAAACACAGAAATTGCATCCGAATTTAATACAAAAGGCACAATGCCGAATTAAGTACAAGAGGACTGACACTCTAACTATCTATGAGTTGAACCTCTCCTGTGAGTCCAGTATTAGATTCCGATGCTTCACCTCAGGATTGCTGTATCCCGTGGACCGTCTTATTGAAGATGAAACACAGAAATTGCCTCCGAATTTAATACAAAAAACACAGTGCCGACTTAAGTACAAGAGGACTGACACTCTAACTGTCTATTAGTTGAACCTCTCCTGTGAGTCCAGTTTCAGATTCCGACGCTTCACTTCAGGTTTACTGTATAACTTGGACCTTCTTATTGACGATGAAACACAGAAATTGCAACCGAATTTAATACAAAAGGCACAATGCCGACTTAAGTACAAGAGGACTTACACACTAACTTTCTATGATTTGTACTTTACCTGTGATTCCAGTTTTAGATTCCGATGCTTCACTTCAGGTTTACTGTATACCTTGGATCTTCTTATTGACGATGAAACACAGAAATTGCATCCAAATTTAATACGAAAGGCACAATGCCGACTTAAGTACAAGAGGACTGACACTCTCACTTTCTATGAGTTGAACCTCTCCTGTGAGTCCAGTTTTAGATTCCGATGCTTCACTTCAGGTTTACTGTATCCCTTGGACCTTCTTATTGACGATGAAACACAGATATTTCATCCGAATTTAATACAAATGGCACAACGCCGACTTAAGTACAAGAGGACTGACACTCTAACTTTCTATGTTTTGAACCTCTCCTGTGAGTCCAGTTTTAGATTCCAATCCTTCACTTCAAGTTTATTGTATACCTTGGACCTTCTTATTGTCGATGAAACACAGAAATTGCATCTGAATTTAATACAAAAGGCACATTGCCGACGTAAGTACAAGAGGTCTGACACACTAACTTTCTATGATATGAACCTCTCCTGTGACTCCAGTTTTAGATTCCGATGCATCACTTCAGGTTTACTGTATACCTTGGACCTTCTTATTGACGATGAAGCACATAAATTGCATCCGAATTTAATAGAAAAGGCACCTTGCGACTTAAGTACAAGAGGACTGACACTCTAACTTTCTATGAGTTGAACCTCTCCTGTGAGTCCAGTTTTAGATTCCGATGCTACACTTCAGGTTTACTATATACCTTGGACCTACTTATTGCCGATGAAACACAGAATTGCATCCGAATTTAACACAAAAGGCACAATGCCGACTTAAGTACAAGAGGACTGACACTCTAACTTTCTATGAGTTGAACCTCTCCTGTGAGTCCAGTTTTAGATTCCGATGCTACACTTCAGGTTTACTATATACCTTGGACCTACTTATTGCCGATGAAACACAGAATTGCATCCGAATTTAACACAAAAGGCACAATGACGACTTAAGTACAAATGGACTGACACTCTAACTTTCTATGATTTGAACCTCTCCTGTGAGTCCAGTTTTAGATTCCGATGCCTCACTTCAGGTTTACTGTATACCTTGGACCTTCTTGTTGACGATGAAACACAGAAATTGCATCCGAATTTACTACAAAAGGCACAATGCCGACTTAGGTACAAGAGGACAGACACACTAACTTCCTATGATTTGAACCTCTCCTGTGATTCCAGTTTTATATTCCGATGTTTCACTTCGGGTTTACTGTATACATTGGACCTTCTTATTGACGATGAAACACAGAAATTGCATCCGAATGTAATACAAAATGCACAATGCCGACTTATGTACAAGAGGACTGACACTCTAACTTTCTATGAGTTGAACCTCTCCTGTGAGTCCAGTTTTAGTATCCGATGCATCACTTCAGGTTTATTGTATCCCTTAGACCTTCTTATTGACGATGAAACACAGAAATTGCATCCGAATTTAATACAAAAGGCACAATGCCGACTTAAGTACAAAAGGACTGACACTCTAAGTTTCTATGATATGAACCGCTCCTGTGAGTTCAGTTGTAGATTACGATACTTCACTTCATGTTAGCTGTATCCCTTGGACCATCTTATTGACGATGAAACACAGAAATTGCATCCGACTTTAAAACAAAAGGCACTACGCCGACTTAAGTACGAGAGGACTGACACTCTAACTTTCTGTGAGTTGAACCTCTCCTGTGAGTCCAGTTTTAGTTTCCGATGCTACACTTAATGTTTACTGTATGCCTTGGACTTTCTTATTGACGATGAAACACAGCAGTTGCATCCGAATTTAATACAAAAGGCACAATGCCGACTTAAGTACAAGAGGACTAACACTCTAGCTTTCTGTGATTTGAACCTCTCCTGTCAGTCCAGTGTTATATTCCGATGCTTAACTTCAGGTTTACTGTATATCTTGGACCTGCTTATTGACGATGAAACACAGAAATAGCATCCGAATTTAATACAATAGGCACAATGCCGACTCAAGTATAAGAGGACTGACACTCTAATTTTCTATGATTTGAACCTCTCCAGTGAGTCCAGTTTTAGATTCCGATGCTTCACTTCAGGATTGCTGTATCCCTTGGACCGTCTTATTGAAGATGAAACACAGAAATTGCCTCCGAATTTAATACAAAAAACACAGTGCCGTCTTAAGTACAAGCGGACTGACACTCTAACTCTCTATTAGTTGAACCTCTCCTGTGAGTCCAGTTTCAGATTCCGATGCTTCACTTCAGGTTTATTGTATACCTTGGACCTTATTATTGACGATGAAACACAGAAATTGCAACCGAATTTAATACAAAAGCACAATGCCGACTTAAGTACAAGAGGACTGACACTTTCACTTTCTATGAGTTGAACCTCTCCTGTGATTCCAGTTTTATATTCCGATGTTTCACTTCGGGTTTACTGTATACCTTGGACCTTCTTATTGACGATGAAACACAGAAATTGCATCGGAATGTAATACAAAATGCACAATGCCGACTTATGTACAAGAGGACTGACACTCTAACTTTCTGTGAGTTGAACCTCTCCTGTGAGTCCAGTTTTAGTATCCGATGCATCACTTCAGGTTTATTGTATCCCTTAGACCTTCTTATTGACGATGAAACACAGAAATTGCATCCGAATTTAATACAAAAGGCACAATGCCGACTTAAGTACAAAAGGACTGACACTCTAAGTTTCTATGACATGAACCGCTCCTGTGAGTTCAGTTGTAGATTACGATACTTCACTTCATGTTAGCTGTATCCCTTGGACCATCTTATTGACGATGAAACACAGAAATTGCATCCGACTTTAAAACAAAAGGCACTACGCCGACTTAAGTACGAGAGGACTGACAATCTAACTTTCTGTGAGTTGAACCTCTCCTGTGAGTCCAGTTTTAGTTTCCGATGCTACACTTAATGTTTACTGTATGCCTTGGACTTTCTTATTGACGATGAAACACAGCAGTTGCATCCGAATTTAGTACAAAAGGCACAATGCCGACTTAAGTACAAGAGGACTAACACTCTAGCTTTCTGTGATTTGAACCTCTCCTGTCAGTCCAGTGTTATATTCCGATGCTTAACTTCAGGTTTACTGTATATCTTGGACCTGCTTATTGACGATGAAACACAGAAATAGCATCCGAATTTAATACAATAGGCACAATGCCGACTCAAGTATAAGAGGACTGACACTCTAATTTTCTATGATTTGAACCTCTATAGTGAGTCCAGTTTTAGATTCCGATGCTTCACTTCAGGATTGCTGTATCCCTTGGACCGTCTTATTGAAGATGAAACACAGAAATTGCCTCCGAATTTAATACAAAAAACACAGTGCCGTCTTAAGTACAAGCGGACTGACACTCTAACTCTCTATTAGTTGAACCTCTCCTGTGAGTCCAGTTTCAGATTCCGATACTTCACTTCAGGTTTATTGTATACCTTGGACCTTCTTATTGACGATGAAACACAGAAATTGCAACCGAATTTAATACAAAAGCACAATGCCGACTTAAGTACAAGAGGACTGACACTTTCACTTTCTATGAGTTGAACCTCTCCTGTGAGTCCAGTTTTAGACTCCGATGCTTCACTTCAGGTTTACTGTATCCCTTGGACCTTCTTATTGACGATGAATCACAGATATTTCATCCGAATTTAATACAAATGGCAAAATGCCGTCTTAAGTACAAGAGGACTGATACTCTAACTTTCTATGATTTGAACCTCTCCTGTGAGTCCGGTTTTAGATTCCGATGCCTCACTTCAGGTTAACTGTATACCTTGGACCTTCTTATTGACGATGAAACACATAAATTGCATCCGAATTTAATACAAAAGGCACAATGCCGACTTAAGTACAAGAGGACTGACACTCTAAGTTTCTATGATTTGAACCTCTCCAGTGATTCCAGTTTTACATTCCGATGCTTCACTTCAGGTTAACTGTATCACTTGGACCTTCTTATTGACGATGAAAAACAGAAATTGCATCCGAATTTAAAACAAAAGGCACAATGCCGACTTAAGTAAAAGAGGACTGACACTCTAACTTTCTATGAGTTGAACCTCTCCTGTGAGTCCAGTTTTAGATTCCGATGCTTCACTTCAAGTTTACTGTATCCCTTGGACCTTCTTATTGAAGATTAAACACAGAAATTGCATCCGAATTTAATGCAAAAGGCACAATGCCGACTTAAGTACAAGAGGACTGACACTCTAACTTTCAATTATTTGAACCTCTCCTGTGATTCCAGTTTTAGATTCCGATGCGTTACTTCAGGTTTACTGTATCCCTTGGACCTTCTTATTGACGATGAAACACAGAAATTGCATCCGAATTTAATACAAAAGGCACAATGCCGACTTAAGTACTAGAGGACTGACACACTAACTTTCTATGAGCTGAACCTCTCCTGTGAGACCAGTTTTAGACTCCGATGCTTCACTTCAGGTTTACTGTATACCTTGGACCTTCTAATTGACGATGAAATACAGAATTGCAACCGAATTTAATAC
Organism: Schistocerca americana; assembly: GCF_021461395.2. Classification (NCBI taxonomy): domain Eukaryota; kingdom Metazoa; phylum Arthropoda; class Insecta; order Orthoptera; family Acrididae; genus Schistocerca; species Schistocerca americana. The sequence goes on along the minus strand of NC_060120.1, from coordinate 1,067,652,376 downwards.
AAAAGGCACATTGCCGACTTAAGTACAAATGGACTGACACCCTAACTTTCTATGATTTGAACCTCTCCTGTGAGTCCGGTTTTAGATTCCGATGCTTCACTTCAGGTTTACTGTATACCTTGGACCTTCTTGTTGCCGATGAAACACAGAAATTGCATCCGAATTTAATACAAAAGGCACAATGCCGACTTAAGTACAAGAGGACTGACACACTATCTATCTATGATTTGAACCTCTCCTGTGATTCCAGTTTTAGATTCCGATGTTTCACTTCGGGTTTACTGTATACCTTGGACCTTCTTATTGACGATGAAACACAGACATTGCATCCGAAATTAATACAAAAGGCACAATGCCGACTTAAGTGCAAGAGGACTAACACTCTAACTTTCTATGAGTTGAACCTCTCCTGTGAGTCCAGTTTCAGATTCCGATGCTTCACTTCAGGTTTACTGTATCCCTTGGACCTTTTTATTGACGATGAAACACAGAAATTGCATCCGAATTTAATACAAAAGGTACAATGCCGACTTAAGTACAAGAGGACCGACACTCTAACTTTCTGTGATTTGAACCACTCCTGTGAGTCCAGTTTTAGATTCCGATCCTTCACTTCAGGTTTATTGTATACCTTGGACCTTCTTATTGACGATGAAACACAGAAATTGCATCCGCATTTAATACAAAAGCGCAATGCCGGGTTAAGTACAAGAGGACTGACATTCTAACTTTCTATTGTTTGAACCTCTGCTGTGAATTGAGTTTTAGATTCCGATGCTTCAATTCAGGTTTACTGTATACCTTGGACCTTCTTATTGACGATTAAACACAGAAATTGCATCCGAATTTAATACAAAAGGCACAATGCCGAATTAAGCACAAGAGGACTGTCACTCTAACTTTCTATGAGCTGAACCTCTCCTGTGAGTCCAGTTTTAGATTCCGATGCTTCACTTCAGGATTACTGTATACCTTGGACCCTCTTATTGACGATGAAACACAGAAATTGCATCCGAACTTAATAGAAAAGGCACAATGCCGACTTAACTACAAGAGGACTTACACACTAACTTTCTATGATTTGTACCTTACCTGTGATTCCAGTTTTAGATTCCAATGCTTCACGTCAGGTTTACTGTATACCTTGGATCTTCTTATTGACGATGAAAAACAGAAATTGCATCCGAATTTAAAACAAAAGGCACAATGCCGACTTAAGTAAAAGAGGACTGACACTCTAACTTTCTATGAGTTGAACCTCTCCTGTGAGTCCAGTTTTAGATTCCGATGCTTCACTTCAGGTTTACTGTATCCCTTGGACCTTCTTATTGAAGATTAAACACAGAAATTGCATCCGAATTTAATGCAAAAGGCACAATGCCGACTTAAGTACACGAGGACTGACACTCTAACTTTCAACGATTTGAACCTCTCCTGTGATTCCAGTTTTAGTTTCCGATGCGTTACTTCAGGTTTACTGTATCCCTTGGACCTTCTTATTGACGATGAAACACATAAATTGCATCCGAATTTAATACAAAAGGCACAATGCCGACTTAAGTACAAGAGGACTGACACTCTAAGTTTCTATGATTTGAACCTCTCCTTTGATTCCAGTTTTACATTCCGATGCTTCACTTCAGGTTAACTGTATCACTTGGACCTTCTTATTGACGATGAAAAACAGAAATTGCATCCGAATTTAAAACAAAAGGCACAATGCCGACTTAAGTAAAAGAGGACTGACACTCTAACTTTCTATGAGTTGAACCTCTCCTGTGAGTCCAGTTTTAGATTCCGATGCTTCACTTCAGGTTTACTGTATCCCTTGGACCTTCTTATTGAAGATTAAACACAGAAATTGCATCCGAATTTAATGCAAAAGGCACAATGCCGACTTAAGTGCAAGAGGACTGACACTCTAACTTTCAATGATTTGAACCTCTCCTGTGATTCCAGTTTTAGATTCCGATGCGTTACTTCAGGTTTACTGTATCCCTTGGACCTTCTTATTGACGATGAAACACAGAAATTGCATCCGAATTTAATACAAAAGGCACAATGCCGACTTAAGTACTAGAGGACTGACACACTAACTTTCTATGAGCTGAACCTCTCCTGTGAGACCAGTTTAAATTCCGATGCTTCACTTCAGGTTTACTGTATACCTTGGACCTTCTAATTGACGATGAAATACAGAATTGCAACCGATTTAATACAAAAGGCACATTGCCGACTTAAGTACAAATGGACTGACACCCTAACTTTCTATGATTTGAACCTCTCCTGTGAGTCCGGTTTTAGATTCCGATGCTTCACTTCAGGTTTACTGTATACCTTGGAACTTCTTGTTGACGATGAAACACAGAAATTGCATCCGAATTTAATACAAAAGGCACAATGCCGACTTAAGTACAAGAGGACTGACACACTATCTATCTATGATTTGAACCTCTCCTGTGATTCCAGTTTTAGATTCCGATGTTTCACTTCGGGTTTACTGTATACCTTGGACCTTCTTATTGACGATGAAACACAGACATTGCATCCGAAATTAATACAAAAGGCACAATGCCGACTTAAGTGCAAGAGGACTAACACTCTAACTTTCTATGAGTTGAACCTCTCCTGTGAGTCCAGTTTCAGATTCCGATGCTTCACTTCAGGTTTACTGTATCCCTTGGACCTTTTTATTGACGATGAAACACAGAAATTGCATCCGAATTTAATACAAAAGGTACAATGCCGACTTAAGTACAAGAGGACCGACACTCTAACTTTCTCTGATTTGAACCACTCCTGTGAGTCCAGTTTTAGATTCCGATCCTTCACTTCAGGTTTATTGTATACCTTGGACCTTCTTATTGACGATGAAACACAGAAATTGCATCCGCATTTAATACAAAAGCGCAATGCCGGCTTAAGTACAAGAGGACTGACATTCTAACTTTCTATTATTTGAACCTCTGCTGTGAATTGAGTTTTAGATTCCGATGCTTCAATTCAGGTTTACTGTATACCTTGGACCTTCTTATTGACGATTAAACACAGAAATTGCATCCGAATTTAATACAAAAGGCACAATGCCAAATTAAGCACAAGAGGACTGTCACTCTAACTTTCTATGAGCTGAACCTCTCCTGTGAGTCCAGTTTTAGATTCCGATGCTTCACTTCAGGATTACTGTATACCTTGGACCCTCTTATTGACGATGAAACACAGAAATTGCATCCGAACTTAATAGAAAAGGCACAATGCCGACTTAAGTACAAGAGGACTGACACTCTAACTTTCTAAGATTTGAACCAATCCTTTGAGTTGAGTTTTAGATTCCGATGCTTCACTTCAGGTTTACTGTATCCCTTGGACCTTCATATTGACGATGAAACACAGAAATTGCATCCGAATTTAATACAAAAGGCACAATGCCGACTTAAGTACAAGAGGACTGACACTCTAAGTTTCTATGATATGAACCTCTCCTGTGATTCCAGTTTTACATTCCGATGCTTCACTTCAGGTTAACTGTATCACTTGGACCTTCTTATTGACGATGAAAAACAGAAATTGCATCCGAATTTAAAACAAAAGGCACAATGCCGACTTAAGTAAAAGAGGACTGACACTCTAACTTTCTATGAGTTGAACCTCTCCTGTGAGTCCAGTTTTAGATTCCGATGCTTCACTTCAGGTTTACTGTATCCCTTGGACCTTCTTATTGAAGATTAAACACAGAAATTGCATCCGAATTTAATGCAAAAGGCACAATGCCGACTTAAGTACAAGAGGACTGACACTCTAACTTTCAACGATTTGAACCTCTCCTGTGATTCCAGTTTTAGTTTCCGATGCGTTACTTCAGGTTTACTGTATCCCTTGGACCTTCTTATTGACGATGAAACACAGAAATTGCATCCGAATTTAATACAAAAGGCACAATGCCGACTTAAGTACTAGAGGACTGACACACTAACTTTCTATGAGCTGAACCTCTCCTGTGAGTCCAGTTTTAGATTCCGATGCTTCACTTCAGGTTTACTGTATACCTTGGACCTTCTAATTGACGATGAAACACAGAATTGCATCCGAATTTAATACAAAAGGCACATTGCCGACTTAAGTACAAATGGACTGACACTCTAACTTTCTATGATTTGAACCTCTCCTGTGAGTCCAGTTTTAGATTCCGATGCTTCACTTCAGGTTTACTGTATACCTTGGACCTTCTTGTTGACGATGAAACACAGAAATTGCATCCGAATTTAATACAAAAGGCACAATGCCGACTTAAGTACAAGAGGACTGACACACTAACTTTCTATGATTTGAACCTCTCCTGTGATTCCAGTTTTAGATTCGGATTTTTCACTTCGGGTTTACTGTATACCTTAGACCTTCTTATTGACGATGAAACACAGACATTGCATCCGAAATTAATACAAAAGGCACAATGCCGACTTAAGTGCAAGAGGACTGACACTCTAACTTTCTATGATTTGAACCTCCCCTGTGAGTACAGTTTTAGATTCCCATGTTTCACTTCGGGTTTTCTGTATACCTTGGACCTTCGTATTGACGATGAAACACAGAAATTGCATCCGTATTTAATACAAAAGCGCAATGCCGGCTTAAGTACAAGAGGACTGTCACTCTAACTTTCTATCATTTGAACCTCTCCTGTGATTCCAGTTTTATATTCCGATGTTTCACTTCGGGTTTACTGTATACCTTGGACCTTCTTATTGACGATGAAACACAGAAATTGCATCGGAATGTAATACAAAATGCACAATGCCGACTTATGTACAAGAGGACTGACACTCTAACTTTCTGTGAGTTGAACCTCTCCTGTGAGTCCAGTTTTAGTATCCGATGCATCACTTCAGGTTTATTGTATCCCTTAGACCTTCTTATTGACGATGAAACACAGAAATTGCATCCGAATTTAATACAAAAGGCACAATGCCGACTTAAGTACAAAAGGACTGACACTCTAAGTTTCTATGATATGAACCGCTCCTGTGAGTTCAGTTGTAGATTACGATACTTCACTTCATGTTAGCTGTATCCCTTGGACCATCTTATTGACGATGAAACACAGAAATTGCATCCGACTTTAAAACAAAAGGCACTACGCCGACTTAAGTACGAGAGGACTGACACTCTAACTTTCTGTGAGTTGAACCTCTCCTGTGAGTCCAGTTTTAGTTTCCGATGCTACACTTAATGTTTACTGTATGCCTTGGACTTTCTTATTGACGATGAAACACAGCAGTTGCATCCGAATTTAGTACAAAAGGCACAATGCCGACTTAAGTACAAGAGGACTAACACTCTAGCTTTCTGTGATTTGAACCTCTCCTGTCAGTCCAGTGTTATATTCCGATGCTTAACTTCAGGTTTACTGTATATCTTGGACCTGCTTATTGACGATGAAACACAGAAATAGCATCCGAATTTAATACAATAGGCACAATGCCGACTCAAGTATAAGAGGACTGACACTCTAATTTTCTATGATTTGAACCTCTATAGTGAGTCCAGTTTTAGATTCCGATGCTTCACTTCAGGATTGCTGTATCCCTTGGACCGTCTTATTGAAGATGAAACACAGAAATTGCCTCCGAATTTAATACAAAAAACACAGTGCCGTCTTAAGTACAAGCGGACTGACACTCTAACTCTCTATTAGTTGAACCTCTCCTGTGAGTCCAGTTTCAGATTCCGATACTTCACTTCAGGTTTATTGTATACCTTGGACCTTCTTATTGACGATGAAACACAGAAATTGCAACCGAATTTAATACAAAAGCACAATGCCGACTTAAGTACAAGAGGACTGACACTTTCACTTTCTATGAGTTGAACCTCTCCTGTGAGTCCAGTTTTAGACTCCGATGCTTCACTTCAGGTTTACTGTATCCCTTGGACCTTCTTATTGACGATGAATCACAGATATTTCATCCGAATTTAATACAAATGGCAAAATGCCGTCTTAAGTACAAGAGGACTGATACTCTAACTTTCTATGATTTGAACCTCTCCTGTGAGTCCGGTTTTAGATTCCGATGCCTCACTTCAGGTTAACTGTATACCTTGGACCTTCTTATTGACGATGAAACACATAAATTGCATCCGAATTTAATACAAAAGGCACAATGCCGACTTAAGTACAAGAGGACTGACACTCTAAGTTTCTATGATTTGAACCTCTCCAGTGATTCCAGTTTTACATTCCGATGCTTCACTTCAGGTTAACTGTATCACTTGGACCTTCTTATTGACGATGAAAAACAGAAATTGCATCCGAATTTAAAACAAAAGGCACAATGCCGACTTAAGTAAAAGAGGACTGACACTCTAACTTTCTATGAGTTGAACCTCTCCTGTGAGTCCAGTTTTAGATTCCGATGCTTCACTTCAAGTTTACTGTATCCCTTGGACCTTCTTATTGAAGATTAAACACAGAAATTGCATCCGAATTTAATGCAAAAGGCACAATGCCGACTTAAGTACAAGAGGACTGACACTCTAACTTTCAATTATTTGAACCTCTCCTGTGATTCCAGTTTTAGATTCCGATGCGTTACTTCAGGTTTACTGTATCCCTTGGACCTTCTTATTGACGATGAAACACAGAAATTGCATCCGAATTTAATACAAAAGGCACAATGCCGACTTAAGTACTAGAGGACTGACACACTAACTTTCTATGAGCTGAACCTCTCCTGTGAGACCAGTTTTAGACTCCGATGCTTCACTTCAGGTTTACTGTATACCTTGGACCTTCTAATTGACGATGAAATACAGAATTGCAACCGAATTTAATACAAAAGGCACATTGCCGACTTAAGTACAAATGGACTGACACCCTAACTTTCTATGATTTGAACCTCTCCTGTGAGTCCGGTTTTAGATTCCGATGCTTCACTTCAGGTTTACTGTATACCTTGGACCTTCTTGTTGCCGATGAAACACAGAAATTGCATCCGAATTTAATACAAAAGGCACAATGCCGACTTAAGTACAAGAGGACTGACACACTATCTATCTATGATTTGAACCTCTCCTGTGATTCCAGTTTTAGATTCCGATGTTTCACTTCGGGTTTACTGTATACCTTGGACCTTCTTATTGACGATGAAACACAGACATTGCATCCGAAATTAATACAAAAGGCACAATGCCGACTTAAGTGCAAGAGGACTAACACTCTAACTTTCTATGAGTTGAACCTCTCCTGTGAGTCCAGTTTCAGATTCCGATGCTTCACTTCAGGTTTACTGTATCCCTTGGACCTTTTTATTGACGATGAAACACAGAAATTGCATCCGAATTTAATACAAAAGGTACAATGCCGACTTAAGTACAAGAGGACCGACACTCTAACTTTCTGTGATTTGAACCACTCCTGTGAGTCCAGTTTTAGATTCCGATCCTTCACTTCAGGTTTATTGTATACCTTGGACCTTCTTATTGACGATGAAACACAGAAATTGCATCCGCATTTAATACAAAAGCGCAATGCCGGGTTAAGTACAAGAGGACTGACATTCTAACTTTCTATTGTTTGAACCTCTGCTGTGAATTGAGTTTTAGATTCCGATGCTTCAATTCAGGTTTACTGTATACCTTGGACCTTCTTATTGACGATTAAACACAGAAATTGCATCCGAATTTAATACAAAAGGCACAATGCCGAATTAAGCACAAGAGGACTGTCACTCTAACTTTCTATGAGCTGAACCTCTCCTGTGAGTCCAGTTTTAGATTCCGATGCTTCACTTCAGGATTACTGTATACCTTGGACCCTCTTATTGACGATGAAACACAGAAATTGCATCCGAACTTAATAGAAAAGGCACAATGCCGACTTAACTACAAGAGGACTTACACACTAACTTTCTATGATTTGTACCTTACCTGTGATTCCAGTTTTAGATTCCAATGCTTCACGTCAGGTTTACTGTATACCTTGGATCTTCTTATTGACGATGAAAAACAGAAATTGCATCCGAATTTAAAACAAAAGGCACAATGCCGACTTAAGTAAAAGAGGACTGACACTCTAACTTTCTATGAGTTGAACCTCTCCTGTGAGTCCAGTTTTAGATTCCGATGCTTCACTTCAGGTTTACTGTATCCCTTGGACCTTCTTATTGAAGATTAAACACAGAAATTGCATCCGAATTTAATGCAAAAGGCACAATGCCGACTTAAGTACACGAGGACTGACACTCTAACTTTCAACGATTTGAACCTCTCCTGTGATTCCAGTTTTAGTTTCCGATGCGTTACTTCAGGTTTACTGTATCCCTTGGACCTTCTTATTGACGATGAAACACATAAATTGCATCCGAATTTAATACAAAAGGCACAATGCCGACTTAAGTACAAGAGAACTGACACTCTAAGTTTCTATGATTTGAACCTCTCCTGTGATTCCAGTTTTACATTCCGATGCTTCACTTCAGGTTAACTGTATCACTTGGACCTTCTTATTGACGATGAAAAACAGAAATTGCATCCGAATTTAAAACAAAAGGCACAATGCCGACTTAAGTAAAAGAGGACTGACACTCTAACTTTCTATGAGTTGAACCTCTCCTGTGAGTCCAGTTTTAGATTCCGATGCTTCACTTCAGGTTTACTGTATCCCTTGGACCTTCTTATTGAAGATTAAACACAGAAATTGCATCCGAATTTAATGCAAAAGGCACAATGCCGACTTAAGTGCAAGAGGACTGACACTCTAACTTTCAATGATTTGAACCTCTCCTGTGATTCCAGTTTTAGATTCCGATGCGTTACTTCAGGTTTACTGTATCCCTTGGACCTTCTTATTGACGATGAAACACAGAAATTGCATCCGAATTTAATACAAAAGGCACAATGCCGACTTAAGTACTAGAGGACTGACACACTAACTTTCTATGAGCTGAACCTCTCCTGTGAGACCAGTTTAAATTCCGATGCTTCACTTCAGGTTTACTGCATACCTTGGACCTTCTAATTGACGATGAAATACAGAATTGCAACCGATTTAATACAAAAGGCACATTGCCGACTTAAGTACAAATGGACTGACACCCTAACTTTCTATGATTTGAACCTCTCCTGTGAGTCCGGTTTTAGATTCCGATGCTTCACTTCAGGTTTACTGTATACCTTGGACCTTCTTGTTGACGATGAAACACAGAAATTGCAACCGAATTTAATACAAAAGGCACAATGCCGACTTAAGTACAAGAGGACTGACACACTATCTATCTATGATTTGAACCTCTCCTGTGATTCCAGTTTTAGATTCCGATGTTTCACTTCGGGTTTACTGTATACCTTGGACCTTCTTATTGACGATGAAACACAGACATTGCATCCGAAATTAATACAAAAGGCACAATGCCGACTTAAGTGCAAGAGGACTAACACTCTAACTTTCTATGAGTTGAACCTCTCCTGTGAGTCCAGTTTCAGATTCCGATGCTTCACTTCAGGTTTACTGTATCCCTTGGACCTTTTTATTGACGATGAAACACAGAAATTGCATCCGAATTTAATACAAAAGGTACAATGCCGACTTAAGTACAAGAGGACCGACACTCTAACTTTCTCTGATTTGAACCACTCCTGTGAGTCCAGTTTTAGATTCCGATCCTTCACTTCAGGTTTATTGTATACCTTGGACCTTCTTATTGACGATGAAACACAGAAATTGCATCCGCATTTAATACAAAAGCGCAATGCCGGCTTAAGTACAAGAGGACTGACATTCTAACTTTCTATTATTTGAACCTCTGCTGTGAATAGAGTTTCAGATTCCGATGCTTCAATTCAGGTTTACTGTATACCTTGGACCTTCTTATTGACGATTAAACACAGAAATTGCATCCGAATTTAATACAAAAGGCACAATGCCAAATTAAGCACAAGAGGACTGTCACTCTTACTTTCTATGAGCTGAACCTCTCCTGTGAGTCCAGTTTTAGATTCCGATGCTTCACTTCAGGATTACTGTATACCTTGGACCCTCTTATTGACGATGAAACACAGAAATTGCATCCGAACTTAATAGAAAAGGCACAATGCCGACTTAAGTACAAGAGGACTGACACTCTAACATTCTAAGATTTGAACCAATCCTTTGAGTTGAGTTTTAGATTCCGATGCTTCACTTCAGGTTTACTGTATCCCTTGGACCTTCATATTGACGATGAAACACAGAAATTGCATCCGAATTTAATACAAAAGGCACAATGCCGACTTAAGTACAAGAGGACTGACACTCTAAGTTTCTATGATATGAACCTCTCCTGTGATTCCAGTTTTACATTCCGATGCTTCACTTCAGGTTAACTGTATCACTTGGACCTTCTTATTGACGATGAAAAACAGAAATTGCATCCGAATTTAAAACAAAAGGCACAATGCCGACTTAAGTAAAAGAGGACTGACACTCTAACTTTCTATGAGTTGAACCTCTCCTGTGAGTCCAGTTTTAGATTCCGATGCTTCACTTCAGGTTTACTGTATCCCTTGGACCTTCTTATTGAAGATTAAACACAGAAATTGCATCCGAATTTAATGCAAAAGGCACAATGCCGACTTAAGTACAAGAGGACTGACACTCTAACTTTCAACGATTTGAACCTCTCCTGTGATTCCAGTTTTAGTTTCCGATGCGTTACTTCAGGTTTACTGTATCCCTTGGACCTTCTTATTGACGATGAAACACAGAAATTGCATCCGAATTTAATACAAAAGGCACAATGCCGACTTAAGTACTAGAGGACTGACACACTAACTTTCTATGAGCTGAACCTCTCCTGTGAGTCCAGTTTTAGATTCCGATGCTTCACTTCAGGTTTACTGTATACCTTGGACCTTCTAATTGACGATGAAACACAGAATTGCATCCGAATTTAATACAAAAGGCACATTGCCGACTTAAGTACAAATGGACTGACACTCTAACTTTCTATGATTTGAACCTCTCCTGTGAGTCCAGTTTTAGATTCCGATGCTTCACTTCAGGTTTACTGTATACCTTGGACCTTCTTGTTGACGATGAAACACAGAAATTGCATCCGAATTTAATACAAAAGGCACAATGCCGACTTAAGTACAAGAGGACTGACACACTAACTTTCTATGATTTGAACCTCTCCTGTGATTCCAGTTTTAGATTCGGATTTTTCACTTCGGGTTTACTGTATACCTTAGACCTTCTTATTGACGATGAAACACAGACATTGCATCCGAAATTAATACAAAAGGCACAATGCCGACTTAAGTGCAAGAGGACTGACACTCTAACTTTCTATGATTTGAACCTCCCCTGTGAGTACAGTTTTAGATTCCCATGTTTCACTTCGGGTTTTCTGTATACCTTGGACCTTCGTATTGACGATGAAACACAGAAATTGCATCCGTATTTAATACAAAAGCGCAATGCCGGCTTAAGTACAAGAGGACTGTCACTCTAACTTTCTATCATTTGAACCTCTCCTGTGATTCCAGTTTTAGATTCCGATGCTTCACTTCAGGTTTACTGTATACCTTGGACCTTCTAAATGACGATGAAACACAGAAATTGCATCCGAATTTAATACAAAAGGCACAATGCCGACTTAAGTACAAGACGACTCACACTCTAACTCTCTATCATTGGAACCTCAGCTGTGAATTGAGTTTTAGATTCCGATGCTTCACTTCATGTTTACTGTATACCTTGGACCTTCTTATTGACGATGAAACACAGAAATTGCATTCGCACTTAATACAAAAGGCACAATGCCCACTTAAGTACAAGAGGACTGACACTCTAACTTTCTAAGATGTGAACCAATCCTTTGAGTCCAGTTTTAGCTTCCGATGCTTCACCTTGGGTTTACTGTATACCTTGGACCTTCTTAATGACGATGAAACACAGAAATTGCATCCGAAATTAATACAAAAGGCACAATGCCGACTTAAGTACAAGACGACTGACACTCTAACTTTCTATGGTTTGAACCTCTCCTGTGATTCCAGTTTTAGATTCCGATACTTCATTTCAGATTTACTGTATACCTTGGATCTTCATATTGACGATGAAACACAGAAATTGCATCCGTATTTAATACAAAAGGCACAATGCCGACTTAAGTACAAGAGGACTGGCACACTAACTTTCTATGTTTTGAACCTCTCCTGTGTTCCAGTTTTAGATTCCGATGCTTCACTTCAGGTTTACTGTATACCTTGGACCTTCTTATTGACGATGAAACACAGAAATTGCATCCGAATTGAATACAAAAGGCACAATGCCGACTATAAGTACAAGAGGTCTGACACTCTTACTTTCTATGATTTGAACCTCTCCTGTGATTCCAGTTTTAGATTCCGATGCTTCACTTCAGGTTTACTGTATACCTTGGGCCTTCTTGTTGACGATGAAACACAGAATTTGCATCCGAATTTAATACAAAAGGCACAATGCCGACTTAAATACAAGAGGACTGACACACTAACTTTCTATGATTTGAACCTCTCCTGTGATTCCAGTTTTAGATTCGGATTTTTCACTTCGGGTTTACTGTATACCTTAGATCTTCTTATTGACGATGAAACACAGACATTGCATCCGAAATTAATACAAAAGGCACAATGCCGACTTAAGTGCAAGAGGACTAACACTCTAACTTTCTATGAGTTGGACCTCTCCTGTGAGTCCAGTTTCAGATTCCGATGCTACACTTCAGGTTTACTGTATCCCTTGGACCTTTTTATTGACGATGAAACACAGAAATTGCATCCGAATTTAATACAAAAGGTACAATGCTGACTTAAGTACAAGAGGACCGACACTCTAACTTTCTATGATTTGAACCACTCCTGTGAGTCCAGTTTTAGATTCCGATCCTTCACTTCAGGTTTATTGTATACCTTGGACCTTCTTATTGACGATGTATCACAGAAATTGCATCCGCATTTAATACAAGAGCGCAATGCCGGCTTAAGTACAAGAGGACTGACATTCTAACTTTCTATCATTTGAACCTCTGCTGTGAATTGAGTTTTAGATTCCGATGCTTCACTTCAGGTTTACTGTATACCTTGGACCTTCTTATTGACGATTAAACACAGAAATTGCATCCGAATTTAATACAAAAGGCACAATGCCGAATTAAGCACAAGAGGACTGTCACTCTAACTTTCTATGAGCTGAACCTCTCCTGTGAGTCCAGTTTTAGATTCCGATGCTTCACTTCAGGTTTACTGTATACCTTGGACCTTCTTATTGACGATGAAACACAGAAATTGCATCCGAATTTAATACAAAAGGCACAATGCCGACTTATGTACAAATGGACTGACACTCTAACTTTCTATGATTTGAACCTCTCCTGTGAGTCTAGTTTTAGATTCCGATGCTTCACTTCAGGTTTACTGTATCCCTTGGACCTTCTAATTGACGATGAAACACAGAAATTGCATCCGAATTTAATACAAAAGGCACAATGCCGACTTAAGTACAAGTGGACTGACACTCGAACTTTCTATGAGTTGAACCTCTCCTGTGAGTCCAGTTTTAGATTCCGAGGCTTCACTTCAGGTTTACAGTATCTGTTGGACCTTCTTACTGACGATGAAACACAGAAATTGCATCCGAATTTAATACAAAAGGCACAATGCTGACCTAAGTACAAGAGGACTGACACACTAACTTTCTATGATTTGAACCTCTCCTGTGAATCTAGTTTTAGATTCGATGCTTCACTTCAGGTTTACTGTATACCTTGGACCTTCTTATTGACGATGAACTACAGAAATTGCATCCGAATTTAATTCAAAAGGCACAATGCCGACTTAAGTACAAGGGGACTGACACACTATCTTTCTATGATTTGAACCTCTCCTGTGAGTCTAGTTTTAGATTCGATGATTCACTTCAGGTTTACTGTATAACTTGGACCTTCTTATTGACGATGAAACACAGAAATTGCATCCGAATTTAATACAAAAGCGCAATGCCGGCTTAAGTACAAGAGGACTGTCACTCTAACTTTCTATCATTTGAACCTCTCCTGTGATTCCAGTTTTAGATTCCGATGCTTCACTTCTGGTTTACTGTATTCCTTGGACCATCTTATTGACGATAAAACACAGAAATTGCATCCGAACTTAATACAAAAGGCACAATGCAGACTTAAGTACAAGAGGACTGACACTCTAACTTTCTAAGATGTGAACCAATCCTTTGAGTTGAGTTTTAGATTCCGATGCTTCACTTTAGGTTTACTGTATACCTTGGACCTTCTATATGACGATGAAACACAGAAATTGCATCCGAATTTAATACAAAAGGCACAATGCCGACTTAAGTACAAGACGACTGACACTCTAACTTTCTATGGCTTGAACCTCTCCTGTGATTCCAGTTTTAGATTCCGATACTTCATGTCAGATTTACTGTATACCTTGGATCTTCATATTGACGATGAAACACAGAAATTGCATCCGTATTTAATACAAAAGGCACAATGCCGACTTAAGTACAAGAGGACTGGCACACTAACTTTCTATGTTTTGCACCTCTCCTGTGTTCCAGTTTTAGATTCCGATGCTTCACTTCAGGTTTACTGTATACCTTGGACCTTCTTATTGACGATGAAACACAGAAATTACATCCGAATTTAATACGAAAGGCACAATGCCGCCTTAAGTACAAGAGGACTGACACTCTAACTTTCTATGAGTTGAACCTCTCCTGTGAGTCCAGTTTTAAATTCCGATGCTTCACTTCAGGTTTACTGTATCCCTTGGACCTTCTTATTGACGATGAAACACAGAAATTGCATCCGAATTGAATACAAAAGGCACAATGCCGACTATAAGTACAAGAGGTCTGACACTCTTACTTTCTATGATTTGATCCTCTCCTGTGAGTCCAGTTTTAGATTCCGATCCTTCACTTCAGGTTTATTGTATACCTTGGACCTTCTTATTGACGATGAAACACAGAAATTGCATCCGAATTTAATACAAAAGCGTAATGCCGGCTTAAGTACAAGAGGACTGACACACTAACTTTCTATCATTTGAACCTCTGCTGTGAATTGAGTTTTAGATTCCGATGCTTCACATCAGGTTTACTGTATACTTTGGACCATCTTATTGACGATGAAGCACAGAAATTGCATCCGAACTTAACACAAAAGGCACAATGCCGACTTAAGTACAAGAGGACTGACATTCTAACTTCCTAAGATGTGAACCAATCCTTTGAGTTGAGTTTTAGATTCCGATGCTTCACTTCAGGTTTACTGTATACCTTGGACCTTCTTAATGACGATGAAACACAGAAATTGCATCCGAATTTAATACAACTGGCACAATGCCGACTTAAGTACAAGACGACTGACACTCTAACTTTCTATGGTTTGAACCTCTCCTGTGATTCCAGTTTTAGATTCCGATACTTCATTTCAGGTTTACTGTATACCTTGGACCTTCATATTGACGATGAAACACAGAAATTGCATCCGCATTTAATACAGAAGGCACAATGCCGACTTAAGTACAAGAGGACTGACACACTAACTTTCTATGTTTTGAACCTCTCCTGTGATTCCAGTTTTAGATTCCGATGCTTCAATTCAGGTTTACTGTATACCTTGGACCTTCTTATTGACGATGAAACACAGAAATTGCATCCGAATTGAATACAAAAGGCACAATGCCGACTTAAGTACAAGAGGACTGACACTCTATCTTTCTATGAGTTGAACCTCTCCTGTGATTCCAGTTTCAGATTCCGATGCTTCACTTCAGGTTTACTGTATCCCTGGGACCTTCTTATTGACGACAAAACATAGAAATTGCATCCGAATTTAATACAAACGGCACCATGCCGACTTAAGTACAAGGGGACTGAAACTCTAACTTTCTATGAGTTGAACCTCTTTTGTGAGACCAGTTTAGGATTCCGATGCTTCAGTTCAGGTTTAATGTATCCCTAGGACCTTCTTATTGACAATGAAACACAGAAATTGCATCCGAACTTAATACAAAAGGCACATTGCCGACTTAAGTACAAGAGGACTGACACTCTAACTTTCTAAGATGTGAACCAATCCTTTGAGTTGAGTTTTAGAATCCGATGCTTCACTTTAGGTTTACTGTATACGTTGGACCTTCTTAATGACGATGAAACACAGAAATTGCATCCGAATTTAATACAAAAGGCACAATGCCGACTTAAGTACAAGACGACTGACACACTAACTTTCTATGTTTTGAACCTCTGCTGTGTTCCAGTTTTAGATTCCGATGCTTTACTTCAGGTTTACTGTATACCATGGACCTTCTTATTGACGATGAGACACAGAAATAACATCCGAATTTAATACGAAAGGCACAATGCCGCCTTAAGTACAAGAGGACTGACACTCTAACTTTCTATGAGTTGAACCTCTCCTGTGATTCCGGTTTTAAATTCCGATGCTCCACTTCAGGTCTACTGTATCCCTTGGACCTTCTTATTGACGATGAAACACAGAAATTGCATCCGAATTGAATACAAAAGGCACAATGCCGACTATAAGTACAAGAGGACTGACACCCTAACTTTCTATGATGTGAACCTCTTCTGTGAGCCCAGTTTTAGATTCCGATCCTTCACTTCAGGTTTATTGTATACCATGGACCTTCTTATTGACGATGAAACACAGTAATTGCATCCGAATTTATACAAAAGGCACAATGCCAACTTATGTACAAATAGACAGACACTCTAACTTTCTATGATTTGAACCTCTCCTGTGAGTCTAGTTTTAGATTCCGATGCTTCACTTCAGGTTTACTGTATCCCTTGGACCTTCTTATTGACGATGAAACACAGAAATTGCATCCGAACTTAATACAAAAGGCACAATGCCGACTTAAGTACAAGTGGACTGACCCTCGAACTTTATATGAGTTGAACCTCTCCTGTGAGTCCAGTTTTAGATTCCGAGGCTTCACTTCAGGTTTACAGTATCTGTTGGACCTTCTTATTGACGATGAAACACAGAAATTGCATCCGAATTTAATACAAACGGCACAATGCTGACCTAAGTACAAGACGACTGACACACTAACTTTCTATGATATGAACCTCTCCTGTGAGTCTAGTTTTAGATTCGATGCTTCACTTCAGGTTTACTGTATGCCTTGGACCTTCTTATTGACGATGAAACACAGAAATTGCATCCGAATTTAATACAAAAGGCACAATGCCGACTTAAGTACAAGTGGACTGACCCTCGAACTTTCTATGAGTTGAACCTCTCCTGTGAGTCTAGTTTAAGATTCCGATGCTTTACTTCATGTTTACTGTATACCTTTGACCTTCTTGTTGACGATGAAACACAGAAATTGCATCCGAATTTGATACAAAAGGCACAATGCCGACTTAAGTACAAGAGGACTGACACTCTAACTTTCTGTGATTTGAACCTCTCCTGTGAGTACAGTTTTAGATTCCGATGTTTCACTTTGTGTTTACAGTATACCTTGGACCTTCGTATTGACGATGAAACACGGAAATTGCATCCGAATTTAATACAAAATGCACAATGCCGACTTATGTACAAGAGGACTGACACTCTAACTTTCTATGAGTTGAACCTCTCCTGTGAGTCCAGTTTCAGATTCCGATGCTTCACTTCAGGTTTACTGTATCCCTTGGACCTTCTTATTGACGATGAAACACAGAAATTGCATCCGAATTTAATACAAAAGGCACAATGCCGACTTAAGTACAAGAGGACCGACACTCTAACTTTCTATGATTTGAACCACTCCTGTGAGTCCAGTTTTAGATTCCGATCCTTCACTTCAGGTTTATTGTATACCTTGGACTTTCTTATTGACGATGAAACACAGAAATTGCATCCGAATTTAATACAAAAGCGCAATGCCGGCTTAAGTACAAGAGGACTGACACTCTAACTCTCTATCATTTGAACCTCAGCTGTGAATTGAGTTTATGATTCCGATGCTTCACTTCAGGTTTACTGTATACCTTGGACCTTCTTATTGACGATGAAACACAGAAATTGCATTCGAACTTAATACAAAAGTCACAATGCCGACTTAAGTACAAGAGGACTGACACTCTAACTTTCTAAGATGTGAACCAATCCTTTGAGTTGAGTTTTAGATTCCGATGCTTCACTTCAGGTTTACTGTATACCTTGGACCCTCCTTAATGACGATGAAACACAGAAATTGCATCCGAATTTAATACAAATGGCACAATGCCGACTTAAGTACAAGACGACTGACACTCTAACTTTCTATGGTTTGAACCTCTCCTGTGAGGACGGTTTTAGATTCCGATGCTTCACTTCAGGTTAACTGTATACCTTGGACCTTCTTATTGACGATGAAACACATAAATAGCACCCGAATTTAATAGAAAAGGCACCTTGCCGACTTAAGTACAAGAGGACTGACACTCTAAGTTTCTATGATTTGAACCTCTCCTGTGATTTTAGTTTTACATTCCGATGCTTCACCTCAGGTTTACTGTATCACTTGGACCTTCCTATTGACGATGAAAAACAGAAATTGCATCCGAATTTAAAACATATGGCACAATGCCGACTTAAGTACAAGAGGACTGACACTCTAACTTTCTATGAGCTGAACCTCTCCTGTGAGTCCAGTTTTAGATTCCGATTCTTCACTTCAGGTTTACTGTATACCTTGGACCTTCTTGTTGACGATGAAACACAGAAATAGCATCCGATGTTAATACAAAAGGCACAATGCCGACTTATGTACAAATGGACTGACACTCTAACTTTCTATGATTTGAACCCCTCCTGTGAGTCTAGTTTTAGATTCCGATGCTTCACTTCAGGTTTACTGTATCCCTTGGACCTTCTTATTGACGATGAAACACAGATATTGCATCTGAATTTAATACAAATGGCACAATGCCGACTTAAGTACAAGTGGACTGACACTCTAACTTTCTATGAGTTGAACTTCTCCTGTGAGTCCAGTTTTACACTCCGATGCTTCACTTCAGGTTTACTGTATCCCTTGGACCTTCTTACTGACGATGAAACACAGAAATTGCATTCGAATTGAATACAAAGGCACAATGCCGACTATATGTACAAGAGGTCTGACACTCTATCTTTTTATAATTTGAACCTCTCCTGTGAGTCCTGTTTTAGATTCCGTTCCTTCCCATTAGGTTTAATATATACCTTGGACTTTCTTATTGACGATGAAACACATAAATTGCATCAGAATTTAATACAAAAACACAATGCCGACTTAAGTACAAGGGGACTGACACTCTAACTTTCTATGATTTGAACCTCTCCTGTGAGTCCAGTTTTGAATTCCGATGCTTCACCTCAGGTTAACTGTATCCCTTGGACCTTCTTATTGACGATGAAACACAGAAATTGCATCCGAATTCAATACAAAAGACACAATGCCGACTTAAGTACAAGAGGACTGACACTCTAACTTTCTATGATTTGAACCTCTCCTGCGAGTTGAGTTTTAGATTCCGATCCTTCACTTCATTTTTATTGTATACCTTGGACCTTCTTATTGACTATGAAACACAGAAATTGCATCCGAATTTAATACAAAAGGCACAATGCCGACTTAAGTACAAGACGGCTGACACTCTAACCATCTGTGATTTGAACCTCTCCTGTGATTCCAGTTTTAGATTCCGATCCTTCACTTCAGGTTTATTGTATACCTTGGACCTTCTTATTGACGATGAAACACAGAAATTGCATCCGAATTTAATACATAAGGCACAATGCCGACTTAAGTACAAGAGAACTGACACTCTAACTTTCTATGAGCTGAACCTCTCCTGTGAGACCAGTTTTAGATTCCGATGCTTCACTTCTGGTTTACTGTATACCTTGAACCTTCTTATTGACGATGAAACACAGAAATTGCATCCTATGTTAATACAAAAGGCACAATGCCGACTTATGTACAAATGGACTGTCACTCTAACTTTCTACGATTTGAACCTCTCCTGTGAGTCTAGTTTTAGATTCCGTTGCTTCACTTCAGGTTTACTGTATCCCTTGGACCTTCTTATTGACGATGAAACACAGAAATTGCATCCGAATTTAATACAAAGGGGCACAATGCCGACTTAAGTACAAGTGGACTGACACTCTAACTTTCTATGAGTTGAACCTCTCCTGTGAGTCCAGTTTTAGATTCTGATGCTTCACTTCAGGTTTACTGTATACCTTGGACCTTCATATTGACGATGAAACACAGAAATTGCATCCGAATATAACACAAAAGGCACAATGCCGACTTAAGTACAAGAGGACTGACCCTCTAACTTTCTATGAGCTGAAGCACTCCTGTGAGTCCAGTTTTTGATTCCGATGCTTCACTTCAGGTTTACTGTATACCTTGGACCTTCTTATTGACGATGAAACACAGAAATTGCATCCGAATTTAATACAAAACTCACAATGCTGACTTTAGTACATGAGGACTGACACTCTAACTTTCGAAGATTTTAACCAATCCTTTGAGTTGAGTTTTAGATTCCGATGCTTCACTTCAGGTTTACTGTATACATTGGACCTTATTATTGACGATGAAACACAGAAATTGCATCCGAATTTAATACAAAAGGCACAATGCCGACTTAAGTACAAGACGACTGACACTCTAACTTTCTATGATTTGAACCTATCCTGTGAGTCTAGTTTTAGATTCCGATGCTTCACTTCAGGTTTACTGTATGCCTTGGACCTTCTTATTGACGATGAAACACAGAAATTGCATCCGAATTTAATACAAAAGGCACAATGCCGACTTAAGTACAAGAGGACTGACACACTAACTTTCTATGAGTTCAACCTCTCCTGTGAGTCCAGTTTTGGATTCCGATGCTTCAGTTCAGGGTTACTGCATCCCTAGGACCCTCTTATTGACGATGAAACACAGAAATTGCATCCGAATTTAAAACAAAAGACACAATGCCGACTTAAGTACAAGAGGACTGACTCTCTACCTTTGTTTGATTTGAACCTCTCCTGTGTTTCCTGTTTTAGATACCGATGCTTTATTTCAGGTTTACTGTATCCCTTGGACCTTCATATTGACGATGAAACACAGAAATTGCATCCGAATTTAATACAAACGGCACAACGCCGACTTAAGTACAAGTGGACTGACACTCTAACTTTCTATGAGCTGAACCTCTCCTGTGAGTCCAGTTATAGATTCCGATGCTTCACTTCAGGTTTACTGTATTCCTTGGACCTTCTTAATGACGATGAAACACAGAAATTGCTTCCGAATTTAATACAAAAGGCACAATGCCGACTTAAGTACAAGAGGACTGACACTCTAACTTTCTATGGTTTGAACCTCTCCTGTGATTCCAGTTTTAGATACCGATACTTCATTTCAGGTTTACTGTATACCTTAGACCTTCATATTGACGATGAAACACAGAAATTGCATCATAATTGAATACAAAAGGCACATTGCCGACTATATGTACAAGAGGTCTGGCACTCTTTCTTTTTATGATTTGAACCTCTCCTGTGAGTCCAGTTTTAAATTCCGATCCTTCACATTAGGTTTAATGTATACCTTGGACCTTCTTATTGACGATGAAACCCAGAAATTGCATCAAAAATTAATACAAAAACACAATGCCGACTTAAGGACAAGGGGACTGACACTCTAAATGTCTACGATTTGAACCTCTCCTGTGAGTCCAGTTTTCAATTCCGATGCTTCACCTCAGGATAACTGTATCCCTTGGACCTTCATATTGACGATGAAACACAGAAATTGCATCCGAATTTAATACAAATATCACAATGCCGACTTAAGTACAAGAGGACTGACACTCTAACTTTTTTATGAGTTGACCCTCTCCGGTGATTCCAGTTTTAGATTCCGATGCTTCACTTCAGGTTTACTGTATCCCTGGGACCTTCTTATTGACGACGAAACACAGAAATTGCATCCGAATTTAATACAAAAGGCACAATGCCGACTTAAGTACAAGGGGACTGAAACTCTAACTTTCTATGAGTTGAACCTCTCCTGTGAGTCCAGTTTAGGATTCCGATGTTTCAGTTCAGGTTTACTGTATCCCTAGGACCTTCTTATTGACAATGAAACACAGAAATTGCATCCGAATTTAATACAAAATGCACAATGCCGACTTAGGTACATATGGACTGACACTCTAACTTTCTTCGATTTGAACCTCTCCTTTGAGGCCGGTTTTAGATTCCGATGCTTCACTTCAGGTTAACTGTATACCTTGGACCTTCTTATTGACGACGAAACACATAAATTGCATCCGAATTTAATAGAAAAGGCACCTTGCCGACTTAAGTACAAGAGGACTGACACTCTAAGTATCTATGATTTGAACCTCTCCTGTGATTCCAGTTTAACATTCCGATGCTTCACTTCAGGTTTACTGTATCACTTGGACCTTCGTATTGACGATGAAAAACAGAAATTGCATCCGAATTTAATACAAAAGCGCAATGCCGGCTTAAGTACAAGAGGACTGACACTCTAACTCTCTATCATTTGAACCTCAGCTGTGAATTGAGTTTATGATTCCGATGCTTCACTTCAGGTTTACTGTATACCTTGGACCTTCTTATTGACGATGAAACACAGAAATTGCATTCGAACTTAATACAAAAGTCACAATGCCGACTTAAGTACAAGAGGACTGACACTCTAACTTTCTAAGATGTGAACCAATCCTTTGAGTTGAGTTTTAGATTCCGATGCTTCACTTCAGGTTTACTGTATACCTTGGACCCTCCTTAATGACGATGAAACACAGAAATTGCATCCGAATTTAATACAAATGGCACAATGCCGACTTAAGTACAAGACGACTGACACTCTAACTTTCTATGGTTTGAACCTCTCCTGTGAGGACGGTTTTAGATTCCGATGCTTCACTTCAGGTTAACTGTATACCTTGGACCTTCTTATTGACGATGAAACACATAAATAGCACCCGAATTTAATAGAAAAGGCACCTTGCCGACTTAAGTACAAGAGGACTGACACTCTAAGTTTCTATGATTTGAACCTCTCCTGTGATTTTAGTTTTACATTCCGATGCTTCACCTCAGGTTTACTGTATCACTTGGACCTTCCTATTGACGATGAAAAACAGAAATTGCATCCGAATTTAAAACATATGGCACAATGCCGACTTAAGTACAAGAGGACTGACACTCTAACTTTCTATGAGCTGAACCTCTCCTGTGAGTCCAGTTTTAGATTCCGATTCTTCACTTCAGGTTTACTGTATACCTTGGACCTTCTTGTTGACGATGAAACACAGAAATAGCATCCGATGTTAATACAAAAGGCACAATGCCGACTTATGTACAAATGGACTGACACTCTAACTTTCTATGATTTGAACCCCTCCTGTGAGTCTAGTTTTAGATTCCGATGCTTCACTTCAGGTTTACTGTATCCCTTGGACCTTCTTATTGACGATGAAACACAGATATTGCATCTGAATTTAATACAAATGGCACAATGCCGACTTAAGTACAAGTGGACTGACACTCTAACTTTCTATGAGTTGAACTTCTCCTGTGAGTCCAGTTTTACACTCCGATGCTTCACTTCAGGTTTACTGTATCCCTTGGACCTTCTTACTGACGATGAAACACAGAAATTGCATCCGAATTGAATACAAAGGCACAATGCCGACTATATGTACAAGAGGTCTGACACTCTATCTTTTTATAATTTGAACCTCTCCTGTGAGTCCAGTTTTAGATTCCGTTCCTTCACATTAGGTTTAATATATACCTTGGACTTTCTTATTGACGATGAAACACATAAATTGCATCAGAACTTAATACAAAAACACAATGCCGACTTAAGTACAAGGGGACTGACACTCTAACTTTCTATGATTTGAACCTCTCCGGTGAGTCCAGTTTTGAATTCCGATGCTTCACCTCAGGTTAACTGTATCCCTTGGACCTTCTTATTGACGATGAAACACAGAAATTGCATCCGAATTCAATACAAAAGACACAATGCCGACTTAAGTACAAGAGGACTGACACTCTAACTTTCTATGATTTGAACCTCTCCTGCGAGTTGAGTTTTAGATTCCGATCCTTCACTTCATTTTTATTGTATACCTTGGACCTTCTTATTGACTATGAAACACAGAAATTGCATCCGAATTTAATACAAAAGGCACAATGCCGACTTAAGTACAAGACGGCTGACACTCTAACCATCTGTGATTTGAACCTCTCCTGTGATTCCAGTTTTAGATTCCGATCCTTCACTTCAGGTTTATTGTATACCTTGGACCTTCTTATTGACGATGAAACACAGAAATTGCATCCGAATTTAATACATAAGGCACAATGCCGACTTAAGTACAAGAGAACTGACACTCTAACTTTCTATGAGCTGAACCTCTCCTGTGAGACCAGTTTTAGATTCCGATGCTTCACTTCTGGTTTACTGTATACCTTGAACCTTCTTATTGACGATGAAACACAGAAATTGCATCCTATGTTAATACAAAAGGCACAATGCCGACTTATGTACAAATGGACTGTCACTCTAACTTTCTACGATTTGAACCTCTCCTGTGAGTCTAGTTTTAGATTCCGTTGCTTCACTTCAGGTTTACTGTATCCCTTGGACCTTCTTATTGACGATGAAACACAGAAATTGCATCCGAATTTAATACAAAGGGGCACAATGCCGACTTAAGTACAAGTGGACTGACACTCTAACTTTCTATGAGTTGAACCTCTCCTGTGAGTCCAGTTTTAGATTCTGATGCTTCACTTCAGGTTTACTGTATACCTTGGACCTTCATATTGACGATGAAACACAGAAATTGCATCCGAATATAACACAAAAGGCACAATGCCGACTTAAGTACTAGAGGACTGACCCTCTAACTTTCTATGAGCTGAAGCACTCCTGTGAGTCCAGTTTTTGATTCCAGTGCTTCACTTCAGGTTTACTGTATACCTTGGACCTTCTTATTGACGATGAAACACAGAAATTGCATCCGAATTTAATACAAAACTCACAATGCTGACTTTAGTACATGAGGACTGACACTCTAACTTTCTAAGATTTTAACCAATCCTTTGAGTTGAGTTTTAGATTCCGATGCTTCACTTCAGGTTTACTGTATACATTGGACCTTATTATTGACGATGAAACACAGAAATTGCATCCGAATTTAATACAAAAGGCACAATGCCGACTTAAGTACAAGACGACTGACACTCTAACTTTCTATGATTTGAACCTATCCTGTGAGTCTAGTTTTAGATTCCGATGCTTCACTTCAGGTTTACTGTATGCCTTGGACCTTCTTATTGACGATGAAACACAGAAATTGCATCCGAATTTAATACAAAAGGCACAATGCCGACTTAAGTACAAGAGGACTGACACACTAACTTTCTATGAGTTCAACCTCTCCTGTGAGTCCAGTTTTGGATTCCGATGCTTCAGTTCAGGGTTACTGCATCCCTAGGACCCTCTTATTGACGATGAAACACAGAAATTGCATCCGAATTTAAAACAAAAGACACAATGCCGACTTAAGTACAAGAGGACTGACTCTCTACCTTTGTTTGATTTGAACCTCTCCTGTGTTTCCTGTTTTAGATACCGATGCTTTATTTCAGGTTTACTGTATCCCTTGGACCTTCATATTGACGATGAAACACAGAAATTGCATCCGAATTTAATACAAACGGCACAACGCCGACTTAAGTACAAGTGGACTGACACTCTAACTTTCTATGGTTTGAACCTCTCCTGTGATTCCAGTTTTAGATACCGATACTTCATTTCAGGTTTACTGTATACCTTAGACCTTCATATTGACGATGAAACACAGAAATTGCATCATAATTGAATACAAAAGGCACATTGCCGACTATATGTACAAGAGGTCTGAGACTCTTTCTTTTTATGATTTGAACCTCTCCTGTGAGTCCAGTTTTAAATTCCGATCCTTCACATTAGGTTTAATGTATACCTTGGACCTTCTTATTGACGATGAAACACAGATATTGCATCAAAAATTAATACAAAAACACAATGCCGACTTAAGGACAAGGGGACTGACACTCTAAATGTCTACGATTTGAACCTCTCCTGTGAGTCCAGTTTTCAATTCCGATGCTTCACCTCAGGATAACTGTATCCCTTGGACCTTCATATTGACGATGAAACACAGAAATTGCATCCGAATTTAATACAAATGGCACAATGCCGACTTAAGTACAAGAGGACTGACACTCTAACTTTTTTATGAGTTGACCCTCTCCGGTGATTCCAGTTTTAGATTCCGATGCTTCACTTCAGGTTTACTGTATCCCTGGGACCTTCTTATTGACGACGAAACACAGAAATTGCATCCGAATTTAATACAAAAGGCACAATGCCGACTTAAGTACAAGGGGACTGAAACTCTAACTTTCTATGAGTTGAACCTCTCCTGTGAGTCCAGTTTAGGATTCCGATGTTTCAGTTCAGGTTTACTGTATCCCTAGGACCTTCTTATTGACAATGAAACACAGAAATTGCATCCGAATTTAATACAAAATGCACAATGTCGACTTAGGTACATATGGACTGACACTCTAACTTTCTTCGATTTGAACCTCTCCTTTGAGGCCGGTTTTAGATTCCGATGCTTCACTTCAGGTTAACTGTATACCTTGGACCTTCTTATTGACGACGAAACACATAAATTGCATCCGAATTTAATAGAAAAGGCACCTTGCCGACTTAAGTACAAGAGGACTGACACTCTAAGTATCTATGATTTGAACCTCTCCTGTGATTCCAGTTTAACATTCCGATGCTTCACTTCAGGTTTACTGTATCACTTGGACCTTCGTATTGACGATGAAAAACAGAAATTGCATCCGAATTTAATACAAATGGCACAATGCCGACTTAAGTACAAGTGGACTGACACTCTAACTTTCTATGAGTTGAACCTCTCCTGTGAGTCCAGTTTTAGATTCCGATGCTTCACTTCTGGTTTACTGTATACCTTGGACCTTCATATTGACGATGAAACACAGAAATTGCATCCGAATATAATACAAAAGGCACAATGCCGACTTAAGTACAAGAGGACTGACACTCTATCTTTTTATGATTTGAACCTCTCCTGTGTTTTCTGTTTTAGATACCGATGCTTCACTTCAGGTTTACTGTATACCTTGGACCTTCTTATCGACGATGAAACACAGAAATTGCATCCGAATATAATACAAAAGGCACAATGCCGACTTAAGTACAAGAGGACTGACACTCTAACTTTCTATGAGCTGAACCTCTCCTGTGAGTCCAGTTTTAGATTCCGATGCTTCACTTCAGGTTTACAGTATACCTTGGACCTTCTTATTGACGATGAAACACAGAAATTGCATCCGAATTTAATACAAAACTCACAATGCTGACCTTAGTACATGAGGACTGACACTCTAACTTTCTAAGATTTGAACCAATCCTTTGAGTTGAGTTTTAGATTCCGATGCTTCACTTCAGGTTTACTGTATACCTTGGACCTTATTATTGACGATGAAACACAGAAATTGCATCCGAATTTAATACAAAAGTCACAAAGCCGACTTAAGTACAAGTGGACTGACACTCTAACTTTCTATGAGCTGAACCTCTAATGTGAGTCCAGTTTTAGATTCCGATGCTTCACTTCAGGTTTACTGTATTCCTTGGACCTTCTTAATGACGATGAAACACAGAAATTGCATCCGAATTTAATACAAAAGGCACAATGCCGACTTAAGTACAAGAGGACTGACACTCTAACTTTCTATGGTTTGAACCTCTCCTGTGATTCCAGTTTTAGATTCCGATACTTCATTTCAGGTTTACTGTATACCTTAGACCTTCATATTGACGATGAAACACAGAAATTGCATCATAATTGAATACAAAAGGCACATTGCCGACTATATGTACAAGAGGTCTGACACTCTTTCTTTTTATGATTTGAACCTCTCCTGTGAGTCCAGTTTTAAATTCCGATCCTTCACATTAGGTTTAATGTATGCCTTGGACCTTCTTATTGACGATGAAACACAGAAATTGCATCAAAAATTAAAACAAAAACACAAAGCCGACTTAAGTACAAGGGGACTGACACTCTAAATGTCTACGATTTGAACCTCTCCTGTGAGTCCAGTTTTCAATTCCGATGCTTCACCTCAGGATAACTGTATCCCTTGGAATTTCATATTGACGATGAAACACAGAAATTGCATCCGAATTTAATACAAATGGCACAATGCCGACTTAAGTACAAGAGGACTGACACTCTAACTTTCTATGAGTTGAACCTCTCCTGTGATACCAGTTTAAGATTCCGATGCTTCACTTCAGGTTTACTGTATCCCTGGGACCTTCTTATTCACGACGAAACACAGAAATTGCATCCGAATTTAATACAAAAGGCACAATGCCGACTTAAGTACAAGGGGACTGAAACTCTAACTTTCTATGAGTTGAACCTCTCCTGTGAGTCCAGTTTAGGATTCCGATGTTTCAGTTCAGGTTTACTGTATCCCTAGGACCTTCTTATTGACAATGAAACACAGAAATTGCATCCGAATTTAATACAAAATGCACAATGCCGACTTAGGTACAAATGGACTGACACTCTAACTTTCTTCGATTTGAACCTCTCCTTTGAGGCCGGTTTTAGATTCCGATGCTTCACTTCAGGTTAACTGTATACCTTGGACCTTCTTATTGACGACGAAACACATAAATTGCATACGAATTTAATAGAAAAGGCACCTTGCCGACCTAAGTACAAGAGGACTGACACTCTAAGTATCTATGATTTGAACCTCTCCTGTGGTTCCAGTTTAACATTCCGATGCTTCACTTCAGGTTTACTGTATCACTTGGACCTTCTTATTGACGATGAAAAACAGAAATTGCATCCGAATTTAATACAAAAGGCACAATGCCGACTTAAGTACAAGTGGACTGACACTCTAACATTCTATGAGTTCAACCTCTCCTGTGAGTCCAGTTTTAGATTCCGATGCTTCACTTCTGGTTTACTGTATACCTTGGACCTTCATATTGACGATGAAACACAGAAATTGCATCCGAATATAATACAAAAGGCACAATGCCGACTTAAGTACAAGAGGACTGACACTCTAACTTTCTATGGTTTGAACCTCTCCTGTGATTCCAGTTTTAGATTCCGATACTTCATTTCAGGTTTACTGTATACCTTAGACCTTCATATTGACGATGAAACACAGAAATTGCATCATAATTGAATACAAAAGGCACATTGCCGACTATATGTACAAGAGGTCTGACACTCTTTCTTTTTATGATTTGAACCTCTCCTGTGAGTCCAGTTTTAAATTCCGATCCTTCACATTAGGTTTAATGTATACCTTGGACCTTCTTATTGACGATGAAGCACAGAAATTGCATCAAAAATTAATACAAAAACACAATGCCGACTTAAGTACAAGGGGACTGTTACT
Organism: Schistocerca americana; assembly: GCF_021461395.2. Taxonomy (NCBI): domain Eukaryota; kingdom Metazoa; phylum Arthropoda; class Insecta; order Orthoptera; family Acrididae; genus Schistocerca; species Schistocerca americana. The sequence continues at coordinate 1,067,622,773 of NC_060120.1, read as the reverse complement.
CTAAGTATCTATGATTTGAACCTCTCCTGTGGTTCCAGTTTAACATTCCGATGCTTCACTTCAGGTTTACTGTATCACTTGGACCTTCTTATTGACGATGAAAAACAGAAATTGCATCCGAATTTAATACAAAATGCACAATGCCGACTTAAGTACAAGTGGACTGACACTCTAACTTTCAATGAGTTGAACGTCTCCTGTGAGTCCAGTTTTAGATTCCGATGCTTCACTTCTGGTTTACTGTATACCTTGGACCTTCATATTGACGATGAAACACAGAAATTGCATCCGAATATAATACAAAAGGCACAATGCCGACTTAAGTACAAGAGGACTGACACACTATCTTTTTATGATTTGAACATCTCCTGTGTTTTCTGTTTTAGATACCGATGCTTCACTTCAGCTTTACTGTATACCTTGGACCTTCTTATTGACGATGAAACACAGAAATTGCATCCGAATATAATACAAAAGGCACAATGCCGACTTAAGTACAAGAGGACTGACACTCTAACTTCCTATTAGCTGAACCTCTCCTGTGAGTCCAGTTTTAGATTCCGATGCTTCACTTCAGGTTTACTGTATACCTTGGACCTTCTTATTGACGATGAAACACAGAAATTGCATCCGAATTTAATACAAAACTCACAATGCTGACTTTAGTACATGAGGACTGACACTCTAACTTTCTAAGATTTGAACCAATCCTTTGAGTTGAGTTTTAGATTCCGATGCTTCACTTCAGGTTTACTGTATACCTTGGACCTTATTATTGACGTTGAAACACAGAAATTGCTTCCGAATTTAATACAAAAGGCACAATGCCGACTTAAGTACAAGACGACTGACACTCTAACTTTCTATTAGCTGAACCTCTCCTGTGAGTCCAGTTTTAGATTCCGATGCTTCACTTCAGGTTTACTGTATACCTTGGACCTTCTTAATGACGATGAAACACAGAAATTGCATCCGAATTTAATACAAAAGGCACAATGCCGACTTAAGTACAAGAGGACTGACACTCTAACTTTCTATGGTTTGAACCTCTCCTGTGATTCCAGTTTTAGATTCCGATACTTCATTTCAGGTTTACTGTATACCTTAGACCTTCATATTGACGATGAAACACAGAAATTTCATCATAATTGAATACAAAAGGCACATTGCCGACTATATGTACAAGAGGTCTGACACTCTTTCTTTTTATGATTTGAACCTCTCCTGTGAGTCCAGTTTTAAATTCCGATCCTTCACATTAGGTTTAATGTATACCTTGGACCTTCTTATTGACGATGAATCACAGAAATTGCATCAAAAATTAATACAAAAACACAATGCCGACTTAAGTACAAGGGGACTGACACTCTAAATGTCTACGATTTGAACCTCTCCTGTGAGTCCAGTTTAGGATTCCGACGTTTCAGTTCAGGTTTGCTGTATCCCTAGGACCTTCTTATTGACAATGAAACACAGAAATTGCATCCGAATTTAATACAAAATGCACAATGCCGACTTAGGTTCAAATGGACTGACACTCTAACTTTCTATGATTTGAAACTCTCCTTTGAGGCCGGTTTTAGATTCCGATGCTTCACTTCAGGTTAACTGTATACCTTGGACCTTCTTATTGACGACGAAACACATAAATTGCATCCGAATTTAATAGAAAAATCCCCTTGCCGACTTAAGTACAAGAGGACTGTCACTCTAAGTTTCTATGATTTGAACCTCTCCTGTGATTCCAGTTTTACATTCCGATGCTTCACTTCAGGTTTACTGTCTCACTTGGACCTTCTTATTGACGATGAAAAACAGAAATTGCATCCGAATTTAATACAAAAGGCACAATGCCGACTTAAGTACAAGTGGACTGACACTCCAACTTTCTATGAGTTGAACCTCTCCTGTGAGTCCAGTTTTAGATTCCGATGCTTCACTACTGGTTTACTGTATACCTTGGACCTTCATATTGACGATGAAACACAGAAATTGCATCCGAATATAAAACAAAAGGCACAATGCCGACTTAAGTACAAGTGGACTGACACTCTATCTTTTTATGATTTGGACCTCTCCTGTGTTTCCTGTTTTAGATACCGATGCTTCACTTCAGGTTTACTGTATACCTTGGACCTTCTTATTGACGATGAAACACAGAAATTGCATCCGAATATAATACAAAAGGCACAATGCCGACTTAAGTACAAGAGGACTGACACTCTAACTTTCTATGAGCTGAACCTCTCCTGTGAGTCCAGTTTTAGATTCCGATGCTTCACTTCAGGTGTACTGTATACCTTGGACCTTCTTATTGACGATGAAACACAGAAATTGGATCCGAATTTAATACAAAAGGAACAATGCCGACTTAAGTACAAATGGACTGACACTCTAAATTTCTATGATTTGAACCTCTCCTGTGAGTCTAGTTTTAGATTCCGATGCTTCACTTCAGGTTTACTGTATCCCTTGGACCTTCTTATTGACGATGAAACACAGAAATTGCATCCGAATTTAATACGAAAGGCACAATGCCGACTTAAGTACAAGAGGACTGACACTCTAACTTTCTATGAGCTGAACCTCTCCTGTGAGTCCAGTTTTAGATTCCGATGCTTCACTTCGGGTTTACTGTATACCTTGGACCATCTTTTTGACGATGAAACACAGAAATTGAATCCGAATTTAATACAAAAGGAACAATGCCGACTTAATTACAAATGAGCTGACACTCTAACTTTCTATGATTTGAACCTCTCCTGTGAGTCTAGTTTTAGATTCCGATGCTTCACTTTAGGTTTACTGTATCCCTTGGACCTTCTTATTGACGATGAAACACAGAAATTGCATCCGAATTTAGTACAAAAGGCACAATGCCGACTTAAGTACAAGAGCACTGACACTCTAACTTTCTATGAGTTGAACCTCTCGTGTGAGTCCAGTTTTGGATTCCGATGCTTGAGTTCAGGTTTACTGCATCCCTAGGACCCTCTTATTGACGATGAAACACAGAAATTGCATCCGAATATAATACAAAAGGCACAATGCCGACTGAAGTACAAGAGGACTGACACTCTATCTTTGTATGTTTTGAACCTCTCCTGTGTTTCCTGTTTTAGGTACCGATGCTTCACTTCAGGTTTACTGTATACCTTGGACCTTCTTACTGACGATGAAACACAGAAATTGCATCCGAATATAATACAAAAGGCACAATGCTGACTTAAGTACAAGAGGACTGACACTCTAACTTTCTATGATCTGAACCTCTGCTGTGAGTCCAGTTTTAGATTCCGATGCTTCACTTCAGGTTTACTGTATACCTTGGACCTTCTTGTTGACGATGAAACACAGAAATTGCATCCGAATTTAATACAAAAGGAACAATGCCGACTTAAGTACAAATGGACTGACACTCTAAATTTCTATGATTTGAACCTCTCCTGTGAGTCTAGTTTTACATTCCGATGCTTCACTTCAGGTTTACTGTATCCCTTGGACCTTCTTATTGATGATGAAACACAGAAATTGCATCCGAATTTAATACAAAAGGCACAATGCCGACTTAAGTACAAGAGGACTGACACTCTAACTTTCTATGAGCTGAACCCCTCCTGTGAGTCAAGTTTTAGATTCCGATGCTTCACTTCAGGTTTACTGTATACCTTGGACCATCTTATTGACGATGAAACACAGAAATTGCATCCGAATTTAATACAAAAGGAACAATGCCGACTTAATTACAAATGGACTGACACTCTAACTTTCTATGATTTGAACCTCTCCTGTGAGTCTAGTTTAAGATTCCGATGCTTCACTTTAGGTTTACTGTATCCCTTGGACCTTCTTATTGACGATGAAACACAGAAATTGCATCCGAATTTAATACAAAAGGCACAATGCCGACTTAAGTACAAGAGCACTGACACTCTAACTTTCTATGAGTTGAACCTCTCGTGTGAGTCCAGTTTTGGATTCCGATGCTTCAGTTCAGGTTTACTGCATCCCTAGGACCCTCTTATTGACGATGAAACACAGAAATTGCATCCGAATTTAAAACAAAAGATACAATGCCGACTTAAGTACAAGAGGACTGACACTCTACCTTTGTATGATTTGAACCACTCCTGTGTTTCCTGTTTTAGATACCGATGCTTTATTTCAGGTTTACTGTATCCCTTGGACCTTCTTATTGAAGATGAAACACAGAAATTGCATCCGAATTTAATACAAAAGGCACAATGCCGACTTAAGTACAAGAGGACTGACACTCTAACTTTCTATGATTTGAACCTCTCCTGTGAGTCTAGTTTTAGATTCCGATGCTTCACTTCATGTATACTGTATCCCTTGGACCTTCTTATTGACGATGAAACACAGAAATTGCATCCGAATTTAATACAAAAGCCACAATGCCGACTGAAGTACAAGAGGGCTGACACTCTAACTTTCTATGAGTTGAACCTCTGCTGTGAGTCCAGTTTTGGATTCCAATTCTTCACTTCAGGTTTACTGTATCTGTTGGACCTTCTTATTGACGATGAAACACAGAAATTGCATCCGAATTTAATACAAAAGGCACAATGCTGACTTAAGTACAGGAGGACTGACACACTCACTTTCTATGATTTGAACCTCTCCTGTGATTCCAGTTTTAGATTCCGATGCTTCACTTAGGTTTACTGTATACCTTGGACCTTCTTATTGACGATGTAACACAGAAATTGCATCCGAATTCAATACAAAAGGCACAATGCAGACATAAGTACAAGAGGATTGACACTCTAACTTTCCTTGAGTTGAACCTCTCTGTGAGTCCAGTTTTAGATTCCGATGCTTCACTTCAGGTTTACTGTATCCCTTGGACCTTCGTATTCACGATGAAACACAGAAATTGCATCCGATTTGAATACAAAAGGCGCAACGCTGACTTAAGTACACGGGGACTGACACGCAAACATTCTATGATTTGAACCTCTCCTGTGATTCCAGTTTTAGATTCCGATGCTTCACTTCAAGTTTACTGTATACCTTGGACCATCTTATTGACGATGAAACACAGAAATTGCAACAGAATTTGATACAAAAGGCACAATGCCGACTTAAGTACAAGAGGACTGACACTCTAACTTTCTATGAGCTGAACCTCTCCTGTGAGTCCAGTTTTAGATTCCGTTGCTTCACTTCAGGTTTACTGTTTACCTTGGACCTTCTTATTGACGATGAAACACAGAAATTGCATCCGAATTTAATACAAAAGGCACAATGCCGACTTAAGTACAAATGGACTGACACTCTAACTTTCTATGATTTGAACCTCTCCTGTGACTCTAGTTTTAGATTCCGATGCTTCACTTCAGGTTTACTGTATACCTTGGACCTTCTTATCGACGATGAAACACAAATTTTACATCCGAATTTAATACAAAAGGCACAATGCCGACTTAAGTACAAGAGGACAGACACTCTAAGTTTCTATGACTTGAACCTCTCCTGTTAGTAAAGTTTTAAATTCCGATGCTTTACTTCATGTTTACTGTATCCCTAGGACCTTCTTATTGACGATGAAATACAGAAATTGCATCCGAATTTAATACAAAAGACACAATGCCGACTTAAGTACAAGAGGACTGACACTCCATCTATCTATGATTTGAAGCTCTCCTGTGATTCCTGTTTTAGATACCGATGCTTTACTTCAGGATTACTGTATCCCTTGGACCTTCTTATTGACGATGTAACACAGAAATTGCATCAGGATTTAATACAAAAGCACAATGCCGACTTATGTACAAGGGGACTGACACTCTAACTTTCTATGATTTGAACCTCTCCTCTGAGTCCAGTTTTCGATTCCGATGCTTCACTTCAGGTTAACTGTATCCCTTGGACCTTCGTATTGACGATGAAACACAGAAATTAAATCCGAATTTAATGCAAAAGGCACAATGCCGACTTAAGTACTAGATGACTACAACTCTAACTTTCTATGATTTCAACCTCTCCTGTGATTCCAGTTTTATATCCGATGCTTCACTTTAGGTTTACTGTATACCTTGGACCTCCTTATTGACGATGAAACACAGAAATAGCATCCGAATTTAATACAAAAGGAACAATGCCGACTTAAGTACAAGAGGAATGACACTCTAACTTTCAATGAGCTGAACCTCTCCTGTGAGTTGAGTTTTAGATTCCGATGCTTCACTTCAGGTTTACTGTATACCTTGGACCTTCTTATTGTCGATGAAACACAGAAATTGCATCCGAATTTAATACAAAATGCACAATGCCGACTTAAGTACACGAGGACCCACACTCTAACTTTCTATGAGATGAACCTCTCTTGTGAGTCCAGTTTTTGATTCCGATGCTTCACTTCAGGTTTACAGTATCCCTTGGACCTTCTTACTGAAGATGAAACACAGAAATTGCATCCGAATTGAATACAAAAGGCACAGTGCCGACTTAAGTACAAGAGGACTGACACACTAACTTTCTATGATTCCAACCTCTCCTGTGAGTCCAGTTTTAGATTCCGATGCTTCACTTCAGGTTTACTGTATACCTTGGACCTTCTTATTGACGATGAAACACAGAAATTGCATCCGAATATAATACAAAAGGCACAATGCCGACTTAAGTACAAGAGGACTGACACTCTAACTTTCTATGATTTGAACCTCTCCTGTTAGTCCAGTTTCAGATTCCGATCCTTCACTTCAGGTTTACTGTATACCTTGGACCTTCTTATTGACGATGAAACACAGAAATTGCATCCGAATTTAATGCAGAAGCACAATGCCGACTTAAGTACAAGTGGACTGACACTCTGACTTTCTATGATTTGAACCTCTCCTGTGATTCCAGTTTTAGATTCCGATGCTTCACTTCAAGTTTACTGTATACCTTGGACCATCTTATTGACGATGAAACACAGAAATTGCAACAGAATTTAATACAAAAGGCACAATGCCGACTTAAGTACAAGAGGACTGACACTCTAACTTTCTGTGAGCTGAACCTCTCCTGTGAGTCCAGTTTTAGATTCCGTTGCTTCACTTCAGGTTTACTGTTTACCTTGGACCTTCTTATTGACGATGAAACACAGAAATTGCATCCGAATTTAATACAAAAGGCACAATGCCGACTTAAGTACAAACGGACTGACACTCTAACTTTCTATGATTGGAACCTCTCCTGTGACTCTAGTTTTAGATTCCGATGCTTCACTTCAGGTTTACTGTATACCTTGGTCCTTCTTATCGACGATGAAGCACAAATATTGCATCCGAATTTAATACAAAATGCACAATGCCGGCTTAAGTACACGAGGACCCACACTCTAACTTTCAATGAGATGAACCTCTCTTGTGAGTCCAGTTTTTGATTCCGATGCTTCACTTCAGGTTTACTGTATCCCTTGGACCTTCTTACTGAAGATGAAACACAGAAATTGCATCCGAATTGAATACAAAAGGCACAGTGCCGACTTAAGTACAAGAGGACTGACACACTAACTTTCTATGATTCCAACCTCTCCTGTGAGTCCAGTTTTAGATTCCGATGCTTCACTTCAGGTTTACTGTATACCTTGGACCGTCTTATTGACGATGAAACACAGAAATTGCATCCGAATTTAATACAAAAGGCACAATGCCGACCTAAGTACAAGAGGACTGACACTCTAACTTTCTATGATATGAACCTCTCCTGTGAGTCCAGTTTCAGATTCCGATCCTTCACTTCAGGATTACTGTATACCTTGGACCTTCTTATTGACGATGAAACACAGAAATTGCATCCGAATTTAATACAAAAGGCTCAATGCCGACTTAAGTACAAGAGGACCCACACTCTAACTTTCTATGAGTTGAACCTCTCTTGTGAGTCCAGTTTTTGATTCCGATGCTTCACTTCAGGTTTACTGTATCCCTTGGACCTTCTTACTGAAGATGAAACACAGAAATTGCATCCGAATTGAATACAAAAGGCACAGTGCCGACTTAAGTACAAGAGGACTGACACACTAACTTTCTATGATTCCAACCTCTCCTGTGAGTCCAGTTTTAGATTCCGATGCTTCACGTCAGGTTTACTGTATACCTTGGACCTTCTTATTGACGATGAAACACAGAAATTGCATCCGAATTTAATACAAAAGGCACAATGCCGACCTAAGTACAAGAGGACTGACACTCTAACTTTCTATGATGTGAACCTCTTCTGTGATTCCAGTTTTAGATTCCGATGCTTCACTTCAAGTTTACTGTATACCTTGGACCATCTTATTGACGATGAAACACAGAAATTGCAACAGAATTTAATACAAAAGGCACAATGCCGACTTAAGTACAAGAGGACTGACACTCTAACTTTCTATGAGCTGAACCTCTCCTGTGAGTCCAGTTTTAGATTCCGTTGCTTCACTTCAGGTTTACTGTTTACCTTGGACCTTCTTATTGACGATGAAACACAGAAATTGCATCCGAATTTAATACAAAAGGCACAATGCCGACTTAAGTACAAATGGACTGACACTCTAACTTTCTATGATTTGAACCTCTCCTGTGACTCTAGTTTTAGATTCCGATGCTTCACTTCAGGTTTGCTGTATACCTTGGACCTTCTTATCGACGATGAAACACAAATATTGCATCCGAATTTAATACAAAAGGCACAATGCCGACTTAAGTACAAGAGGACAGACACTCTAAGTGTCTATGAGTTGAACCTCTCCTGTGAGTCCAGTTTTAAATTCCGATGCTTTACTTCATGTTTACTGTATCCCTAGGACCTTCTTATTGACGATGAAATACAGAAATTGCATCCGAATTTTATACAAAAGACACAATGCCGACTTAAGTACAAGAGGACTGACACTCCATCTATCTATGATTTGAAGCTCTCCTGTGATACCTGTTTTAGATACCGATGCTTTACTTCAGGATTACTGTATCCCTTGGACCTTCTTATTGACGATGTAACACAGAAATTGCATCAGGATTTAATACAAAAGCACAATGCCGACTTATGTACAAGGGGACTGACACTCTAACTTTCTATGATTTCAACCTCTCCTCTGAGTCCAGTTTTCGATTCCGATTCTTCACTTCAGGTTAACTGTATCCCTTGGACCTTCGTATTGACGATGAAACACAGAAATTAAATCCGAATTTAATACAAAAGGCACAATGCCGACTTAAGTACTAGATGACTACAACTCTAACTTTCTATGCTTTGAACCTCTCCTGTGATTCCAGTTTTAGATCCGATTCTTCACTTTAGGTTTACTGTATACCTTGGACCTTCTTATTGACGATGAAACACAGAAATAGCATCCGAATTTAATACAAAAGGAACAATGCCGACTTAAGTACAAGAGGACTGACACTCTAACTTTCTATGAGCTGAACCTCTCCCGTGAGTTGAGTTTTAGATTCCGATGCTTCACTTCAGGTTTACTGTATACCTTGGACCTTCTTATTGTTGATGAAACACAGAAATTGCATCCGAATTTAATACAAAAGGCACAATGCCGACTTAAGTACAAGAGGACTAACACTCTAACTTTATATGATTTGAACCTATCCTGTGATTCAAGTTTTAGATTCCGATCCTTTACTTCAGGTTTACTTTATCCCTTGCACCATCTTATTGACGATGGAACAGAGAAATTGCATCCGAATTTAGTACAAAAGGCACAATGCCGACTTAAGTACAAGAGGACTGACACACTAACTTTCTATGAGCTGAACCTCTCCTGTGATACCAGTTTTAGATTCCGATGCTTCACTTCAGGTTTACTGTGTACCTTGGACCTTCTTATTGACGATGAAACACAGAATATGCATCCGAATTTAATACAAAGGGCACAATGCCGACTTAAGTACAAATGGACTGACACTCTAACTTTCTATGATTTGAACCTCTCCTGTGAGTCCAGTTTAAGATTCCGGTGCTTCACTTCAGGTTTAGTGTATCCCTTTTACCTTCTTATTGAGGATGAAACACAGAATCTGTATCCAAATTTAATACAAAAAGCACAATGCCGACTTAAGTACAAGAGGACTGACACTCAAACTTTATATGATTTGAACCACTCCTGTGAGTCCAGTTTTAGATTCCGATCCTTCACTTCAGGTTTATTGTAAACCTTTTACCTCCTTATTGACGATGAAACACAGAAATTGCATCCAAATTTAATACAAAAGGCACAATGCCGACTTAAGTACAAGAGGACTGACACTCTAACTTTCTATGATTTGAACCACTCCTGTGAGTCCAGTTTTAGATTCCGATCCTTCACTTCAGGTTTATTGTTTACCTTGGACCTTCTTATTGACGATGAAACACAGAAATTGCATCCGAATTTAATACAAAAGACACAATGCCGACTTAAGTACAAGAGGACTGACACTCTAACTTTCTATGATTTGAACCTCTCCTGTGAGTTGAGTTTTAGATTCCGATCCTTCACTTCAGGTTTATTGTATACCTTGGACCTTCTTATTGACGATGAAACACAGATATTGCATCCGAATTTAATACAAAAGGCACAATGCCGACTTAAGTACAAGAGGACTTACACTGTCACTTTCTATGATTTGAACTTCTACTGTGAGTCCAGTTTTAGATTCCGAAGCTTTACTTCAGTTTTACTGTATACTTTGGACCTTCTTATTGACGATGAAACACAGAAGTAGCATCCAAATTTAAAACAAAAGGCACAATGCCGACTTAAGTACAAGAGGACTGACACTCTAACTTTCTATGATTTGAACCTCTCCTGTGATTCCAGTTTTTGATTCCGATGCTTTACTTCTGGTTTACTTTATCCCTTGCACCATCTTATTGACGATGGAACACAGAAATTGCATCCGAATTTAATACAAAAGGCACAATGCCGACTTAAGTACAAGAGGACTGACACACTAACTTTCTATGAGCTGAACCTCTCCTGTGAGTCCAGTTTTATTTTCCGATGCTTCACTTCAGGTATACTGTATCCCTTGGCCCTTCTTATTGACGATGAACCACAGAAATTACATCCGAATTTAATACAAAAGTCACAATGCCGACTTAAGTACAAGACTACTGACACTCTAACTTTCTATGAGCTGAACCTCTCCTGTGAGTCCAGTTTTAGATTCCGATGCTTCACTTCAGGTTTACTGTATACCTTGGACCTTCTTATTGACGACGAAACGCAGAAATTGCATCGGAATATAATACAAAAGGCACAATGCCGGCTTAAGTGAAAGAGGACTGACACTCTAACTTTGTATGAGCTGAACCCCTCCTGTGAGTCCAGTTTTAGATTCCGATGCTTCACTTCAGGTTTACTGTAGACCTTGGACCTTCTTATTGACGATGAATCACAGAAATTGCATCCGAATTTAATACAAAAGGCACAATGCCGACTTAAGTACAAGAGCACTTACACTCTAACTTTCTATGAGTTGAATCTCTCGTGTGAGTCCAGTTTTGGATTCCGATGCTTCAGTTCAGGTTTACTGCATCCCTAGGACCCTCTTATTGACGATGAAACACAGAAATTGCATCCGAATTTGAAACAAAAGACACAATGCCGACTTAAGTACAAGAGGACTGACACTCTATCTTTGTATGATTTGAACCACTCCTGTGTTTCCTGTTTTAGATACCGATGCTTTATTTCAGGTTTACTGTATCCCTTGGACCTTCTTATTGACGATGAAACACAGAAATTGCATCCGAATATAATACAAAAGGCACAATGACGACTTAAGTACAAGAGGACTGACACTCTAACTTTCTATGAGCTGAACCTCTCCTGTGAGTCCAGTTTTAGATTCCGATGCTTCACTTCAGGTTTACTGTATACCTTGAACCTTCTTATTGACGATGAAACACAGATATTGCATCCGAATTTAATACAAAAGACACAATGCCGACTTAAGTACAAATGGACTGACACTCTAATTTCCTATGATTTGAACGTCTCCTGTGAGTCTAGTTTTAGATTCCGATGCTTCACTTCAGGTTTACTGTATCCCTTGGACCTTTTTATTGACGATGAAACACAGAAATTGCATCCGAATTTAATACAAAAGGCACAATGCCGACTTAAGTACAAGAGGGCTGACACTCTAACTTTCTATGAGTTGAACCTCTCCTGTGAGTCCAGTTTTGGATTCCGATTCTTCACTTCCGGCTTACAGTATCTGTTGGACCTTCTTATTGACGATTAAACACAGAGATTGCATCCGAATTTAATACAAAAGGCACAATGCTGACTTAAGTACAAGAGGACTGACACACTAACTTTCTATGATTTGAACCTCTCCTGTGATTCCAGTTTTAGATTCCGATGCTTCACTTCAGGTTTACTGTATACCTTGGACCTTCTTATTGACGATGTAACACAGAAATTGCATCCGAATTCAATACAAAAGGCACAATGCCGACTTAAGTACAAGAGGATTGACACTCTAACTTTCCTTGAGTTGAACCTCTCCTGTGAGTCGAGTTTTAGATTCCGATGCTTCACTTCAGGTTTACTGTATCCCTTGGACCTTCGTATTGACGATGAAACAAAGAAATTGCATCCGATTTGAATACAAAAGGCACAACGCTGACTTAAGTACAAGGGGACTGACACTCTAACATTCTATGATGTGAACCTCTCCTGTGATTCCAGTTTTAGATTCCGATGCTTCACTTCAAGTTTACTGTATACCTTGGACCATCTTATTGACGATGAAACACAAAATTGCATCAGAATTTAATACAAAAGGCACAATACATACTGAAGTTCAAGAGGAATGACACTCTAACTTTCTATGAGCTGAACCTCTCCTGTGAGTCCAGTTTTAGATTCCGATGCTTCACTTCAGGTTTACTGTATACCTTGGACCTTCTTATTGACGATGAACCACAGAAATTGCATCCGAATTTAATACAAAAGACACAATGCCGACTTAAGTACAAGAGGACTGACACTCCATCTATCTATGATTTGAACCTCTCCTGTGATTCCTGTTTTAGATACCGATGCTTTACCTCAGGTTTACTGTATCCCTTGGACCTTCTTATTGACGATGTAACACAGAAATTGCATCAGAATTTAATACAAAAGCACAATGCCGACTTAAGTACAAGGGGACTGACACTCAAACTTTCTATGAGCTGAACCTCTCCTGTGAGTTGAGTTTTAGATTCCGATGCTTCACTTCAGTTATACTGTATACCTTGGACCTTCTTATTGACGATGAAACACGGAAATTGAATCCGAATTTAATACAAAACGCACAATGCCGACTTAAGTACAAGAGGACTGACACTCTAACTTTCTATGAGTTGAACCTCTCCTGTGAGTCAAGTTTTACATTCCGATGCTTTTCTTCAGGTTTACTGTATACCTTGGACCTTCTTATTGACGGTGAAACACAGAAATTGCATCCGAAGTTATTACAAAAGGCACAATGCCGACTTAAGTACAAGAGGACAGACACACTAACTTTCTATGATTTGAAACTCACCTGTGATTCCAGTTTTAGATTCCGATGCTTCACTTCAGGTTTACTGTATACCTTGGACCTTCTTATTGACGATGAAACACAGAAATTGCATCCGAATTTAATACAAAAGCCACAGTGCCGACATAAGTACAAGAGGCCTGACACTCTAACTTTCTATGATTTGAACCACTTCTGTGAGTCCAGTTTTAGATTCCGATCCTTCACTTCAGGTTTATTGTATACCTTGGACCCTGTTATTGGCGATGAAACATAGATATTGCAACCGAATTCAATATAATAGCACAATGCTGACTTAAGTACAAGAGGACTGACACTCTAACTCTCTATGATTTAAACCTCTGCTGTGAATTGAGTTTTAGATTCCGATGCTTCACTTCGGGTTTACTGTATACCTTGGACCTTCTTATTGACGATGAAACACGGAAATTGAATCCGAATTTAATACAAAAGGCACAATGCCGACTTAAGTACAAGAGGACTGACACTCTAACTTTCAGTGAGTTGAACCTCTCCTGTGAGTCAAGTTTTACATTCCGATGCTTCACTTCAGGTTTACTGTATACCTTGGACCTTCTTATTGACTGTGAAACACAGAAATTGCATCCGAAGTTAATACAAAAGGCACAATGCCGACTTAAGTACAAGAGGCCTGACACTCTAACTTTCTATGATTTGAACCTCTCCTGTGAGTCCAGTTTTAGATTCCGATGCTTCACTTCAGGTTTACTGTATACCTTGGCTCTTCTTATTGACGATGAAACACAGAAATTGCATCCAAATTTAATACAAAAGGCACAATGCCGACTTAAGTACAAGAGGACTGACACTCTAACTTTCTATGATTTGAACTTCTCCTGTGAGTCCAGTTTCAGATTCCGATCCTTCACTTCAGGTTTATTGTATACCTTTGACCTTCTTATTGACGATGAAACACAGACATTGCATCCGAATTTAATACAGAAGCACAATGCCGAGTTAAGTACAAGTGGACTGACACTCTAACTTTCTATGATTTGAACCTCTCCTCTGAGTTGAATTTTAGATTCCGATGCTTAACGTCAGGTTTACTGTATACCTTGGACATTCTTATTGACGATGAAACACAGAAATTGCATCCGAATCTAATACAAAAGGCACAATGTCGGTTTAACTACAAGAGGACTGATACTCTAACTTCCTATGATTTGAACCAATCCTGTGACATGAGTTTTAGATTTCGAAGCTACACTTCAGGTTTACTGTATACCTTGGACCTTCTTATTGTCGATGAAACACAGAAATTGCATCCGAATTTAATACAAAAGGCACAATGCCGACTTAAGTACAAGAGGACCCACACTCTAACTTTCTATGAGTTGAACCTCTCCTGTAAGTCCAGATCTAGATTCCGATGCTTCACTTCAGGTTTACTGTATCCCTTGGACCTTCTTATTGACGATGAAACACAGAAATTGCATCCGAATTTAATACAAGAGGCACAATGCCGACTTAAGTACAAGAGGACTGACACTCTAACTTTATATGATTTGAACCTCTCCTGTGATTCCAGTTTTAGATTCCGATGCTTTACTTCAGGTTTACTTTATCCCTTGCACCATCTTATTGACGATGGAACACCGAATTTCCATCCGAATGTAGCACAAAAGGCACAATGCCGACTTAAGTACAAGAGGACTGACACACTAACTTTCTATGAGCTGAACCTCTCCTGTGAGTCCAGTTTTAGATTCCGATGCTTCACTTCAGGTTTACTGTGTACCTTGGACCTTCTTATTGACGATGAAACACAGAATTTGCATCCGAATTTAATAAGAAAGGCACAATGCCGACTTAAGTACAAATGGACTGACTCTCTAACTTTCTATGATTTGAACCTCTCCTGTGAGTCCAGTTTTAGTTTCCGATCCTTCACTTCAGGTTTAGTGTATCCCTTGGACCTTCTTATTGACGATGAAACACAGAAATTGCATCCAAATTTAATACAAAAGGTACAATGCCGACTTAAGTTCAAGAGGACTGACACTCTAACTTTCTATAATTTGAACCACTCCTGTGAGTCCAGTTTTAGATTCCGATCCTTCACTTCAGGTTTATTGTAAACCTTTTACCTTCTTATTGACGATGAAACACAGAAATTGCTTCCAAATTTAATACAAATGGCACAATGCCGACTTAAGTACAAGAGGACTGACACTCTAAATTTCTATGATATGAACCTCTACAGTATGTCCGGTTTTTGATTCCGATGCTTCACTTCAGGTTTACTGTATCACTTGGACCTTCTTATTGACGATGAAACACAGAAATTGCATCCGAATTTTATAAAAAAGGCACAATGCCGACTTTAATACAAGAGGATTGACACACTAACTTTCTATGAGTTGAACCTCTCCTGTGAGTCCAGTTTTAGATTCCGATCCTTCACTTCAGGTTTATTGTAAACCTTTTACCTCCTTATTGACGATGAAACACAGAAATTGCATCCAAACTTAATACAAAAGGCACAATGCCGACGTTAGTACAAGAGGACTGACACTCTAACTTTCTATGATTTGAACCACTCCTGTGAGTCCAGTTTTAGATTCCGATCCTTCACTTCAGGTTTATTGTATACCTTGGACCTTCTTATTGACGATGAAACACAGAAATTGCATCCGAATTTAATACAAAAGACACAATGCCGACTTAAGTACAATAGGACTGACACTCCTACTTTCTATGATTTGAACCTCTCCTGTGAGTTGAGTTTTAGATTCCGATCCTTCACTTCAGGTTTATTGTATACCTTGGACCTTCTTATTGACGATGAAACACAGAAATTGCATCCGAATTTAATACAAAAGGCACAATGCCGACTTAAGTACAAGAGGACTGACGCTCTAACTTTCTATGATTTGAACTTCTACTGTGAGTCCAGTTTTAGATTCCGATGCTTTACTTCAGTTTTACTGTATACCTTGGACCTTCTTATTGACGATGAAGAACAGAAGTAGCATCCGAATTTAAAACATAAGGCACAATGCCGACTTAAGTACAAGAGGACTGACACTCTAACTTTATATGATTTGAACCACTCCTGTGAGTCCAGTTTTAGATTCCGATCCTTCACTTCAGGTTTATTGTGAACCTTTTACCTCCTTATTGACGATGAAACACAGATATTGCATCCAAATTTAATACAAAAGGCACAATGCCGACTTAAGTACAAGAGGACTGACACTCTAACTTTCTATGATTTGAACCTCTCCTGTGATTCCAGTTTTAGATTCCGATGCTTTACTTCAGGTTTACTTTATCCCTTGCACCATCTTATTGACGATGGAACACAGAAATTGCATCCGAATTTATTACAAAAGGCACAATGCCGACTTAAGTACAAATGGACTGACACTCTAACTTTCTATGATTTGAACCTCTCCTGTGAGGCCAGTTTTAGATTCCGATGCTTCACTTCAGGTTTAGTGTATCACTTGGACCTTCTTGTTGACGATGCAACACAGTAATTGCATCTAAATTAATTACAAAAGGCACAATGCCGACTTAAGTACAAGAGGACTGACACTCTAACTTTCTATGATTTGAACCACTCCTGTGAGTCCAGTTTTAGATTCCGATCCTTCACTTCCGGTTTATTGTATACCTTGGACCTTCTTATTGACGATGAAACACAGAAATTGCATCCGAATTTAATACAAAAGCACAATGCCGACATAAGTACAAGAGGACTGACACTCTAACCTTCCATGATTTGAACCTCTCCTGTGACTTGAGTTTTAGATTTCGAAGCTTCACTTCAGGTCTACTGTATACGTTGGACCTTCTTGTTGTCGATGAAACACAGAATTTGCATCCGAATTTAATACAAAAGGCACAATGCCGACTTAAGTACAAGAGGACTGACACTCTAATTTTCTATGATTTGAACCACTACAGTAAGTCCTGTTTTTGATTCCGATGCTTCACTTCAGGTTTACTGTATCACTTGGACCTTGTTATTGACAATGAAACACAGAAATTGCATCCGAATTTTATACAAAAGGCACTATGCCGACTTGAATACAAGAGGACTGACACTCTAACTTTCTATGAGTTGAACCTCTCCTGTGAGTTCAGTTTTAGATTCCGATGCTTGACTTCAGGTTTACTGTATCCCTTGGACCTTCCTATTGACGATGAAACACAGAAATTGCATCCGAATTTAATACAAAAAGCACAATGCCGACTTAAGTACAAGAGGACTCACACTCTAACTTTCTATGAGTTGAACCTCTCCTGTGAGTCCAGATCTAGATTCCGATGCTTCACTTCAGGTATACTGTATCCCTTGGACCTTCTTATTCACGATGAAACACAGAAATTACATCCGAATTTAATACAAAAGGCACAATGGCTACTTAAGTACAAGAGGACTGACACTCTAACTTTCTGTGATTTGACCTCTCCTGTGAGTCGAGTTTTAGATTCCGATGCTTCACTTCAGGTTTACTGTATACCTTGGTTCTTCTTATTGACGATGAAACACAGATATTGCACCCGAATTTAATACAAAAGGCACAATGCCGACTTAAGTACAAGAGGACTGACGCTCTACCTTTCTATGATTTGAACCTCTACTGTGAGTCCAGTTTTAGATTCCGATGCTTTACTTCAGCTTTACTGTATACCTTGGACCTTCTTATTGACGATGAAACACAGAAGTAGCATCCGAATTTAAAACAAAAGGCACAATGCCGACTTAAGTACAAGAGGACTGACACTCTAACTTTCTATGATTTGAACCTCTCCTGTGATTCCAGTTTTAGATTCCGGTGCTTTACTTCAGGTTTACTTTATCCCTTGCTCCATCTTATTGGCGATGGAACACAGAAATTGCATACCAATTTAATACAAAAGGCACAATGCCGACTTAAGTACAAGAGGACTGACACACTAACATTCTATGAGCTGAACCTCTCCTTTGAGTCCAGTGTTAGATTCCGATGCTTCACTTCAGGTATACTGTATACCTTGGACCTTCTTATTGACGATGAAACACAGAAATTGCATCCGAATTTAATACAAAAGGCACAATGCCGACTTAAGTACAAGGGGACTGACACTCTAACATTCTATGATGTGAACCTCTCCTGTGATTCCAGTTTTAGATTCCGATGCTTCACTTCAAGTTTACTGTATACCTTGGACCATCGTATTGACGATGAAACACAAAATTGCATCAGAATTTAATACAAAAGGCACAATGCATACTGAAGTACAAGAGGACTGACACTCTAACTTTCTATGATTTGAACCTCTCCTCTGAGTCAAGTTTTAGATTCCGATGCTTTACTTCAGGTTTACTGTATACCTTGGACCTTCTTATTGACGATGAAACACAGAAATTGCATCCGAATTTAATACAAAAGGCACAATGCCGACTTAAGTACAAATGGACTGACACTCTAACTTTCTATGATTTGAACCTCTCCTTTGAGTCCAGTTTTAGATTCCGATGCTTCACTTCAGGTTCAGTCTATCCCTTGGACCTTCTTATTGACGATGAAACACAGAAATTGCATCCAAATTCAATACAAAAGGCACAATGCCGACTTAAGTACAAGAGGACTGACACTCTAACTTTCTATGATTTGAACCACTCCTGTAAGTCCAGTTTTAGATTCCGATCCTTCACTTTGGGTGTTTTGTAAACCTTTTACCTTCTTAATGACGAAGAAACACAGAAATTGCATCCGAATTTAATGCAAAAGCACAATGCCGACTTAAGTACAAGAGAACTGACACTCTAACATTCTATGACTTGAACCTCTATTATGAGTCCATTTTTTGATTCCGATGCTTCACTTCAAGTGTACTGTATCTGTTGGACCTTGTTATTGACGATGAAACACAGAAATTGCATCCGAATTTAATACAAAACACACAATGCCGACATAAGTACAAGAGGACTGATACTCTAACTTCCTATGATTTGAACCAATCCTGTGACTTGAGTTTTAGATTTCAAAGCTTCATTTAAGGTTTACTGTATACCTTGGACCTTCGTGTTGTCGATGGAACACAGAAATTGGATCCGAATTTAATACAAAAGGCACCTTGCAAACTTAAGTACAAGCGGACTGACACTCCATCTATCTATGATTTGAACCTCTCCTGTGATTCCAGTTTTAGATTCCGATGCTTCACTTCAGGTTTACTGTATACCTTGGACCTTCTTATTGACGATGAAACACAGAAATTGCATCCGAATTTAATACAAATGGCACAATGCCGACTTAAGTACAAGAGGACTGACACTCTAACTATCTATGAGTTGAACGTCTCCTGTGATTCCACTTTCAAATTCCGAAGCTTCACTCTAGGTTTACTGTATCCCCGGGACCTTCTTATTGACGATGGAACACAGAAATTGCATCAGAATATAATACAAAAGGCACAATGCCGACTTAAGTACAAGAGGACTTACACTCTAACTTTCTATGAGTTGAACCTCTTCTGTGAGTCCAGTATTGGATTCCGATTCTTCACTTCAGGTTTACTGTATCCCTTGGACCTTCGTATTGACGATGAAACACAGAAATTGCATCCGACTTTAATACAAAGGCACAATGCTGACTTAATTACAAGTAGACTGTCATTCTAAATTTCTATGAGTTGAACCTCTCCTATGCGTCCAGTTTTAGATTCCGATGCTTCACTTCAGGTTTACTGTATCCCTTGGACCTTCTTATTCACGATGAAACACAGAAATTGCATCCGAATTTAATGCAAACGGCACAATGCCGACTTAAGTACAGGAGGACTGACACTCTACATTTCAATGATTTGAACGTCTTCAGTAAGTCCTGTTTTTGATTCCGATGCTTCACTTCAGGTTTACTGTATCACTAGGACCTTCTTATTGACGACGAAACACAGAAATTGCATCCGAATTTAATACAAAAGGCACAATGCCGACTTAAATACAAGAGGACTGACACTCTAACTTTCTATGAGATGAACTTCTCCTGTGATTCCAGTTCTAGATTCCGATGCTTCACTTCAGGTTTACTTTATCCCTTGCACCATCTTATTGAGGATGGAACACAGAAATTGCATCCGAATTTAATACAAAAGGCACAATGCCAACTTAAGTACAAGAGGACTGACACTCTAACTTTCTATGAGCTGAACCTCTCCTGTGAGTCCAGATTTAGATTCCGATGCTAGACTTCAGGGTTACTGTATACCTTGGACCTTCTTATTGACGATGAAACACAGAAATTGCATCCGAATTTAATACAAAAGGCACATTGCCGACTTAAGTACAAGAGGACTGACACTCTAACTTTCTATGATTTGAACCACTCCTGTGAGTCCAGTTTTAAATTCCGATGCTTCACTTCAGGTTTACTGCATTCCTTGGACCTTCTTATTGACGATGAAACACAGAAATTGTATCCAAATTTAATACAAAAGGCACAATGCCGACTTAAGTACAAGAGGACTGACACACTAACTTTCTGTGATTTGAACCACTCCTATGAGTTCAGTTTTAGATTCCGATCCTTCACTTCAGGTTTATTCTAAACATTTTACCATCTTATTGACGATGAAACACAGAAATTGCATCCGAATTTAATACGAAAGGCACAATGCCGTCTTAAGTACAAGACGACTGACACTTTAACCTTCTATGGTTTGAACCTCTCCTGTGATACCAGTTTTAGATTCCGATGCTTCATTTCAGGTTAACTGTATACCTTGGACCTTCATTTTGACGATGAAACACAGAAATTGCATCCTAATTTAATACAAAAGGCACAATGCCGACTGAAGTACAAGAGGACTGACACACTAACTTTCTATGATTTGAACCTCTCCTGTGATTCCAGTTTTAGATTCCGATGCTACACTTCAGTTTTACTGTATACCTTGGACCTTCTTATTGACGATGAAACACTGAAATTGCATCCCAATTTAATACAAAAGGCACAATGCCGACTTAAGTACAAGAGGACTGACACACTAACTTCCTATGAGTTGAACCTCTCCTGTGAGTCCAGTTTTAGATTCCGATGCTTCACTTCAGGTTTACTGTATCCCTTGGACCTTCTTATTGGACGATGAAACACAGAAATTGCATCCGAATTTAATACATAAGGCACAAAGCCGATCTAAGTACAAGAGGACTTACACTCTAACTTTCTATGATGTGAACCTCTGCTGTGAATTGAGTTTTAGATTCCGATGCTTCACTTCAGGTTTACTGTATACCTTGGACATTCTTATTGACGATGAAACACAGAAATTGCATCCGAATTTAATACAAAAGGCACAATGCCGACTTAAGTACAAATAGACTGACACCCTAACTTTCTATTATTTGAACCTCTCCTGTGAGTCCGGTTTTAGATTCGGATGCTTCACTTCAGGTTTACTGTATCCCTTGGACCTTCTTATTGACGATGAAACACAGAAATTGCATCCTAATTTAATACAAAAAGCACAATGCCGACTTAAGTACAAGAGGACTGACACTCTAACTTTCTATGAGTTGAACCTCTCCTGTGATTACAGTTTTAGATTCCGATGCTTCACTTCAGGCTTACTGTATACCTTGGACCTTCTTATTGACGAGGAAACACAGAAATTGCATCCGAATGTAATACAAAAGGCACAATGCCGACATAAGTAAAAGAGGACTGACACACTAACTTTCTATGCTTTGAACCACTCCTGTGATTCCAGTTTTAGATTCCGATGTTTCACTTCAGGTTTACTGTATCCCTTGGACCTTCATATTGACGATGAAACACAGAAATTGCAATCGAATTTAATACAAAAGGCACAATGCCGACTGAAGTACAAGACGACTGACACACTAACTTTCTATGATTTGAAACACTCCTGTGATTCCAGTTTTAGATTCCGATGCTTCACTTCAGGTTTACTGTGTACCTTGGACCTTCTTTTTGTCGATGAAACACATAAATTGCATCCCAATTTAATACAAAAGGCACAATGCCGACTTAATTACAAGAGGACTGACACTCTAACTTTCTATGAGTTGAACCCCTCCTGTGAGTCCAGTTTTAGATTCCAATGTTTCACTTCAGGTTTACTATATCACTTGGTCCTTCTAATTGACGTTGAAACACAGAAATTGCGTCCGATTTTAATACAAAAGGCACAATGCCGTCTTAAGTACAAGAGGACTGACACACTAACTCTCTATGAGTTGAACCTCTCCTGTGAGTCCAGTTTTAGATTCCGATGCTTCACTTCAGGTTTACTGTATCCCTTGGACCTTCTTATTGGACGATGAAACACAGAAATTGCATCCAAATTTAATACATAAGGCACAATGCCGATCTACGTACAAGAGGAATGACACTCTAACTTTCTATGATTTGAACCTCTGCTGTGAATTGAGTTTTAGATTCCGATGCTTCACTTCAGGTATACTGTATACCTTGGACATTCTTATTGACGATGAAACACAGAAATTGCATCCGAATTCAATACAAAAGGCACAATGCCGACTAAAGTACAGGAGGACAGACACTCTAACATTCTATGATTAGAACCAATCCTGTGAGTTGAGTTTTAGATTCCGATGCTTCACTTCAGGTTTACTGTATCCCTTGGACCTTCTTATTGACGATGAAACACAGAAATTGCATCCGAATTTAATACAAAAGGCACAATGCCGACTTAACTACAAATAAACTGACACTCTAATTTTCTATTATTTGAACCTCTCCTGTGAGTCTAGTTTTAGATTCGGATGCTTCACTTCAGGTTTACTGTATCCCTTGGACCTTCTGATTGACGATGAAACACAGAATTGCATCCAAATTTAATACAAATGGCACAATGCCGACTTAAGTACAAGAGGACAGACACTCTAACTTTCTATGAGTTGAACCTCTCCTGTGAGTCCAGTTTTAGATTCCGATGCTTCACTTCAGGTTTACTGTTTCCCTTGGACCTTCTTATTCACGATGAAACACAGAAATTGCATCCGAATTTAATACAAACGGCACAATGCCGACTTAAGTACAAGAGGACTGACACTCTAATTTTTAATGATTTGAACGTCTTCAGTAAGTCCTGTTTTTGATTCCGATGCTTCACTTCAGGTTTACTGTATCACTTGTACCTTTTTATTGACGATGAAACACAGAAATTGCATCCTAATTTAATACAAAAGGCACAATGCCGACTTAAATACAAGAGGACTGACACTCTAACTTTCTATGAGTTAAACCTCTCCTGTGATTCCAGTTTTAGATTCCGATGCTTCACTTCAGGTTTACTTTATCCCTTGCACCATCTTATTGAGGTTGGAACACAGAAATTGCATCCGAATTTAATACGAAAGGCACAATGCCAACTTAAGTACAAGAGGACTGACACTCTAACTTTCTATGAGCTGAACCACTCCTGTGAGTCCAGATTTAGATTGCGATGCTTCACTTCAGCTTTACTGTATACCTTGGACCTTCTTATTGACGATGAAACACAGAAATTGCATCCGAATTTAATACAATAGGCACAATGCCGACTTAAGTACAAGAGGACTGACACTCTAACTTTCTATGATTTGAACCTCTCCTGTGAGTCCAGTTTTAGATTCCGATGCTTCACTTCAGGTTTACTGTATTCCTTGGACCTTCTTAATGACGATGAAACACAGAAATTGCATCCAAATTTAATACAAAAGGCACAATGCTGACTTAAGTACAAGAGGACTGACACACTAAATTTCTGTGATTTGAACCACTCCTGTGAGATCAGTTTTAGATTCCGATCCTTCACTTCAGGTTTATTGTAATTATTTTACCATCTTATTGACGATGAAACACAGAAATTGCATCCGAATTCAATACAAAAGGCACAATGCCGTCTTAAGTACAAGACGTCTGACACTCTAACCTTCTATGATTTGAACCTCTCCTGTGATACCAGTTTTAGAGTCCGATGCTTCATTTCAGGTTTACTGTATACCTTGGACCTTCATATTGACGATGAAAAACAGAAATTGCATCCGAATTTAATACAAAAGGCACAATGCCGACTGAAGTACAAGAGGACTGACACACTAACTTTCTTTGATTTGAACCTCACCTGTGATTCCAGTTTTAGATTCCGATGCTACACTTCAGGCTTTCTGTATACCTTGGACCTTCTATTGACGTTGAAACACTGAAATTGCATCCCAATTTAATACAAAAGGCACAATGCCGACTTAAGTACAAGAGAACCGGCACTCTAACTTGCTATGAGTTGAACCTCTCCTGTGAGTGCAGTTTTAGATTCCGATGTTTCACTTCAGGTTTACTGTATCCCTTGGTCCTTCTTATTGACGATGAAACACAGAAATTGCAACCAAATTGAATACAAAAATCACAATGCCGATATAAGTACAAGAGAAATGACACTCTAACTCTCTATGATTAGAACCTCTCCTGTGAGTCCAGTATTAGATTCCGATGCTTTACTTCAGGTTTACTGTATCCCTTGGACCTTCTTATTGACGGTGAAACACAGAAATTGCATCCGAATCTAATACAAAAGGCACAATGCCCACTTATGTACAAGAGGACTGACCCTCTAACTTTCTATGAGCTGAACCTCTCCTGTGAGTCCAGTTTTAGATTCCGATGCTTCACTTCAGGTTTACTGTATACCTTGGACATTCTTATTGACGATGAAACACAGAAATTGCATCCAAATTTAATACAAAAGGCACAATGCCGACTTAAGTACAAGAGGACTGATACACTAAATTTCTATGATTTGAACCTCTCCTGTGATTCCAGTTTTAGGTTCCGATGCTTCACTTCAGGTTTACTGTATATCTTGGACCTTCTTATTGACGATGAAGCACAGAAATTGCATCCGAATTTAATACAAAAGGCACAATGCCGACTTAAGTACAAGAGGACTGACACACTAACTTTCTATGTGTTGAACCTCTCCTGTGAGTCCAGTTTGAGATTCCAATGTTTCACTTCAGGTTTACTATATCACTTGGTCCTTCAAATTGACGATGAAACACAGAAATTGCATCCGAATCTAATACAAAAGGCACAATGCCCACTTATGTACAAGAGGACTGACCCTCTAACTTTCTATGAGCTGAACCTCTCCTATGAGTTCAGTTTTAGATTCCGATCCTTCACTTCAGGTTTATTGTAAACATTTTACCATCTTATTGATGATGAAACACAGAAATTGCATCCGAATTTAATACGAAAGGCACAATGCCGTCTTAAGTACAAGACGACTGACACTTTAACCTTCTATGGTTTGAACCTCTCCTGTGATACCAGTTTTAGATTACGATGCTTCATTTCAGTTTTACTGTATACCTTGGACCTTCTTATTGACGATGAAACACTGAAATTGCATCCCAATTCAATACAAAAGGCACAATGCCGACTTAAGTACAAGAGAACTGGCACTCTAACTTTCTATGAGTTGAACCACTCCTGTGAGTCCAGTTTTAGATTCCGATGTTTCACTTCAGGTTTACTGTATCCCTTGGACCTTCTTATTGACGATGAAACACAGAAATTGCAACCGAATTGAATACAAAAATCACAATGCCGACTATAAGTACAAGAGAACTGACACTCTAACTCTCTATGATTCGAACCCCTCCTGTGAGTCCAGTATTAGATTCCGATGCTTTACTTCAGGTTTACTGAATCCCTTGGACCTCCTTATTGACGGTGAAACACAGAAATTGCATCCGAATTTAATACAAAAGGAACAATGCCCACTCAAGTACAAGAGGACTGACACACTAACTTTCTATTAGCTGAACCTCTCCTGTGAGTCCAGTTTTGGATTCCGATGCTTCACTTCAGGTTTACTGTATACCTTGGACATTCTTATTGACGATAAAACATAGAAATTACATCCGAATTTAATACAAAAGGCACAATGCCGACTTAAGTACAAGAGGACTGATACACTAACTTTCGATGAGTTGAACCTCTCCTGTGAGTCCAGTTTTAGATTCCGATGCTTCACTTCAGGTTTACTGTATCCCTTGGACCTTCTTATTGGACGATGAAACACAGAAATTGCATCCGAATTTAATACATAAGGCACAATGCCGATCTAAGTACAAGAGGACTGACACTCTAACTTTCTATGATTTGAACCTCTGCTGTGAATTGAGTTTTAGATTCCGATGCTTCACTTCAGGTTTACTGTATACCTTGGACATTCTTATTGACGATGAAACACAGAAATTGCATCCGAATTTAATACAAAAGGCACAATGCCGACTAATGTACAAGAGGACGGGCACTCTATCTTTCTATGATTTGAACCAATCTTGTGAGTTGAGTTTTAGATACCGATGCTTCACTTCAGGTTTACTGTATCGCTTGGACCTTCTTATTGACGATGAAACACAGAAATTACATTCGAATTAAATACAAAAGGCACAATGCCGACTTAAGTACAAATAGACTGACACTCTAATTTTCTATTATTTGAACCTCTCCTGTGAGTCTAGTTTTAGATTCCGATGCATCACTTCAGGTTTACTGTATCCCTTGGACCTTCTGATTGACGATGAAACACAGAATTGCATCCAAATTTAATACAAATGGCACAATGCCGACTTAAGTACAAGAGGACTGACACTCTAATTTTTAATGATGTGAACGTCTTCAGTAAGTCCTGTTTTTGATTCCGATGCTTCACTTCAGGTTTACTGTTTCACTTGGACCTTCTTATTGACGATGAAACACAGAAATTGCATCCTAATTTAATACAAAAGCACAATGCCGACTTAAATACAAGAGGACTGACACACTAACTTTCTGTGATTTGAACCACTCCTGTGAGTTCAGTTTTAGATTCCGATCCTTCACTTCAGGTTTATTGTAAACAGTTTACCATGTTATTGACGATGAAACACAGAAATTGCATCCGAATTTAATACAAAAGGCACAATGCCGTCTTAAGTACAAGACGTCTGACACTCTAACCTTCTATGATTTGAACCTCTCCTGTGTTACCAGTTTTAGATTCCGATGCTTCATTTCAGGTTTACTGTATACCTTGGACCCTCTAATTGACGATGAAACACAGAAATTGCATCCGAATTTAATACAAAAGGCACAATGCCCACTTAAGTCCAAGAGGACTGACACTCTAACTTTCTATGAACTGAACCTCTCCTGTGAGTCCAGTTTTAGATTCCGATGCTTCACTTCAGGTATACTGTATACCTTGGACATTCTTATTGACGATGAAACACAGAAATTGCATCCGAATTTAATTCAAAAGGCACAAGGCCGACTTTAGTACAAGAGGGCTGATACGCTAAATTTCTATGATTTGAACCTCTCCTGTGATTCCAGTTTTAGGTTCCGATGCTTCACTTCAGGTTTACTGTATATCTTTAACCTTCTTATTGACGATGAAACACAGAAATTGCAGCCGAATTTAATACAAAAGGCACAATGCCGACTTAAGTACAAGAGGACTGACACACTAACTTCCTATGAGTTGAACCTCTCCTGTGAGTCCAGTTTTAGATTCCGATGCTTCACTTCAGGTTTACTGTATCCCTTGGACCTTCTTATTGGACGATGAAACACAGAAATTGCATCCGAATTTAATACATAAGGCACAAAGCCGATCTAAGTACAAGAGGACTTACACTCTAACTTTCTATGATGTGAACCTCTGCTGTGAATTGAGTTTTAGATTCCGATGCTTCACTTCAGGTTTACTGTATACCTTGGACATTCTTATTGACGATGAAACACAGAAATTGCATCCGAATTTAATACAAAAGGCACAATGCCGACTTAAGTACAAATAGACTGACACCCTAACTTTCTATTATTTGAACCTCTCCTGTGAGTCCGGTTTTAGATTCGGATGCTTCACTTCAGGTTTACTGTATCCCTTGGACCTTCTTATTGACGATGAAACACAGAAATTGCATCCTAATTTAATACAAAAGGCACAATGCCGACTTAAGTACAAGAGGACTGACACTCTAACTTTCTATGAGTTGAACCTCTCCTGTGATTACAGTTTTAGATTCCGATGCTTCACTTCAGGTTTACTGTATACCTTGGACCTTCTTATTGACGAGGAAACACAGATATTGCATCCGAATGTAATACAAAAGGCACAATGCCGACATAAGTAAAAGAGGACTGACACACTAACTTTCTATGCTTTGAACCACTCCTGTGATTCCAGTTTTAGATTCCGATGTTTCACTTCAGGTTTACTGTATCCCTTGGACATTCATATTGACGATGAAACACAGAAATTGCAATCGAATTTAATACAAAAGGCACAATGCCGACTGAAGTACAAGACGACTGACACACTAACTTTCTATGATTTGAAACTCTCCTGTGATTCCAGTTTTAGATTCCGATGCTTCACTTCAGGTTTACTGTGTACCTTGGACCTTCTTTTTGTCGATGAAACACATAAATTGCATCCCAATTTAATACAAAAGGCACAATGCCGACTTAATTACAAGAGGACTGACACTCTAACTTTCTATGAGTTGAACCCCTCCTGTGAGTCCAGTTTTAGATTCCAATGTTTCACTTCAGGTTTACTATATCACTTGGTCCTTCTAATTGACGATGAAACACAGAAATTGCGTCCGATTTTAATACAAAAGGCACAATGCCGTCTTAAGTACAAGAGGACTGACACACTAACTCTCTATGAGTTGAACCTCTCCTGTGAGTCCAGTTTTAGATTCCGATGCTTCACTTCAGGTTTACTGTATCCCTTGGACCTTCTTATTGGACGATGAAACACAGAAATTGCATCCAAATTTAATACATAAGGCACAATGCCGATCTACGTACAAGAGGAATGACACTCTAACTTTCTATGATTTGAACCTCTGCTGTGAATTGAGTTTTAGATTCCGATGCTTCACTTCAGGTATACTGTATACCTTGGACATTCTTATTGACGATGAAACACAGAAATTGCATCCGAATTCAATACAAAAGGCACAATGCCGACTAAAGTACAGGAGGACAGACACTCTAACATTCTATGATTTGAACCAATCCTGTGAGTTGAGTTTTAGATTCCGATGCTTCACTTCAGGTTTACTGTATCCCTTGGACCTTCTTATTGACGATGAAACACAGAAATTGCATCCGAATTTAATACAAAAGGCACAATGCCGACTTAACTACAAATAAACTGACACTCTAATTTTCTATTATTTGAACCTCTCCTGTGAGTCTAGTTTTAGATTCGGATGCTTCACTTCAGGTTTACTGTATCCCTTGGACCTTCTGATTGACGATGAAACACAGAATTGCATCCAAATTTAATACAAATGGCACAATGCCGACTTAAGTACAAGAGGACAGACACTCTAACTTTCTATGAGTTGAACCTGTCCTGTGAGTCCAGTTTTAGATTCCGATGCTTCACTTCAGGTTTACTGTTTCCCTTGGACCTTCTTATTCACGATGAAACACAGAAATTGCATCCGAATTTAATACAAACGGCACAATGCCGACTTAAGTACAAGAGGACTGACACTCTAATTTTTAATGATTTGAACGTCTTCAGTAAGTCCTGTTTTTGATTCCGATGCTTCACTTCAGGTTTACTGTATCACTTGTACCTTTTATTGACGATGAAACACAGAAATTGCATCCTAATTTAATACAAAAGGCACAATGCCGACTTAAATACAAGAGGACTGACACTCTAACTTTCTATGAGTTAAACCTCTCCTGTGATTCCAGTTTTAGAAATCGATGCTTCACTTCAGGTTTACTTTATCCCTTGCACCATCTTATTGAGGTTGGAACACAGAAATTGCATCCGAATTTAATACGAAAGGCACAATGCCAACTTAAGTACAAGAGGACTGACACTCTAACTTTCTATGAGCTGAACCACTCCTGTGAGTCCAGTTTTAGATTCCGATGCTTCACTTCAGGTTTACTGTATTCCTTGGACCTTCTTAATGACGATGAAACACAGAAATTGCATCCAAATTTAATACAAAAGGCACAATGCTGACTTAAGTACAAGAGGACTGACACACTAAATTTCTGTGATTTGAACCACTCCTGTGAGATCAGTTTTAGATTCTGATCCTCCACTTCAGGTTTATTGTAATTATTTTACCATCTTATTGACGATGAAACACAGAAATTGCATCCGAATTCAATACAAAAGGCACAATGCCGTCTTAAGTACAAGACGTCTGACACTCTAACCTTCTATGATTTGAACCTCTCCTGTGATACCAGTTTTAGAGTCCGATGCTTCATTTCAGGTTTACTGTATACCTTGGACCTTCATATTGACGATGAAAAACAGAAATTGCATCCGAATTTAATACAAAAGGCACAATGCCGACTGAAGTACAAGAGGACTGACACACTAACTTTCTATGATTTGAACCTCACCTGTGATTCCAGTTTTAGATTCCGATGCTACACTTCAGGCTTTCTGTATACCTTGGACCTTCTATTGACGTTGAAACACTGAAATTGCATCCCAATTTAATACAAAAGGCACAATGCCGACTTAAGTACAAGAGAACCGGCACTCTAACTTGCTATGAGTTGAACCTCTCCTGTGAG
The DNA here is from genome assembly GCF_021461395.2 of Schistocerca americana. Classification (NCBI taxonomy): domain Eukaryota; kingdom Metazoa; phylum Arthropoda; class Insecta; order Orthoptera; family Acrididae; genus Schistocerca; species Schistocerca americana. Next base: position 1,067,591,635 of record NC_060120.1, on the reverse strand, counting down.
TGCAGTTTTAGATTCCGATGTTTCACTTCAGGTTTACTGTATCCCTTGGTCCTTCTTATTGACGATGAAACACAGATATTGCAACCAAATTGAATACAAAAATCACAATGCCGATATATGTACAAGAGAAATGACACTCTAACTCTCTATGATTAGAACCTCTCCTGTGAGTCCAGTATTAGATACCGATGCTTTACTTCAGGTTTACTGTATCCCTTGGACCTTCTTATTGACGGTGAAACACAGAAATTGCATCCGAATCTAATACAAAAGGCACAATGCCCACTTATGTACAAGAGGACTGACCCTCTAACTTTCTATGAGCTGAACCTCTCCTGTGAGTCCAGTTTTAGATTCCGATGCTTCACTTCAGGTTTACTGTATACCTTGGACATTCTTATTGACGATGAAACACAGAAATTGCATCCAAATTTAATACAAAAGGCACAATGCCGACTTAAGTACAAGAGGACTGATACACTAAATTTCTATGATTTGAACCTCTCCTGTGATTCCAGTTTTAGGTTCCGATGCTTCACTTCAGGTTTACTGTATATCTTGGACCTTCTTATTGACGATGAAGCACAGAAATTGCATCCGAATTTAATACAAAAGGCACAATGCCGACTTAAGTACAAGAGGACTGACACACTAACTTTCTATGTGTTGAACCTCTCCTGTGAGTCCAGTTTGAGATTCCAATGTTTCACTTCAGGTTTACTATATCACTTGGTCCTTCAAATTGACGATGAAACACAGAAATTGCATCCGAATTTAATACAAAAGGCACAATGCCGACTTAAGTACAGGACGACTGACACACTAACTTTCTATGATTTGAACCTCTCCTGTGATTCCAGTTTTAGATTCCGATGCTTCACTTCAGGTTTACTGTATACCTTGGACCTTCTTTTTGACGATGAAACATAGAAATTGCATCCCAATTTAATACAAAAGGCACAATGCCGACTTAAGTACAAGAGGACTGACACTCTAACTTTCTATGAGTTGTACCTCTCCTGTGAGTCCAGTTTTAGTTTCCAATGATTCACTTCGGAATTACTATATCACTTGGACCTTCTTATTGACGATGAAACACAGAAATCACATCCGAATTTAATACAAAAGGCACAATGCCGACTTAAGTACAAGAGGACTGATACACTAACTTTCTATGATTTGGACCTCTACTGTGATTTCAGTTTTAGGTTCCGATGCTGCATTTCAGGGTTACTGTATACCTTGGACCTTCTTATTGACGATGTAACACAGAAATTGCTTCCGAATTTAATACAAAAGGCACAATGCCTACTTAAGTACAAGAGGACTGATACACTAACTTTTTATGATTTGAACCTCTCCTGTGATTCCAGTTTTAGGTTCCGAATCTTCACTTCAGGTTTACTGTATACCTTTGACATTCTTATTGAGGATGGCACACAGAAATTGCATCCAAATTTAATACAAAATGCACAATGCCGATTTAAGTACAAGAGGACAGACACTCTATCTTCCTATGATATGAACCACTCCTGTGAGTCCAGTTTTAGATTCCGATCCTTCACATCCGGTTTATTGTATACCTTGGACCTTCTTATTGACGATGAAACACGGAAATTGCATCCGAATTGATTACAAAAGCACAATGAGGACTTAAGTACAAGAGGACTGACACTCTAACTTTCTATGATATGAGCCTCTCCTGTGAGTCCAGTTTTAGATTCCGATCCTTCACTTCAGGTTTATTGTCTACCTTGTACCTTCTTATTGACGATGAAATACAGAAATTGCATCAGAATTTAATACAAAAGCACAATGCCGACTTAAGTACAAGGGGACTGACACTCTAACATTCTATGATTTGCACCTCTCCTGTGAGTCCAGTTTGAGATTCCGATGCTTCACTTCAGGTTAACTGTATCCTTGGACCTTCTTATTGACGATGATACACAGAAATTGCATCCGAATGTAATACAAAAGGCACAATGCCGACTTAAGTACTAGATGACTGACACTCTAACTATCTATGATTTGAACCTCTCCTGTGAGTCCAGTTTTAGATTCCGATGCTTCACTTCAGGTTTACTGTATACCTTGGAACTTCTTATTGACGATGAAACAAAGAAATTGCATCCGAATTTAATACAAAAAGCACAATGCCGACTAAGTATAAGAGGACTCACACTCTGACGTTCTATGAGTTGAACCTCTCCTGTGGGTCCAGTTTTAGATTCCGATGCTTCACTTCAGGTTTACTGTATACCTTGGACTTTCGTATTGACGGTGAAACACAGAAACTGCATCTGAATTTAATACAAAAGGCACAATGCCGACTTAAGTATAAGAGGACTCACACTCTAACGTTCCATGAGTTGAACCTCTCCTGTGAGTCCAGTTTTAGATTCCGATGCTTCACTTCAGGTTTACTGTATACCTTGGACATTCTTATTGACGATGAAACACAGAAATTGCTTCCGAATTTAATACAAAAGGCACAATGCCGACTTAAGTACAAGAGGACTGATACACTAACTTTCTATGATTTGATCCTCTCCTGTGATTCCAGTTATAGGTTCCGATGCGTCACTTCAGGTTTACTGTATACCTTGGACATTCTTATTGACGATGGCACACATAAATTGCATCCGAATTTAATACAAAAGGCACAATGCCGACTTAAGTACAAGAGGACTGACACACTAACTTTCTATGAGTTGAACCTCTTCTGTGAGTCCAGGTTTAGATTCCGATGCATCACTTCAGGTGTACTGTATCCCCTGGACCTTGTTATTGACGATGAAACACAGAAATTGCATCCGAATTAAATACAAAAGGCACAATGCCGACTTAAGTACAAGAGGACTGGCATTCTAACTTTGAATGATTTGAAACTCTCCTGTGAGACCAGTTTTAGATTCCGATGCTTCACTTCAGGTTTATTGTATCCCTTGGACCTTCTTATTGACGATGAAACACAGAAATTGCATCCGAGCTTAATACAAAAGGCACAATGCCGACTTAAGTACAAGAGGACTGACACTCTAACTTACTATGATTTGAACCACTCCTGTGAGTCCAGTTTTAGATTCCGATGCTTCACTTCAGGTTTACTGTATACCTTGGACCTCCTAATTGTCGCTGAAACACAGAAATTGCATCCGAATTTAATACAAAAGGCACAATGCCGACTTAAGTACAAGACGACTGACACTCTAACTTTCTATGATTTGAACCTCTCCTGTGATTCCTGTTTTAGATTCCGATGCTTCATTTCAGGTTTACTGTATACATTGGACCTTCATATTGACGATGAAACACAGAAATTGCATCCGAATTTAATACAAAAGGCACAATGCCGGCTGAAGTACAAGACGACTGACACACAACCTTTCTATGATTTGAAACTCTCCTGTGATTCCAGTTTTAGATTCCGATGCTTCACTTCAGGTTTACTGTATACCTTGGACCTTCTTTTTGTCGATGAAACACATAAATTGCATCCCAATTTAATACAAAACGCACAATGCCGACTTAATTACAAGAGGACTGACACTCTAACTTTCTATGAGTTGAACCCCTCCTGTGAGTCCAGTTTTAGATTCCAATGTTTCACTTCAGGTTTACTATATCACTTGGTCCTTCTAATTGACGATGAAACACAGAAATTGCGTCCGATTTTAATACAAAAGGCACAATGCCGACTTAAGTACAAGAGGACTGTCACACTAACTCTCTATGAGTTGAACCTCTCCTGTGAGTCCAGTTTTAGATTTCGATGCTTCACTTCAGGTTTACTGTATCCCTTGGACCTTCTTATTGGACGATGAAACACAGAAATTGCATCCGAATTTAATACATAAGGCACAATGCCGATCTACGTACAAGAGGAATGACACTCTAACTTTCTATGATTTGAACCTCTGCTGTATATTGAGTTTTAGATTCCTATGCTTCACTTCAGGTATACTGTATACCTTGGACATTCTTATTGACGATGAAACACAGAAATTGCATCCGAATTCAATACAAAAGGCACAATGCCGTCTAAAGTACAGGAGGACAGACACTCTAACATTCTATGATTTGAACCAATCCTGTGAGTTGAGTTTTAGATTCCGATGCTTCACTTCAGGTTTACTGTATCCCTTGGACCTCCTTATTGACGATGAAACACAGAAATTGCAGCCGAATTTAATACAAAAGGCACAATGCCGACTTAAGTACAAATAAACTGACACTCCAATTTTCTATTATTTGAACCTCTCCTGTGAGTCTAGTTTTAGATTCGGATGCTTCACTTCAGGTTTACTGTATCCCTTGGACCTTCTGATTGACGATGAAACACAGAATTGCATCCAAATTTAATACAAATGGCACAATGCCGACTTAAGTACAAGAGGACAGACACTCTAACTTTCTATGAGTTGAACCTCTCCTGTGAGTCCAGTTTTAGATTCCGATGCTTCACTTCAGGTTTACTGTTTCCCTTGGACCTTCTTATTCACGATGAAACACAGAAATTGCATCCGAATTTAATACAAACGCACAATGCCGACTTAAGTACAAGAGGACTGACACTCTAATTTTTAATGATTTGAACGTCTTCAGCAAGTCCTGTTTTTGATTCCGATGCTTCACTTCAGGTTTACTGTATCACTTGTACCTTTTTATTGACGATGAAACACAGAAATTGCATCCTAATTTAATACAAAAGGCACAATGCCGACTTAAATACAAGAGGACTGACACTCTAACTTTCTATAAGTTAAACCTCTCCTGTGATTCCAGTTTTAGATTCCGATGCTTCACTTCAGGTTTACTTTATCCCTTGCACCATCTTATTGAGGATGGAACACAGAAATTGCATCCGAATTTAATACAAAAGGCACAATGCCAACTTAAGTACAAGAGGACTGACACTCTAACTTTCTATGAGCTGAACCACTCCTGTGAGTCCAGATTTAGATTGCGATGCTTCACTTCAGCTTTACTGTATACCTTGGACCTTCTTATTGACGATGAAACACAGAAATTGCATCCGAATTTAATACAATAGGCACAATGCCGACTTAAGTACGAGAGGACTGACACTCTAACTTTCTATGATTTGAACCTCTCCTGTGAGTCCAGTTTTAGATTCCGATGCTTCACTTCAGGTTTACTGTATTCCTTGGACCTTCTTAATGACGATGAAACACAGAAATTGCATCCAAATTTAATACAAAAGGCACAATGCTGACTTAAGTACAAGAGGACTGACACACTAAATTTCTGTGATTTGAACCACTCCTGTGAGTTCAGTTTTAGATTCCGATCCTTCACTTCAGGTTTATTGTAAACATTTTACCATCTTATTGCCGATGAAACACAGAAATTGCATCCGAATTCAATACAAAAGGCACAATGCCGTCTTAAGTACAAGACGACTGACACACTAACTTTCTATGATTTGAACCTCTCCTGTGATTCCAGTTTTAGATTCCGATGCTTCACTTCAGGTTTACTGTATACCTTGGACCATCTTTTTGACGATGAAACATAGAAATTGCATCCCAATTTAATACAAAAGGCACAATTCCGACTTAAGTACAAGACGTCTGACACTCTAACCTTCTATGATTTGAACCTCTCCTGTTATACCAGTTTTAGAGTCCGATGCTTCATTTCAGGTTTACTGTATACCTTGGACCTTCATATTGACGATGAAAAACAGAAATTGCATCCGAATTTAATACAAAAGGCACAATGCCGACTGAAGTACAAGAGGACTGACACACTAACTTTCTATGATTTGAACCTCACCTGTGATTCCAGTTTTAGATTCCGATGCTACACTTCAGGTTTTCTGTATACCTTGGACCTTCATATTGACGATGAAACACTGAAATTTCATCCCAATTTAATACAAAAGGCACAATGCCGACTTAAGTACAAGAGAACCGGCACTCTAACTTTCTATGAGTTGAACCTCTCCTGTGAGTCCAGTTTTAGATTCCGATGTTTCACTTCAGGTTTACTGTATCCCTTGGACCTTCTTATTGACGATGAAACACAGAAAATGCAACCAAATTGAATACAAAAATCACAATGCCGATATAAGTACAAGAGAAATGACACTCTAACTCTCTATGATTCGAACCTCTCCTGTGAGTCCAGTATTAGATTCCGATGCTTTACTTCAGGTTTACTGTATCCCTTGGACCTTCTTATTGACGGTGAAACACAGAAATTGCATCCGAATCTAATACAAAAGGCACAATGCCCACTTATGTACAAGAGGACTGACCCTCTAACTTTCTATGAGCTGAACCTCTCCTGTGAGTCCAGTTTTAGATTCCGATGCTTCACTTCAGGTTTACTGTATACCTTGGACATTCTTATTGACGATGAAACACAGAAATTGCATCCAAATTTAATACAAAAGGCACCTTGCCGACTTAAGTACAAGAGGACTGATACACTAAATTTCTATGATTTGAACCTCTCCTGTGGTTCCAGTTTTAGGTTCCGATGCTTCACTTCAGGTTTACTGTATATCTTGGACCTTCTTATTGACGATGAAACACAGAAATTGCATCCGAATTTAATACAAAAGGCACAATGCCGACATAAGTACAAGAGGACTGACACACTAACTTTCTATGTGTTGAACCCCTCCTGTGAGTCCAGTTTTAGATTCCAATGTTTCACTTCAGGTTTACCATATCACTTGGTCCTTCAAATTGACGATGAAACACAGAAATTGCATCCGAATTTAATACAAAAGGCACAATGCCGACTTAAGTACAAGACGACTGACACACTAACTTTCTATGATTTGAACCTCTCCTGTGATTCCAGTTTTAGATTCCGATGCTTCACTTCAGGTTTACTGTATACCTTGGACCTTCTTTTTGACGATGAAACATAGAAATTGCATCCCAATTTAATACAAAAGGCACAATTCCGACTTAAGTACAAGAGGACTGACACTCTAACTTTCTATGAGTTGTACCTCTCCTGTGAGTCCAGTTTTAGTTTCCAATGATTCACTTCAGAGTTACTATATCACTTGGACCTTCTTATTGACGATGAAACACAGAAATTACATCCGAATTTAATACAAAAGGCACAATGCCGACTTAAGTACAAGAGGACTGATACACTAACTTTCTATGATTTGGACCTCTACTGTGATTTCAGTTTTAGTTTCCGATGCTGCACTTCAGGGTTACTGAATACCTTGGACCTTCTTATTGACGATGTAACACAGAAATTGCTTCCGAATTTAATACAAAAGGCACAATGCCTACTTAAGTACAAGAGGACTGATACACTAACTTTCTATGATTTGAACCTCTCCTGTGATTCCAGTTTTAGGTTCCGATTCTTCACTTCAGGTTTACTGTATACCTTTGACTTTCTTATTGAGGATGGCACACAGAAATTGCATCCAAATTTAATACAAAAGGCACAATGCCGATTTAAGTACAAGAGGACAGACACTCTATCTTTCTATGATATGAACCACTCCTGTGAGTCCAGTTTTAGATTCCGATCCTTCACATCCGGTTTATTGTATACCTTGGACCTTCTTATTGACGATGAAACACGGAAATTGCATCCGAATTGATTACAAAAGCACAATGAGGACTTAAGTACAAGAGGACTGACACTCTAACTTTCTATGATATGAGCCTCTCCTGTGAGTCCAGTTTTAGATTCCGATCCTTCACTTCTGGTTTATTGTCTACCTTGTACCTTCTTATTGACGATGAAATACAGAAATTGCATCAGAATTTAATACAAAAGCACAATGCCGACTTAAGTACAAGGGGACTGACACTCTAACATTCTATGATTTGCACCTCTCCTGTGAGTCCAGTTTGAGATTCCGATTCTTCACTTCAGGTTAACTGTATCCCTTGGACCTTCTTATTGACGATGATACACAGAAATTGCATCCGAATGTAACACAAAAGGCACAATGCCGGCTTTAGTACCAGAAGACTGACACTCTAACTATCTATGATTTGAACCTCTCCTGTGAGTCCAGTTTTAGATTCCGATGCTTCACTTCAGGTTTACTGTATACCTTGGAACTTCTTATTGACGATGAATCAAAGAAATTGCATCCGAACTTAATACAAAAGTCACAATGCCGACTAAGTATAAGAGGACTCACACTCTAACGTTCTATGAGTTGAACCTCTCCTGTGAGTCCAGTTTTAGATTCCGATGCTTCACTTCAGGTTTACTGTATCCCTTGGACTTTCGTATTGACAATGAAACACAGAAATTGCATCTGAATCTAATACAAAAGGCACAATGCCGACTTAAGTATAAGAGGACTCACACTCTAACGTTCCATGAGTTGAACCTCTCCTGTGAGTCCAGTTTTAGGTTCCGATGCTTCACTTCAGGTTTACTGTATCCCCTGGACCTTGTTATTGACGATGAAACACAGAAATTGCATCCGAATTAAATACAAAAGGCACAATGCCGACTTAAGTACAAGAGGACTGACACACTAACTTTCTATGAGTTGAACCTCTCCTGTGAGTCCAGTTTTAGATTCCGATGCTACACTTCAAGTGTACTGTATCCCCTGGACCTTGTTATTGACGATGAAACACAGAAATTGCATCCGAATTAAATACAAAAGGCACAATGCCGACTTAAGTACAAGAGGACTGACACTCTAACTTTCAATGATTTGAAACTCTCCTGTGAGACCAGTTTTAGAATCCGATGCTTCACTTCAGGTTTATTGTATCCCTTGGACTTTCTTATTGACGATGAAACACAGAAATTGCATCCGAGTTTAATACAAAAGGCACAATGCCGACTTAAGTACAAGAGGACTGACACTCTAACTTTCTATGAGTTGAACCCCTCCTGTGAGTCCAGTTTTAGATTCCAATGCTTCACTTCAGGTTTACTATATCACTTGGACCTTCTTATTGACGATGAAACACAGAAATTGCATCCGAATTGAATACAAAAATCACATGCTTCGAACCTCTCCTGTGAGTCCAGTTTTAGATTCCGATGCTTTACTTCAGGTTTATTGTATCCCTTGGACCTTCTTATTGACGATGAAACACAGAAATGGCATCCGAATTTAATACAAAAGGCACAATGCCGACTTAAGTACAAGAGGCCTGACACTCTAACTTTCTGTGAGCTGAACCTCTTCTGTGAGTCCAGTTTTAGATTCCGATGCTTAACTTCAGGTTTACTGTATACCTTGGACATTCTTATTGACAATGAAACACAGAAATTGCATCCGAATTTAATACAAAAGGCACAATGCCGATCAAAGTACAAGAGAACTGATACACTAACTTCCTATGATTTGAACAACTGCTGTAAATCCAGTTTTAGGTTCCGATGCTTCACTTCAGGTTTACTGTATACCTGGGACATTCTTACTGACGATGAAACACAGAAATTGCATCCGAATTTAATACAAAATGCACAATGCCGACTTAAGTACAAGAGGACTGACACACTAACTTTCTATGAGTTGAACCTCTCCTGTGAGTCCAGTTTTAGATGCCGATGCATCACTTCAGGTTTACTGTATCCCTTGGATCTTCTTATTGACGATGAAACACAGAAATGGTGTCCGAATTTAATACATAAGGCACAATGCCGATTTAAGTTCAAGAGGACTGACACACTATCTTTCTATGATTTGAACCACTCCTGTGAGTCCAGTTTTAGATTCCGATCCTTCACTTCAGCTTTATCGAACCCTTGGACCTTCTTATTGACGATGAGACACAGAAATTGCATCCAAATTTAATACAAAAGCACAATGCCGACTTAAGTACAAGAGGACCGACACTCTAACTTTCTATGAGTTGAACCTCTCTTGTGATTCCAGTTTTAGATTCCGATTCATCACTTCAGGTTTACTGTATACCTTAGACCTTCTTATTGACGATGAAACACAGAAATTGCATCCGAAATTAATACAAATAGCACAATGCCGACTTAAGTACAAGGGGACTGACACTCTAACTTTCTATGATTTGAGCCTCTCCTGTGAGTCCAGTTTTAGATTCCGATCCTTCACTTCAGGTTTATTGTCTACCTTGTACCTTCTTATTGACGATGAAATACAGAAATTGCATCAGAATTTAATACAAAAGCACAATGCCGACTTAAGTACAACGGGACTGACACTCTAACTTTCTAAGATTTGCACCTCTCCTGTGAGTCCAGTTTGAGATTCCGATGCTTCACTTCAGGTTAACTGTATCCCTTGGACCTTCTTATTGACGATGATACACAGAAATTGCATCCGAATGTAATACAAAAGGCACAATGCCGACTTAAGTACTAGATGACTGAACCTCTAACTATCTATGATTTGAACCTCTCCTGTGAGTTCAGTTTTAGATTCCGATGCTTTACTTCAGGTTTACTGTATACCTTGGAACTTCTCATTGACGATGAAACAAAGAAATTACATCCGAATTTAATACAAAAGGCACAATGCCGACTTAAGTATAAGAGGACTCATACTCTAACGTTATATGAGTTGAACCCCTCCTGTGAGTCCAGTTTTAGATTCCGAAGCTACACTTCAGGTTTACTGTATCCCTTGGACTTTCGTATTGACGATGAAACACAGAAATTGCATCTGAATTTAATACAAAAGGCACAATGCCGACTTAAGTATAAGAGGACTCACACTCTAACGTTCTATGAGTTGAACCTCTCCTGTGAGTCCAGTTTTAGATTCCGATGCTTCATTTCAGGTTAACTGTATCCCTTGGACCTTCTTATTGACGATGATACACAGAAATTGCATCCGAATGTAATACAAAAGGCACAATGCGGACATAAGTACTAGATGACTGACACTCTAACTATCTATGATTTGAACCTCTCCTGTGAGTTCAGTTTTAGATTCCGATGCTTCACTTCAGGTTTACTGTATACCTTGGAACTTCTTATTGACGATGAAACAAAGAAATTACATCCGAATTTAATACAAAAGTCACAATGCCGACTTAAGTATAAGAGGACTCACACTCTAACGTTCTATGAGTTGAACCTCTCCTGTGAGTCCAGTTTTAGGTTCCGATGCGTCACTTCAGGTTTACTGTATACCTTGGACATTCTTATTGACGATGGCACACAGAAATTGCATCCGAATTTAATACAAAAGACACAATGCCGACTTAAGTACAAGAGGACTGACATACTAACTTTCTATGAGTTGAACCTCTCCTGTGAGTCCAGTTTTAGATTCCGATGCTTCTCTTCGGGTGTACTGTATCCCCGGGACTTTGTTATTGACGAAGAAACACAGAAATTGCATCCGAATTGAATACAAAAGGCACAATGCCGACTTAAGTACAAGAGGACTGAAATTCTAACTTTCTATATTTTGAACCTCTCCTGTGATTCCAGTTTTAGGTTCCGATGCGTCACTTCAGGTTTACTGTATACCTTGGAAATTCTTATTGACGATGGCACACAGAAATTGCATCCGAATTTAATACAAAAGACACAATGCCGACTTAAGTACAAGAGGACTGACACACTAACTTTCTATGAGTTGAACCTCTCCTGTGAGTCCAGTTTTAGATTCCGATGCTTCACTTCAGGTGTACTGTATCCCCTGGACTTTGTTATTGACGATGAAACACAGAAATTGCATCCGAATTGAATACAAAAGGCACAATGCCGACTTAAGTACAAGAGGACTGACACTCTAACTTTCTATGATTTGAAACTCTCCTGTGAGACCAGTTTTAGATTCCGATGCTTCACGTCAGGTTTATTGTATCCCTTGGACCTTCTTATTGACGATGAAACACAGAAATTGCATCCGAGTTTAATACAAAAGGCACAATGCCGACATAAGTACAAGAGGACTGACACTCTAACTTTCTATGATTTGAACAACTCCTGTGAGTCCAGTTTTAGATTCCGATGCTTCACTTCAGGTTTACTGTATACCTTGGACCTTCTAATTGTCGATGAAACACAGAAATTGCATCTGAATTTAATACAAAAGGCACAATGCCGACTTAAGTACAAGCGGACTGACACTCTAACTTTCTATGAGTTGAACCCCTCCTGTGAGTCCAGTTTCAGATTCCTATGTTTCACTTCAGGTTTACTATATCACTTGGACCTTCTTATTGACGATGAAACACAGAAATTGCATCCGAATTGAATACAAAAATCACAATGCAGACTATAAGTACAAGAGGACTGATACTCTAACTCTCTATGATTCGAACCTCTCCTGTGAGTCCAGTTTTAGATTCCGATGCTTTACTTCAGGTTTACTGTATCCCTTGGACCTTCTTATTGACGATGAAACACAGAAATGGCATCCGAATTTAATACAAAAGGCACAATGCCGACTTAAGTACAAGAGGACTGACACTCTAACTTTCTATGAGCTGAACCTCTTCTGTGAGTCCAGTTTTAGATTCCGATGCTTAACTTCAGGTTTACTGTATACCTTGGACATTCTTATTGACAATGAAACACAGAAATTGCATCCGACTTTAATAAAAAAGGCACAATGCCGACTTAAGTACAAGAGGACTGATACACTAACTTTCTATGATTTGAACCTCTCCTGTGATTCCAGTTTTAGGTTCCGATGCTTCACTTCAGGTTTACTGTATACCTTGGACATTCTTATTGACGATGAAACACAGAAATTGCATCCGAATTTAATACAAAAGGCACAATGCCGACTTAAGTACACGGGGACTGATACACTAACTTTCTATGATTTGAACCTCTCCTGTGATTCCAGTTTTAGGTTCCGATGCTTCACTTCAGGTTGACTGTATACCTTGGACATTCCTATTGACGATGGCACACAGAAATTGCATCCGAATTTAATACAAAAGGCACAATGCCGACTTAAGTACAAGAGGACTGACACACTAACTTTCTATGAGTTGAACCTCGCCTGTGAGTCCAGTTTTAGATTCCGATGCTTCACTTCAGGTTTACAGTATCCCTTGGACCTCCTTATTGACGATGAAACACAGAAATTGCATCCGAATTTAATACAAAAGGCACAATGCCGACTTAAGTACAAGAGGACTGACACACTAACTTTCTATGAGTTGAACCTCTCCTGTGAGTCCAGTTTTAGATTCCGATGCTTCACTTCAGGTTAACTGTATCCCCTGGACCTCCTTATTGACGATGAAACACAGAAATTGCATCCGAATTTAATACAAAAGGCACAATGCCGACTTAAGTACAAGAGGACTGACACACTAACTTTCTATGAGTTGAACCTCTCCTGTGAGTCCAGTTTTAGATTCCGATGCTTCACTTCAGGTTAACTGTATCCCTTGGACCTTCTCATTCACGATGATACACAGAAATTGCATCCGAATGTAATACAAAAGGCACAATGCCGACTTAAGTACTAGATGACTGACACTCTAACTATCTATGATTCGAACCTCTCCTGTGAGTCCAGTTTTAGATTCCGATGCTTTACTTCAGGTTTGCTGTATACATTGGACCTTCATATTGACTATGAAACACAGAAATTGCATCCGAATTGAATACAAAAATCACAATGCAGACTATAAGTACGAGAGGACTGACACTCTAATTCTCTCAGATTCGAACCTCTCCTGTGAGTCCAGTTTTAGATTCCGATGCTTTACTTCAGGTTTACTGTATCCCTTGGACCTTCTTATTGACGATGAAACACAGAAATTGCATCCGAATTTAATACATAAGGCACAATGCCGATTTAAGAACAAGAGGACTGACACTCTATCTTTCTATGATTTGAACCACTCCTGTGAGTCCAGTTTTAGATTCCGAACCTTCACATCAGGTTTATTGTATACCTTGGACCTTCTTATTGACGATGAAACACAGAAATTGCATCCGAATTGAATACAAAAGCACAATGAGGACTTAAGTACAAGAGGACTGACACTCTAACTTTCTATGATTTGAGCCTCTCCTGTGAGTCCAGTTTTAGATTCCGATCCTTCACTTCGGGTTTATTGTCTACCTTGTACCTTCTTATTGACGATGAAGCACAGAAATTGCATCAGAATTTAATACAAAAGCACAATGCCGACTTAAGTACAAGGGGACTGACACTCTAACGTTCTATGATTTGCACCTCTCCTGTGAGTCCAGTTTTAGATTCCGATGCTTCACTTCAGGCTTACTGTATACCTTGGAACTTCTTATTGACGATGGCACACGGAAATTGCATCCGAATTTAATACAAAAGGCACAATGCCGGCTTAAGTACAAGAGGACTGACACACTAACTTTCTATGAGTTGAACCTCTCCTGTGAGTCCAGTTTTAGATTCCGATGCTTCACTTCAGGTTTACTGTATCCCTTGGACCTTCTTATTGACGATGAAACATAGAAATTGCATTAGAATTTAATAAATAAGCCACAATGCCGATTTAAGTACAAGAGGACTGACACTCTATCTTTCTATGATTTGAACCACTCCTGTGAGTCCAGTTTTAGATTCCGATCCTTCACATCAGGTTTATTGTATACCTTGGACCATCTTATTGACGATGAAACACAGAATTTGCATCCGAATTGAATACAAAAGCACAATGAGGACTTTAGTACAAGAGGACTGACACTCTAACTTTCTATGTGTTGAACCTCTCTTGTGATTCCAGTTGTAGATTCCGATGCTTCACTTCAGGTTTACTGTATACCTTGGACCTTCTTATTGTCGATGAAACACAGAAATTGCATCCGAAATTAATACAAAAGGCACAATGCTGACTTAAGTACAAGAGGACTGACACACTAACTTTCTATGATTTGAACCTCTCCTGTGATTCCAGTTTTAGATTCCGAAGTTTCACTTCAGGTTTACTGTATACCTTGGACCTTCTTATTGACGATGAAGCGCAGAAATTGCACCCGAATTTAATACAAAAGGAACAATGCCGACTTAAGTACAAGATGACTGACACCATAACTTTCTATGAGTTGAACCTCTCCTGTGAGTCCAGTTTTAGATTCCGATGCTTCACTTCAGGTTTACTGTATCCCTTGGACCTTCTTATTGACGATGTAACACAGAAATTGCATCCGAGTTTAATACAAAAGGCACAATGCCGACTTAAGTACAAGAGGACTAACACTCTAACTTTCTATGATTTGAACAACTCCTGTGAGTCCAGTTTTAGATTCCGATGCTTCACTTCAGGTTTACTGTATACCTTGGACCTTCTAATTGACGATGAAACACAGATAGTTGCATCCGAATTTAATACAAAAGGCACAATGCCGACTTAAGTACAAGACGACTGACACTCCAACTTTCTATGATTTGAACCTCTCCTGTGATTCCAGTTTTAGATTCCGATGCTTCACTTCAGATTTACTGTATAACTTGGACCTTCTTTTTCACGGTGAAACACAGAAATTGCATCCCAATTTAATACAAAAGGCACAATGCCGACTTAAGTACAAGAGGACTGACACTCTATCTTTCTATGATTTGGACCACTCCTGTGGGTCCAGTTTTAGATTCCGATCCTTCACATCAGGTTTATTGTATACCTTGAACCTTCTTATTGACGATGAAACACAGAAATTGCATCCGAATTGAATGCAAAAGCACAATGAGGACTTAAGTACAAGAGGACTGACACTCTAACTTTCTATGATTTGAGCCTCTCTTGTGAGTCCAGTTTTAGATTCCGATCCTTCACTTCAGGTTTATTGTCTACCTTGTACCCTCTGATTGACGATGAAACACAGAAGTTGCATCAGAATTTAATACAAAAGCACAATGCCGACTTAAGTACAAGGGGACTGACACTCTAACTTTCTATGATTTGCACCTCTCCTGTGAGTCCAGTTTGAGATTCCGATGCTTCACTTTAGGTTAACTGTATCCCTAGGACCTTCTTATTGACGATGAAACAAAGAAATTGCATCCGAATTTAATACAAAAGGCACAATGCCGACTTAAGTATAAGAGGAATCACACTCTAACGTTCTATGAGTTTAACCTCTCCTGTGAGTCCAGTTTTAGATTTCGATGCTTCACTTCAGGTTTACTGTATGCCTTGGACTTTCGTATTGACGATGAAACACTGAAATTGCATCTGAATTTATTACAAAATGCACAATGCCGTCTTAAGTACAAGAGGACTGACACTCTAACTTTCTATGAGTTGAACCTCTCCTGTGAGACCAGTTTTAGATTCCGATGCCTCACTTTCGGTTTACTGTATCCCCTGGACCTTGTTATTGACGATGAAACACAGAAATTGCATCCAAATTGAATACAAAAGGCACAATGCCGACTTAAGTACAAGACGACTGACACTCTAACTTTCTATGACTTGAAACTCTCCTGTGAGACCAGTTTTAGATTCCGATGCTTCACTTCAGGTTTATTGTATCCCTTGGACTTTCTTATTGACGATGAAACACAGAAATTGCATCCGAGTTTAATACAAAATTCACAATGCCGACCTAAGTACAAGAGGACTGACACTCTAACTTGATATGAGTTGAACCCCTCCTGTGAGTCCAGTTTTAGATTCCAATGCTTCACTTCAGGTTTACTATATCACTTGGACCTTCCTATTGCCGATGAAACACAGAAATTGCATCCGAATTGAATACAAAAATCACATGATTCGAACCTCTCCTGTGAGTCCAGTTTTAGATTCCGATGCTTTACTTCAGGTTTACTGTATCCCTTGGACCTTCTTATTGACGATGAAACACAGAAATGGCCTCCGAATTTAATACAAAAGGCACAATGCCGACTTAAGTACAAGAGGACTGATACACTAACTTTCTATGATTTGAACTTCTCCTGTGATTCCAGTTTTAGGTTACGATGCTTCACTTCAGGTTTACTGTATACCTTGGACCTTCTTATTGACGATGAAACACAGAAATTGCATCCGAATTGAATACAAAAGCACAATGAGGACTTAAGTACAAGAGGACTGACACTCTAACTTTCTATGATTTGAACCTCTCCTGTGAGTCCTGTTTTAGATTCCGATCCTCCACTTCAGGTTTATTGTATGCCTTGGACCTTCTTATTGACGATGAAACACAGTAATTGCATCCAAATTTAATACAAAAGCACAATGCCGACATAAGTACAAGAGGACTGACACTCTAACTTTCTATGAGTTGAACCTCTCTTGTGATTCCAGTTTTTGATTCCGATGCTTCACTTCAGGTTTACTGTATACCTTGGACCTTCTTACTGACGATGAAACACAGAAATTGCATCCGAAATTAAGACAAAAGGCACAGTGCTGACTTAAGTACAAGAGGACTGACACCATAACTTTCAATGAGTTGAACCTCTCCTGTGAGTCCAGTTTTAGATTCTGATGCTTCACTTAAGGTTTCTGTATCCCTTGGACCTTCTTATTGACGATGTAACACAGAAATTGCATCCGAGTTTAATACAAAAGGCACAATGCCGACTTAAGTACAAGAGGACTGACACTCTAACTTTCTATGATTTGAACCACTCCTGTGAGTCCAGTTTTAGATTCCGATGCTTCACTTCAGGTTTACTGTATACCTTGGACCTTCTAAATGACGATGAAACACAGATAGTTGCATCCGAAATTAATACAAAAGGCACATTGCCGACTTAAGTACAAGACGACTGACACTCCAACTTTCTATGATTTGAACCTCTCCTGTGATTCCAGTTTTAGATTCCGATGCTTCACTTCAGATTTACTGTATACCTTGGACCTTCTTTTTCACGATGAAACACAGAAATTGCATCCCAATTTAATACAAAAGGCACAATGCCGACTTAAGTACAAGAGGACTGACACTCTAATTTTCTATGAGTTGAACCTCTCCTGTGAGTCCAGTTTCAGATTCCAATGTTTCACTTCAGCTTTACTATATCACTTGGACCTTCTTATTGACGATGAATCACAGAAACTGCATCCGAATTGAATACAAAAATCACAATGCAGACTATAAGTACAAGAGGACTGACACTCTAACTCTCTCTGATTCGAACCTCTCCTGTGAGTCCAGTTTTAGATTCCGATGCTTTACTTCAGGTTTACTGTATCCTTTGGACCTTCTCATTGACGATGAAACACAGATATAGCATCCGAATTTAATACAAAAGGCACAATGCCGACTTAAGTATAAGAGGACTGATACACTAACTTTCTGTGATTTGAACCACTCCTGTGATTCCAGTTTTAGGTTCCGATGCTTCACTTCAGGTTTACTGTATACCTTGGACATTCTTATTGACGATGGCACACAGAAATTGCATCCGAATTTAATACAAAAGGCACAATGCCGACTTAAGTACAAGAGGACTGACACACTAACTTTCTACGAGTTGAACCTCTCCTGTGAGTCCAGTTTTAGATTCCGATGCTTCACTTCGGGTTTACTTTATCCCTTGGACCTTCTTATTGACGATGAAACACAGAAATTGCATCCGAATTTAATACATAAGGCACAATGCCGATTTAAATACAAGAGGACTGACACTCTATCTTTCTATGATTTGAACCACTCCTGTGAGTCCAGTTTTAGATTCCGATGCTTCACTTCAGGTTTACTGTATACCTTAGATCTTCTTATTGACGATGAAACAGAGAAATTGCATCCGAATTTAATACAAAAGGCAAAATGCCGACTTAAGTATAAGAGGACTCACACTCTAACGTTCTATGAGTTGAACCTCTCCTGTGAGTCCAGTTTTAGATTCAGATGCTTCACTTCAGTTTTACTGTATCCCTTGGACTTTCGTATTGACGATGAAACACAGAAATTGCATCTGAATTTAATACAAAAGGCACAATGCCGTCTTAAGTACAAGAGGACTGACACTCTAACTTTCTATGAGTTGAACCTCTCATGTGAGACCAGTTTTAGATTCCGATGCCTCACTTCCGGTTTACTGTATCCCTTCGACCTTCTTATTGACTATGATACACAGAGACTGCATCCGAATGTAATACAAAAGCCACAATGCCGACTTAAGTACTAGATGACCGACACTCTAACTATCTGTGCTTTGAACCTCTCCTGTGATTCCAGTTTTAGGTTCCGATGCTTCACTTCAGGTTTACTGTATACCTTGGACATTCTTATTGACGATGGCACACAGAAATTGCATCCGAATTTAATACAAAAGGCACAATGCCGACTTAAGTACAAGAGGACTGACACACTAACTTTCTATGAGTTGAACCTCTCCTGTGAGTCCAGTTTTAGATTCCGATGCTTCACTTCGGGTTTACTGTATCCCTTGGACCTTCTTATTGACGATGAAACACAGAAATTGCATCCGAATTTAATACATAAGGCACAATGCCGATTTAAGTACAAGAGGACTGACACTCTATCTTTCTATGATTTGAACCTCTCCTGTGAGTCCAGGTTTAGATTCCGATCCTTCACATCAGGTTTATTGTATACCTTGGACCTTCTTATTGACGATGAAACACAGAAATTGCATCCGAATTGTATACAAAAGCACAATGAGGACTTAAGTACAAGAGGACTGACACTTTAACTTTCTATGATTTGAGCCCCTCCTGTGAGTCCAGTTTGAGATTCCGATGCTTCACTTCAGGTTAACTGTATCCCTTGGACCTTCTTATTGACGATGATACACAGAACTTGCATCCGAATGCAATACAAAAGCCACAATGCCGACTTAAGTACTAGATGACCGACACTCTAACTATCTATGATTTGAACCTCTCCTGTGAGTCCAGTTTTAGATTCCGATGCTTCACTTCAGGTTTAGTGTATACCTTAGAACCTCTTATTGACGATGAAACAAAGAAATTGCATCCGAATTTAATACAAAAGGCAAAATGCCGACTTAAGTATAAGAGGACTCACACTCTAACGTTCTATGAGTTGAACCTCTCCTGTGAGTCCAGTTTTAGATTCAGATGCTTCACTTCAGGTTTACAGTATCCCTTGGACTTTCGTATTGACGATGAAACACAGATATTGCATCTGAATTTAATACAAAAGGCACAATGCCGTCTTAAGTACAAGATGACTGACACTCTAACTCTCTATGAGTTGAACCTCTTCTGTGAGTCCAGTTTTAGATTCCGATGCTTCACTTCAGGTTTACTGTATACCTCGGACCTTCTTATTGCCGATGAAATACAGAAATTGCAATAGAATTTAATACAAAAGGCACAATGAAGACTTAAGTACAAGAGGACTGACACTTTAACTTTCTATGAGTTAAACCCTTCCTGTGAGTCCAGTTTTAGATTCCGATGCTTCACTTCAGGGTTACTGTATACCTTGGACCTTCTTATTGACGATGAAACACAGATATTGCATCCGAATTTAATACAAAAGGCACAATGCCGACTTAAGTACAAGCGGAGTGACACTCTAACTCTCTATGATTTGAGCCTCCCCTATGAGTCCAGTTTGAGAATCCGATGCTTCACTTCAGCTTTATTCTATACCTTGGACCTTCTTATTGACGATGAAACACAGAAATTGCATCCGAATTTAATTCAAAAGGCACAATGCCGACTTAAGTACAAGAGGACTGACACTCTAACTTTCTATGATTTGAACCTCTCCTGTGGTTCCAGTTTTAGCCTCCGATGCTTAACTTCAGGTTTACTGTATCCCTTGGACCTTCTTATTGACGATGAAACACAGAAATTGCATCCGAATATAATACAAAAGTCACAATGCCGACTTAAGTACAAGAGGACTGACACACTAACATTCTATGATTTGAACCCCTCCTGTAAATCCAGTTTTAGATTTCGATGCTTCACTTCAGGTTTACTGTATCCCTTGACCTTCTTATTGATGATGAAACACAGAAATTGAATCCGAATTTAATACAAAAGGCACACGGTCGACTTAAGTACAAGTGGACTGACACTCTAAGAATCTATGATTTCAACCAATCTTGTAATTTTAATTTTTGATTACGATGCAACACTTCACGTTTACTGTATACCTTGGACCTTCTTATTGACGATGAAAAACAGAAATTGCATACGAATTTAACAGAAAAGGCACAATGCCGACTTAAGTACAAGAGGACTGACACTCTAACTTTCTATGAGTTGAACCTCTCCTGTGAGTTCAGTTTTAGATTCCGATGCTTCACTTCAGGTTTATTGTATCCCTTGGACCTTCTTATTGACGATGAAACACAGAAATTGCATCCTAATTTAATACAAAAGGCACAATGCCGACTTAAGTACTAGAGGACTGACACTCTAACTGTCTATGATTTGAACCTTTCCTGTGAGTCCAGTTTTGATTCCGATGCTTTACTTCAGGTTTTCTGTATACTTTTGACCTTCTTATTGACGATGAAACACAGAAATAGCATCCGAATTTAATACAAATGGCCCATTGCCGACTTAAGTACAAGAGGACTGACACTCTAACTTTCTAGAGCTGAACCTCTCCTGTGAGTCCAGTTTTTGATTCCGATGCTTCTCTTCAGGTTTACTGTATACCTTGGACCTTCATATAGACGATGAAGCACAGAAATTGGATCCGAATTCAATACAAAAGGCACAATGCCGACTTAAGTACAAGAGGACTGACAATCTAACTTTCTAAAATTTGAACCTCTCCTGTGAGTCCAGTTTTAGATTCTGATGCTTCACTTCAGGTTCACTGTATCCCTTGGACCTTCTTATTGACGATGAAACATAGAAATTGCATCCGAATTTAATGCAAAAGGCTCAATACTGACTTAAGTACAAGAGGACTGACACTCTAACTTTCTATGAGTTGATCCTCTCCTGTGAGTCCAGTTTTAGATTCCGGTGTTTTACTTCAGGTTTACTGTATACCTTTGACCTTCTTATTGACGATGAAACACAGAAATGGCATCCGAATTTTATACAAAAGGGCCAATACCAACTTAAGTACAAGAGGACTGACACTCTAACTCTCTATGATTTGAGCCTCCCCAGTGAGTCCAGTTTTAGATTCCGATGCTTCACTTCAGCTTTATTCTATACCTTGGACCATCTTATTGACGATGAAACACACTTCAGGTTTACTGTATACCTTGGACCTTCTTATTAACGATGAAACACAGTAATTGCATCCGAATGTAATACAAAATGCACAATGCCGACTTAAGTACAAGAGGACTGACACACTAACTTTCTATGATTTGAACCTCTCCTGTGAGTCCACTTTTAGATTCCGATGCTTCACTTCAGGTTTACTGTATTCCTTGGACCTTCTTATTGACGATGAAACACAGAAATTGCATCCGAATTTAATACAAAATGCACAATGCCGACTTATGTACGAGAGGACTGACAGTCTAACAATCTATGATTTAAACCAATCCTGTAAGTTGAGTTTTAGATTACGATACTTCACTTCAGCTTTATTGTGTACCTTGGACCTTCTTATTGACGATGAAACACAGAAATTGCAACCGAATTTAATACAAAAGGCACAATGCCGACTTAAGTACAAGAGGACTGACAGTCTAACTTTCTATGATTTGAACCACTCCTGTGAGTCCAGTTTTAGATTCCGATCCATCCCTTCAAGTTTTCCTGTTTACCTTGGACCTTCTTATAGTCGATGAAACACAGAAATTGCATCCGAATTTAATACAAAAGGCACAAGGCCTACTTAAGTACAAGAGGAATGACACTCTAACATTCTATGATTTAAACCAATCCTGTAAAATGAGTTTTAGATTACGAAGCTTCACTTTAGGTTTATAGTATACCTTGGACCTTCTTATTGACGATGAAACACAGAAATTGCATCCGAATTTAATACAAAAGGCACCATGCCGACTTAAGTACAAGAGAACTGACACTGTACTTTCTATGACTTGAACCTCTCCTGTGAGACCAGTTTTAGATTCCGATGATTTACTTCAGGTTTACTGTATACCTTGGGCCTTCTTATTGACGATGAAACACAGAAATTGCTTCCGAATTTAATACAATAGGCACAATGCCGACTTAAGTGCAAGCGGATTGACACTCTAACTTTCTATGATTTAAACCTCTTCTGTGAGTCCAGTTTTAAATTCCGATGCTTCACTTCAGGTTTATTGTATACCTTGGACCTTCTTATTGACGATGAAACACTGAAATGGCATCCGAATTTAATACAAGAGGCACAATGCCAACTTAAGTACAAGAGGACTGACACTCTAACTTTCTATGATTTGAACCTCTCCTGTGAGTCCAGTTTTAGATTCCGATGCTTTACTTCTGTTTTTCTGTATACCTTGGACTTTCTTATTGACGACGAAACCCAGAAATTGCATCCGAATTTTATACAAAAGCACAATGCCGACTTGAGTACAAGAGGACTGACGTTCTAACTTTCTGTGATTTAAACGTCTCCTGTGAATTGAGCTTTAGATTTCGATGCTTCACTTCAGTTTTACTGTATCCCTTGGACCTTCTTAATGACGATGAAACACAGAAATTGCATCCGAATTTAATACAAAAGGCACAATGCCGACTTAAGTACAAGAGGACTGACACACTAACATTCTGTGATTTGAACCTCTCCTGTGATTCCAGTTTTAGATTCGGATGTTTCACTTCAGGTTTACTGTATACCTTGGACCTCATTATTGACGATGAAACACAGAAATTGCATCCGAATTGAATACAAAAGGCAGAATGCCGACTTAAGTACAAGAGGACAGACACTCTAACTTTCTATGAGTTGAACCTCTCCTGTGAGTCCAGTTTTAGAATCCGATCCTTCACTTCAGGTTTATTGTATACCTTGGACCTTCTTATTGACGATGAAACACAGAAATTGCATCAGAATTTAATACAGAAGCACAATGCCGACTTAAGTACAAGAGGACTGACACTCTAACTTTCTACGAGTTGAACCTCTCCAGTGAGTCCTGTTTTAGATTCCGATGCTTCACTTCAGGTTCACTGTGTACCTTGGACCTTCTTATTGACGATAAGACACAGAAATTGTATCCGAATTCAATTCAAATGGCACAATGCCGACTTAAGTACAAGAGGACTGACAATCTAACTTTCTATTATTTGAACCTCTCCTGTGAGTCCAGTTTTAGATTCCGATGCTTCACCTTAGGTTTACTGTATCCCTTGGACCTTCTGATTAACGAAGAAGCACAGAAATTGCATCCGAATTTATTACAAAAGGCTCAATGCCGACTTAAGTACAAGAGGACTGACACTCTAACATACTATGAGTTGAACCTCTCCTGTGAGTTGAGTTTTAGATTCCGATGCTTTACTTCCGTTTTACTGTATACCTTGGACCTTCTTATTGACGATGAAACACAGATATTGCATCCGAATTTAATACAAATAGCCACAATGCCGACTGACGTACAAGAGGACAGACACTCTAACCTTCTATGATTTGAACCTCTCCTGTGATTCCAGTTATAGATTACGATGCTTTACTTCAGGGTTACTGTATCCCTTGGACCGTCTTACTGACAATGAAAAACAGAAATTGCATCCGAATTTAATACAAAAGGCACAATGCCGACTTAAGTACAAGAGGACTGACACTCTAACTCTCTATGAGCTGAACCTCTCCTGTGAGTTCAGTTTTAGATTCGGATGCTTCACTTCAGGTTTACTGTATGCCTTGGACCTTCTTATTGACGATGAAACACAGAAATTGTCTCCGAATTCAATACAAAAAGCACAAAGCCGACTTAAGTACAAGAGGACTGACAATCTAACTTTGTATTATTTGAACCTCTCCTGTGAGTCCAGTTTTAGATTCCGATACTTCACTTCAGGTTTACTGTATCCCTTGGACCTTCTTATTGACGATGAAACACAGAAATTGCATCCGAATTTAATACAAAAGGCTCAATACTGACTTAAGTACAAGAGGACTGACCTTCTAAGTTTCTATGAGTTTAACCGCTCCTTTGGGTCCAGTTTTAGATTACGATGCTTCACTTCAGGTTTACTGTATACCTAGTACCTTCTTTTTGACGATGAAACACAGAAATTGCATCCAAATTTAATACAAAAGGCACAATGCCGACTTAAGTACAAGAAGACTGACACTCTAACTATCTATGAGTTGAACCTTTCCTGTGAGTCCAGTTTTAGATTCCGGTGCTTTACTTCAGGTTTACTGTATACCTTTGACCTTCTTATTGACGATGAAACACAGAAATGGCATCCGAATTTTATACAAAAGGCACAATGCCAACTTACGTACAAGAGGACTGACACTCTAACTTTCTATGAGTTGAACCTCTCCTGTGAGTCCAGTTTTAGATTCCGATGCTTCACTTCAAGTTTTCCTGTTTACCTTGGACCTTCTTATAGTCGATGAAACACAGAAATTGCATCCGAATTTAATACAAATGGCACAAGGCCGACTTAAGTACAAGAGGACTGACACTCTAACTTTCTATGTGTTGAACCCCTCCTGTGAGTCCAGCTTTGGATTCCGATGCTTCACTTCGGGTCTACTGTATACCTTGGTCCTTCTTATTGTCGATGAAACACAGATATTGCATCCGAATTCAATACAAAATCACAATGCCGACTTAAGTACAAGAGGACTCACACTGTAACTTTCCAAGATTTAAACCTGTCCCGTGAGTTGATTTTTAGATTCCGATGCTTCACTTCAGGTTTACTGTATCCCTTGGACCTTCTGATTGACGATGAAACACAGAAATTGCATAAGAATATAATAC
Organism: Schistocerca americana; assembly: GCF_021461395.2. Classification (NCBI taxonomy): domain Eukaryota; kingdom Metazoa; phylum Arthropoda; class Insecta; order Orthoptera; family Acrididae; genus Schistocerca; species Schistocerca americana. The sequence continues at coordinate 1,067,565,942 of NC_060120.1, read as the reverse complement.
AAAAGGCACCATGCCGAGTTAAGTACAAGAGGACTGACACTTTACTTCCTATGATTTGAACCTCTCCTGTGAGTCCAGTTTTAGATTCCGGTGCTTTACTTCAGGCTTACTGTATCCCTTGGACCTTCTTATTGACGATGAAACACAGAAATTGCATCCGAATTTAATACAAAAGGCACAATGCCGACTTAATAACAAGAGGACTGACACTCTAACAAGCTATGATTTAAAGCAATCCTGTAAGTTGAGTTATAGATTACGATGCTTCACTTCAGGTTTATTGTATACCTTGGGCCTTCTTATTGACGATGAAACACAGAAATTGCTTCCGAATTTAATACAAAAGGCACAATGCCAACTTAAGTACAAGAGGACTGACACTCTAACTTTCTATGATTTAAACCTGTTTTGTGAGTCCAGTTTTAAATTCCGATGCTTCACTTCAGGTTTATTGTATACCTTGGACCTTCTTATTGACGATGAAACACTGAAATGGCATCCGAATTTAATACAAAAGGCACAATGCCGACTTAAGTACAAGAGGACTGACACTCTAACTTTCTATGATTTGAACCTCTCCTGTGAGTCCAGTTTTGGATTCCGATGCTTTACTTCTGTTTTTCTGTATACCTTGGACTTTCTTATTGACGACGAAACACGGATATTGCATCCGAATTTTATACAAAAGCACAATGCCGACTTAAGTACAAGAGGACTGACATTCTAACTTTCTATGATTTAAACGTCTCCTGTGAATTGAGTTTTAGATTCCGATGCTTCACTTCAGGTTTACTGTATCCTTTGCACCTTCTTAATGACGATGAAACCCAGAAATTGCATCCGAATTTAATACAAAAGGCACAATGCCGACTTAAAAACAAGAGGACTAACACTCTAACAATCTATGATTTAAAGCAATCCTGTAAGTTGGGTTATAGATTACGATGCTTCACTTCAGGTTTATTGTATACCTTGGACCTTCTTATTGATGATGAAACACAGAAATTGCATCCGAATTTAATACAAAAGGCCAATGCCGACTTAAGTACAAGAGGACTGACACACTAACATTCTGTGATTTGAACCTCTCCTGTGATTCCAGTTTTAGATTCGGATGTTTCACTTCAGGTTAACTGTATACCTTGGACCTTCTTATTGGCGATGAAACACAGAAATTGGATCCGAATTGAATACAAAAGGCACAATGCCGACTTAAGAACAAGAGGACAGACACTCTAACTTTCTATGATTTGAACCTCTCCTGTGAGTCCAGTTTTAGAATCCGATCCTTCACTTCAGGTTTATTGTATACCTTGGACCTTCTTATTGACGATGAAAAACAGAAATTGCATCAGAATTTAATACAGAAGCACAATGCCGACTAAGGTACAAGAGGACTGACACTCTAACTTTCTACGAGTTGAACCTCTCCAGTGAGTCCAGTTTTAGATTTCGATGCTTCACTTCAGGTTCACTGTGTACCTTGGACCTTCTTATTGACGATGAAACGCAGATATTGCATCCGAATTGAATACAAAAGGCACAATGCCGACTTAAGTACAAGAGGACTGACACTCTAACATACTATGAGTTGAACCTCTCCTGTGAGTTGAGTTTTAGATTCCGATGCATTACTTCCGGTTTACTGTATACCTTGGACCTTCTTATTGACGATGAATCACAGATATTGCATCCGAATTTAATACAAAAGGGAAAATGCCGACTTAAGTACAAGAGGACTGACACTCTAACTGTCTATGATTTGAACCTCTCCAGTGAGTCCAGTTTTAGATTCCGATGCTTTACTTCAGGTTTACTGTATACCTTGGACCTTCTTTTTGACGATGAAACACATAAATTGCATCCGAATTTAATACAAACAGGCACAATGCCGACTGACGTACAAGAGGACAGTCACTCTAACCTTCTATGATTTGAACCTCTCCTGTGATTCCAGTTATAGTTTACGATGCTTTACTTCAGGGTTACTGTATCCCTTGGACCGTCTTACTGACGATGAAAAACAGAAATTGCATCCGAATTTAATACAAAAGGCACAATGCCGACTTAAGTACAAGAGGACTGACACTCTAACTCTCTATGAGCTGAACCTCTCCTGTGAGTTCAGTTTTAGATTCGGATGCTTCACTTCAGGTTTACTGTATGCCTTGGACCTTCTTATTGACGATGAAACACAGAAATTGCATCCGAATTCAATACAAAAAGCACAAAGCCGACTTCAGTACAAGAGGACTGACAATCTAACTTTGTATTATTTGAACCTCTCCTGTGAGTCCAGTTTTAGATTCCGATGCTTCACTTCAGGTTTGCTGTATCCCTTGGACCTTCTTATTTACGATGAAACACAGAAATTGCATCCGAATTTAATACAAAAGGCTCAATACTGACTTAAGTACAAGAGGACTGACACTCTAACTTCTATGATTTAAACCTCGTCTGTGAGTCCAGTTTTAAATTCCGATGCTTCACTTCAGGTTTATTGTATACCTTGGACCTTCCTATTGACGATGAAACACTGAAATGGCATCCGAATTTAATACAAAAAGCACAATGCCGACTTAAGTACAAGAGGACTGAAACTCTAACTTTCTATGATTTGAACCTCTCCTGCGAGTCCAGTTTTAGATTCCGATGCTTTACTTCAGTTTTTCTGTATACCTTGGACTTTCTTATTGACGACGAAACACAGAAATTGCATCCGAATTTTATACAAAAGCACAATGCCGACTTAAGTACAAGAGGACTGACATTCTAACTTTCTATGATTTAAACGTCTCCAGTGAATTGAGTTTTAGATTCCGATGCTTCACTTCAGGTTTACTGTATCCCTTGGACCTTCTTAATGACGATGAAACACAGAAATTGCATCCGAATTTAATACAAAAGGCACAATGCCGACTTAAAAACAAGAGGACTGACACTCTAACAATCTATGATTTAAAGCAATCCTGTAAGTTGAGTTATAGATTACGATGCTTCACTTCAGGTTTATTGTATACCTTGGACCTTCTTATTGATGATGAAACACAGAAATTGCATCCGAATTTAATACAAAAGGCACAATGCCGACTTAAGTACAAGTGGACTGACACACTAACTTTCTGTGATTTGAACCTCTCCTGTGATTCCAGTTTGAGATTCGGATGTTTCACTTCAGGTTTACTGTATACCTTGGACCTTCTTATTGACGATGAAACACAGAAATTGCATCCGAATTGAATACAAAAGGCACAATGCCGACTTAAGTACAAGAGGACAGCCACTCTAACTTTCTATGATTTGAACCTCTCCTGTGAGTCCAGGTTTAGATTCCGATCCTTCACATCAGGTTTATTGTATACCTTGGACCTTCTTATTGACGATGAAACACAGAAATTGCATCCGAATTGTATACAAAAGCACAATGAGGACTTAAGTACAAGAGGACTGACACTTTAACTTTCTATGATTTGAGCCCCTCCTGTGAGTCCAGTTTGAGATTCCGATGCTTCACTTCAGGTTAACTGTATCCCTTGGACCTTCTTATTGACGATGATACACAGAAATTGCATCCGAATGCAATACAAAAGCCACAATGCCGACTTAAGTACTAGATGACCGACACTCTAACTATCTATGATTTGAACCTCTCCTGTGAGTCCAGTTTTAGATTCCGATGCTTCACTTCAGGTTTAGTGTATACCTTAGAACCTCTTATTGACGATGAAACAAAGAAATTGCATCCGAATTTAATACAAAAGGCAAAATGCCGACTTAAGTATAAGAGGACTCACACTCTAACGTTCTATGAGTTGAACCTCTCCTGTGAGTCCAGTTTTAGATTCAGATGCTTCACTTCAGGTTTACAGTATCCCTTGGACTTTCGTATTGACGATGAAACACAGATATTGCATCTGAATTTAATACAAAAGGCACAATGCCGTCTTAAGTACAAGATGACTGACACTCTAACTCTCTATGAGTTGAACCTCTCCTGTGAGTCCAGTTTTAGATTCCGATGCTTCACTTCAGGTTTACTGTATACCTCGGACCTTCTTATTGCCGATGAAATACAGAAATTGCAATAGAATTTAATACAAAAGGCACAATGAAGACTTAAGTACAAGAGGACTGACACTTTAACTTTCTATGAGTTAAACCCTTCCTGTGAGTCCAGTTTTAGATTCCGATGCTTCACTTCAGGTTTACTGTATACCTTGGACCTTCTTATTGACGATGAAACACAGATATTGCATCCGAATTTAATACAAAAGGCACAATGCCGACTTAAGTACAAGCGGAGTGACACTCTAACTCTCTATGATTTGAGCCTCCCCTATGAGTCCAGTTTGAGAATCCGATGCTTCACTTCAGCTTTATTCTATACCTTGGACCTTCTTATTGACGATGAAACACAGAAATTGCATCCGAATTTAATTCAAAAGGCACAATGCCGACTTAAGTACAAGAGGACTGACACTCTAACTTTCTATGATTTGAACCTCTCCTGTGGTTCCAGTTTTAGCCTCCGATGCTTAACTTCAGGTTTACTGTATGCCTTGGACCTTCTTATTGACGATGAAACACAGAAATTGCATCCGAATATAATACAAAAGTCACAATGCCGACTTAAGTACAAGAGGACTGACACACTAACATTCTATGATTTGAACCCCTCCTGTAAATCCAGTTTTAGATTTCGATGCTTCACTTCAGGTTTACTGTATCCCTTGACCTTCTTATTGACGATGAAACACAGAAATTGAATCCGAATTTAATACAAAAGGCACACGGTCGACTTAAGTACAAGTGGACTGACACTCTAAGAATCTATGATTTCAACCAATCTTGTAATTTTAATTTTTGATTACGATGCAACACTTCAGGTTTACTGTATACCTTGGACCTTCTTATTGACGATGAAAAACAGAAATTGCATACGAATTTAACAGAAAAGGCACAATGCCGACTTAAGTACAAGAGGACTGACACTCTAACTTTCTATGAGTTGAACCTCTCCTGTGAGTTCAGTTTTAGATTCCGATGCTTCACTTCAGGTTTATTGTATCCCTTGGACCTTCTTATTGACGATGAAACACAGAAATTGCATCCGAATTCAATAGAAAAGGCACAATGCCGACTTAAGTACAATAGGACTGACACTCTAACTTTTAATGAGTTGAACCTCTCCTGTGAGTTCAGTTTTAGATTCCGATGCTTCACTTCAGGTTTACTGTATACCTTGGTTCTTCTTATTGACGATGTAACACAGAAATTGCATCCTAATTTAATACAAAAGGCACAATGCCGACTTAAGTACTAGAGGACTGACACTCTAACTGTCTATGATTTGAACCTTTCCTGTGAGTCCAGTTTTGATTCCGATGCTTTACTTCAGGTTTACTGTATACTTTTGACCTTCTTATTGACGATGAAACACAGAAATAGCATCCGAATTTAATACAAATGGCCCATTGCCGACTTAAGTACAAGAGGACTGACACTCTAACTTTCTAGAGCTGAACCTCTCCTGTGAGTCCAGTTTTTGATTCCGATGCTTCTCTTCAGGTTTACTGTATACCTTGGACCTTCATATAGACGATGAAGCACAGAAATTGGATCCGAATTCAATACAAAAGGCACAATGCCGACTTAAGTACAAGAGGACTGACAATCTAACTTTCTAAAATTTGAACCTCTCCTGTGAGTCCAGTTTTAGATTCTGATGCTTCACTTCAGGTTCACTGTATCCCTTGGACCTTCTTATTGACGATGAAACATAGAAATTGCATCCGAATTTAATGCAAAAGGCTCAATACTGACTTAAGTACAAGAGGACTGACACTCTAACTTTCTATGAATTGATCCTCTCCTGTGAGTCCAGTTTTAGATTCCGGTGTTTTACTTCAGGTTTACTGTATACCTTTGACCTTCTTATTGACGATGAAACACAGAAATGGCATCCGAATTTTATACAAAAGGGCCAATACCAACTTAAGTACAAGAGGACTGACAGTCTAACTTTCAATGATTTGAACCTCTCCTGTGAGTCCACTTTTAGATTCCGATGCTTCACTTCAGGTTTACTGTATTCCTTGGACCTTCTTATTGACGATGAAACACAGAAATTGCATCCGAATTTAATACAAAATGCACAATGCCGACTTATGTACGAGAGGACTGACAGTCTAACAATCTATGATTTAAACCAATCCTGTAAGTTGAGTTTTAGATTACGATACTTCACTTCAGCTTTATTGTGTACCTTGGACCTTCTTATTGACGATGAAACACAGAAATTGCAACCGAATTTAATACAAAAGGCACAATGCCGACTTAAGTACAAGAGGACTGACAGTCTAACTTTCTATGATTTGAACCACTCCTGTGAGTCCAGTTTTAGATTCCGATCCATCCCTTCAAGTTTTCCTGTTTACCTTGGACCTTCTTATAGTCGATGAAACACAGAAATTGCATCCGAATTTAATACAAAAGGCACAAGGCCGACTTAAGTACAAGAGGAATGACACTCTAACATTCTATGATTTAAACCAATCCTGTAAAATGAGTTTTAGATTACGAAGCTTCACTTTAGGTTTATAGTATACCTTGGACCTTCTTATTGACGATGAAACACAGAAATTGCATCCGAATTTAATACAAAAGGCACCATGCCGACTTAAGTACAAGAGAACTGACACTGTACTTTCTATGACTTGAACCTCTCCTGTGAGACCAGTTTTAGATTCCGATGATTTACTTCAGGTTTACTGTATACCTTGGGCCTTCTTATTGACGATGAAACACAGAAATTGCTTCCGAATTTAATACAATAGGCACAATGCCGACTTAAGTGCAAGCGGATTGACACTCTAACTTTCTATGATTTAAACCTCTTCTGTGAGTCCAGCTTTAAATTCCGATGCTTCACTTCAGGTTTATTGTATACCTTGGACCTTCTTATTGACGATGAAACACTGAAATGGCATCCGAATTTAATACAAAAGGCACAATGCCAACTTAAGTACAAGAGGACTGACACTCTAACTTTCTATGATTTGAACCTCTCCTGTGAGTCCAGTTTTAGATTCCGATGCTTTACTTCTGTTTTTCTGTATACCTTGGACTTTCTTATTGACGACGAAACCCAGAAATTGCATCCGAATTTTATACAAAAGCACAATGCCGACTTGAGTACAAGAGGACTGACGTTCTAACTTTCTATGATTTAAACGTCTCCTGTGAATTGAGCTTTAGATTTCGATGCTTCACTTCAGTTTTACTGTATCCCTTGGACCTTCTTAATGACGATGAAACACAGAAATTGCATCCGAATTTAATACAAAAGGCACAATGCCGACTTAAGTACAAGAGGACTGACACACCAACATTCTGTGATTTGAACCTCTCCTGTGATTCCAGTTTTAGATTCGGATGTTTCACTTCAGGTTTACTGTATACCTTGGACCTCATTATTGACGATGAAACACAGAAATTGCATCCGAATTGAATACAAAAGGCAGAATGCCGACTTAAGTACAAGAGGACAGACACTCTAACTTTCTATGAGTTGAACCTCTCCTGTGAGTCCAGTTTTAGAATCCGATCCTTCACTTCAGGTTTATTGTATACCTTGGACCTTCTTATTGACGATGAAACACAGAAATTGCATCAGAATTTAATACAGAAGCACAATGCCGACTTAAGTACAAGAGGACTGACACTCTAACTTTCTACGAGTTGAACCTCTCCAGTGAGTCCTGTTTTAGATTCCGATGCTTCACTTCAGGTTCACTGTGTACCTTGGACCTTCTTATTGACGATGAAACACAGAAATTGTATCCGAATTCAATTCAAATGGCACAATGCCGACTTAAGTACAAGAGGACTGACAATCTAACTTTCTATTATTTGAACCTCTCCTGTGAGTCCAGTTTTAGATTCCGATGCTTCACCTTAGGTTTACTGTATCCCTTGGACCTTCTGATTAACGAAGAAGCACAGAAATTGCATCCGAATTTATTACAAAAGGCTCAATGCCGACTTAAGTACAAGAGGACTGACACTCTAACATACTATGAGTTGAACCTCTCCTGTGAGTTGAGTTTTAGATTCCGATGCTTTACTTCCGGTTTACTGTATACCTTGGACCTTCTTATTGACGATGAAACACAGATATTGCATCCGAATTTAATACAAATAGCCACAATGCCGACTGACGTACAAGAGGACAGACACTCTAACCTTCTATGATTTGAACCTCTCCTGTGATTCCAGTTATAGATTACGATGCTTTACTTCAGGGTTACTGTATCCCTTGGACCGTCTTACTGACAATGAAAAACAGAAATTGCATCCGAATTTAATACAAAAGGCACAATGCCGACTTAAGTACAAGAGGACTGACACTCTAACTCTCTATGAGCTGAACCTCTCCTGTGAGTTCAGTTTTAGATTCGGATGCTTCACTTCAGGTTTACTGTATGCCTTGGACCTTCTTATTGACGATGAAACACAGAAATTGTCTCCGAATTCAATACAAAAAGCACAAAGCCGACTTAAGTACAAGAGGACTGACAATCTAACTTTGTATTATTTGAACCTCTCCTGTGAGTCCAGTTTTAGATTCCGATACTTCACTTCAGGTTTACTGTATCCCTTGGACCTTCTTATTGACGATGAAACACAGAAATTGCATCCGAATTTAATACAAAAGGCTCAATACTGACTTAAGTACAAGAGGACTGACCTTCTAAGTTTCTATGAGTTTAACCGCTCCTTTGGGTCCAGTTTTAGATTACGATGCTTCACTTCAGGTTTACTGTATACCTAGTACCTTCTTTTTGACGATGAAACACAGAAATTGCATCCAAATTTAATACAAAAGGCACAATGCCGACTTAAGTACAAGAAGACTGACACTCTAACTATCTATGAGTTGAACCTTTCCTGTGAGTCCAGTTTTAGATTCCGGTGCTTTACTTCAGGTTTACTGTATACCTTTGACCTTCTTATTGACGATGAAACACAGAAATGGCATCCGAATTTTATACAAAAGGCACAATGCCAACTTACGTACAAGAGGACTGACACTCTAACTTTCTATGAGTTGAACCTCTCCTGTGAGTCCAGTTTTAGATTCCGATGCTTCACTTCAAGTTTTCCTGTTTACCTTGGACCTTCTTATAGTCGATGAAACACAGAAATTGCATCCGAATTTAATACAAATGGCACAAGGCCGACTTAAGTACAAGAGGACTGACACTCTAACTTTCTATGTGTTGAACCCCTCCTGTGAGTCCAGCTTTGGATTCCGATGCTTCACTTCGGGTCTACTGTATACCTTGGACCTTCTTATTGTCGATGAAACACAGATATTGCATCCGAATTCAATACAAAATCACAATGCCGACTTAAGTACAAGAGGACACACACTCTAACTTTCTAAGATTTAAACCTGTCCCGTGAGTTGATTTTTAGATTCCGATGCTTCACTTCAGGTTTACTGTATCCCTTGGACCTTCTGATTGACGATGAAACACAGAAATTGCATAAGAATATAATACAAAAGGCACCATGCCGAGTTAAGTACAAGAGGACTGACACTTTACTTCCTATGATTTGAACCTCTCCTGTGAGTCCAGTTTTAGATTCCGGTGCTTTACTTCAGGCTTACTGTATCCCTTGGACCTTCTTATTGACGATGAAACACAGAAATTGCATCCGAATTTAATACAAAAGGCACAATGCCGACTTAATAACAAGAGGACTGACACTCTAACAAGCTATGATTTAAAGCAATCCTGTAAGTTGAGTTATAGATTACGATGCTTCACTTCAGGTTTATTGTATACCTTGGGCCTTCTTATTGACGATGAAACACAGAAATTGCTTCCGAATTTAATACAAAAGGCACAATGCCAACTTAAGTACAAGAGGACTGACACTCTAACTTTCTATGATTTAAACCTGTTTTGTGAGTCCAGTTTTAAATTCCGATGCTTCACTTCAGGTTTATTGTATACCTTGGACCTTCTTATTGACGATGAAACACTGAAATGGCATCCGAATTTAATACAAAAGGCACAATGCCGACTTAAGTACAAGAGGACTGACACTCTAACTTTCTATGATTTGAACCTCTCCTGTGAGTCCAGTTTTGGATTCCGATGCTTTACTTCTGTTTTTCTGTATACCTTGGACTTTCTTATTGACGACGAAACACAGATATTGCATCCGAATTTTATACAAAAGCACAATGCCGACTTAAGTACAAGAGGACTGACATTCTAACTTTCTATGATTTAAACGTCTCCTGTGAATTGAGTTTTAGATTCCGATGCTTCACTTCAGGTTTACTGTATCCTTTGCACCTTCTTAATGACGATGAAACCCAGAAATTGCATCCGAATTTAATACAAAAGGCACAATGCCGACTTAAAAACAAGAGGACTAACACTCTAACAATCTATGATTTAAAGCAATCCTGTAAGTTGAGTTATAGATTACGATGCTTCACTTCAGGTTTATTGTATACCTTGGACCTTCTTATTGATGATGAAACACAGAAATTGCATTGGAATTTAATACAGAAGCACAATGCCGACTAAGGTACAAGAGGACTGACACTCTAACTTTCTACGAGTTGAACCTCTCCAGTGAGTCCAGTTTTAGATTTCGATGCTTCACTTCAGGTTCACTGTGTACCTTGGACATTCTGATTAACGAAGAAGCACAGAAATTGCATCCGAATTTATTACAAAAGGCTCAATGCCGACTTAAGTACAAGAGGACTGACACTCTAACTTTCTACGAGTTGAACCTCTCCCGTGAGTCCAGTTTTAGATTCCGATGCTTCACTTCAGGTTTACTGTATCCCTTGGACCTTCTTACTGACGATGAAACACAGAAATTGCATCCGAATTTTATACAAAAGGCTCAATACTGACTTAAGTACAAGAGGACTGACACTAAGTTTCTATGAGTTGAACCCCTCCGTTGGGTCCAGTTTTAGATTACGATGCTTCACTTCAGGTTTACTGTATACCTAGTACCTTCTTTTTGACGATGAAATACAGAAATTGCATCCGAATTTAATACAAAAGGCACAATGCCGACTTAAGAACAAGAGGACTGACACTCTAACTATCTATGAGTTGAACCTTTCCTGTGAGTCCAGTTTTAGATCCCGGTGCTTTACTTCAGGTTTACTGTATACCTTTGACCTTCTTATTGACGATGAAACACAGAAATGGCATCCGAATTTTATACAAAAGGCACAATGCCAACGTAAGTACAAGAGGACTGATACTCTAACTTTCTATGAGTTGAACCTCTCCTGTGAGTCCAGTTTTAGATTCCGATGCTTCATTTCAGGTTTACTGTATACCTTGGACCTTCTTATTGCCGATAATACACAGATATTGCATCCGAATTTACTACAAAAGGCACAATGCCGACTTAAGTACAAGAGGACTGACACTCTAACTTTCTATGAGTTAAACCTCTCCTGTGAGTCCAGTTTCAGATTCCGATGCTTCACTTCAGGTTTACTGTATACCTTGGACCTTCTTTTTGACGATGAAACACAGATATTGCATCCGAATTTAATTTATAAGGCACAATGCCGACTTAAGTACAAGCGGAATGACACTCTAACTCTCTATGATTTGAACCTCCCCTGTGAGTCCAGTTTGAGATTCCGATGCTTCACTTCAGCTTTATTCTATACCTTGGACCCTCTTATTGACGATGAAACACAGAAATTGCATCCGAATTTAATACAGAAGGCACAATGCCGACTTAAGTACAAGAGGACTGACAGTCTAACTTTCTATGATTTGAACCACTTCTGTGATTCCAGTTTTAGCTTCCGATGCTTCACTTTAGGTTTACTGTATCCCTTGGACCTTCTTATTGACGATGAAACACCAAATTGCATCCGAATTTAATACGAAAGCACAATGCAGACTTAAGTATAAGAGGACTGAGACTCTAACTTTCTATGAGTTGAACCTCTGCAGTGAGTCCAGTTTTAGATTCCGATGCTTCACTGCAGGTTTACTGTATACCTTGGACCATCTTATTGACGATGAAACACAGAAATTGCATCCGAATTTAATACAAAAGGCACAATGCCGACTTAAGTACAAGAGGACTGACACTCTAAATCACTATGAGCTGAACCTCTCCTGTGAGTTCAGTTTTAGATTCCGATGCTTTACTTCAGGTTTACTGTATACCTTGGACCTTCTTTTTGGCGATGAAACACAGAAATTGCATCCGAATATAATACAAATATGCACAATGCCGACTGACGTACAAGAGGACAGACACTCTAACTTTCTATGATTTGAACCTCTCCTGTGATTCCAGTTATAGATTACGATGCTTTACTTCAGGGTTACTGCATTCCTTGGACCGTCTTACTGACGATGAAACACAGAAATTTCATCCGAATTTAATACAAAAGGCACAATGCCGACTTAAGTACAAAATTACTGGCACTCTAACTTTCTATGATTTGAACTCTCCTGTGAGTCCAGTTTTAGATTCCGATGCTTTACTTCGGGTTTACTGTGTACCTTGGACCTTCTTATTGTCGATGAAACACAGATATTGCAACCGAACTCAATACAAAATCACAATGCCGACTTAAGTACAAGAGGACACACACTCTAACTTTCTAAGATTTAAACCTGTCCCGTGAGTAGATTTTTAGATTCCGATGCTTCACTTCAGGTTTACTGTATCCCTTGGACATTCTGATTAACGAAGAAGCACAGAAATTGCATCCGAATTTATTACAAAAGGCTCAATGCCGACTTAAGTACAAGAGGACTGACACTCTAACTTTCCACGAGTTGAACCTCTCCCGTGAGTCCAGTTTTAGATTCCGATGCTTCACTTCAGGTTTACTGTATCCCTTGGACCTTCTTACTGACGATGAAACACAGAAATTGCTTCCGAATTTAATACAAAAGGCACAATGCCGACTTAAGTACAAGAGGACTGAGATTCTAACTTTCTATGAGTTGAACCTCTGCAGTGAGTCCAGTTTTAGATTCCGATGCTTTACTTCAGTTTTTCTGTATACTTTGGACTTTCTTATTGACGACGAAACACAGAAATTGCATCCGAATTTTATACAAAAGCACAATGCCGACTTAAGTACAAGAAGACTGACATTCTAACTTTCTATGATTTAAACGTCTCCTGTGAATTGAGTTTTATATTCCGATGCTTCACTTCAGATTTACAGTATCCCTTGGACCATCTTAATGACGATGAAACACAGAAATTGCATCCGAATTAAATACAAAAGGCACAATGCCGACTTAATAACAATAGGACTGACACTCTAACAAGCTATGATTTAAAGCAATCCTGTAAGTTGAGTTATAGATTACGATGCTTCACTTCAGGTTTATTGTATACCTTGGACCTTCTTATTGATGATGAAACACAGAAATTGCATTGGAATTTAATACAAAAGGCACAATGCCGACTTAAGTACAAGAGGACTGACACACTAACTTTCTGTGATTTGAACCTCTCCTGTGATTCCAGTTTTAGATTCGGATTTTTCACTTCAGGTTTACTGTATACCTTGGACCTTCTTATTGACGATGAAACACAGAAATTGCATCCGAATTGAATACAAAAGGCACAATGCCGACTTAAGTACAAGAGGAAAGACACTCTAACTTTCTATGATTTGAACCTCTCCTGTGAGTCCAGTTTTAGATTCCGATCCTTCACTTCAGGTTTATTGTATACCTTGGACCTTCTTATTGACGATGAAACACAGAAATTGCATCAGAATTTAATACAGAAGCACAATGCCGAGTTAAGTACAAGAGGACTGACACTCTAACTTTCTATGAGTTGAACCTCTCCAGTGAGTCCAGTTTTAGATTCCGATGCTTCACTTCAGGTTCACTGTGTACCTTGGACCTTCTTATTGACGATGAAACACAGAATTTGTATCCGAATTCAATACAAATGGCACAATGCCGACTTAAGTACAAGAGGACTGACAATCTAACTTTCTATTATTTGAACCTCTCCTGTGAGTCCAGTTTTAGATTCCGATGCTTCACCTTAGGTTTGCTGTATCCCTTGGACCTTCTGATTAACGAAGAAGCACAGAAATTGCATCCGAATTTATTACAAAAGGCTCAATGCCGACTTAAGTACAAGAGGACTGACACTCTAACTTTCTACGAGTTGAACCTCTCCTGTGAGTCCAGTTTTAGATTCCGATGCCTCACTTCAGGTTTACTGTATACCTTGGACCTTCTTTTTGACGATGAAACACAGAAATTGCATCCGAATTTAATACAAATAGGCACAATGCCGACTGACGTACAAGAGGACAGACACTCTAACCTTCTATGATTTGAACCTCTCCTGTGATTCCAGTTATAGATTACGATGCTTTACTTCAGGGTTACTGTATCCTTTGGACCGTCTTACTGACGATGAAAAACAGAAATTGCATCCGAATTTAATACAAATGGCACAATGCCGACTTAAGTACAAGAGGACTGACACTGTAACTCTCTATGAGCTGAAAACTCTCCTGTGAGTTCAGTTTTAGATTCGGATGCTTCACTTCAGGTTTACTGTATGCCTTGGACCTTCTTATTGACGATGAAACACAGAAATTGTATTCGAATTCAATACAAAAAGCACAAAGCCGACTTAAGTACAAGCGGACTGACAATCTAACTTCGTATTATTTGAACCTCTCCTGTGCGTCCAGTTTTAGATTCCGATGCTTCACTTCAGGTTTACTGTATCCCTTGGACCTTCTTATTGACGATGAAACACAGAAATTACATCCGAATTTAATACAAAAGGCTCAATACTGACTTAAGTACAAGAGGACTGACACTCTAAGTTTCTATGAGTTGAACCTCTCCTTTGGGTCCAGTTTTAGATTACGATGCTTCACTTCAGGTTTACTGTATACCTAGTACCTTTTTTTGACGATGAAACACAGAAATTGCATCCGAATATAATACAAAAGGCACAATGCCGACTTAAGTACAAGAGGACACACACTCTAACTTTCTAAGATTTAAACCTGTCCCGTGCGTAGATTTTTAGATTCCGATGCTTCACTTCAGGTTTACTGTATCCCTTGGACCTTCTTATTGGCGATGAAACACAGAAATTGCATGAGAATATAATACAAAACGCACCATTCCGACTTAAGTACAAGAGGACTGACACTTTACTTTCTATGATTTGAACCTCTCCTGTGATTCCAGTTATAGATTACGATGCTTTACTTCAGGGTTACTGTATTCCTTGGACCGTCTTACTGACGATGAAACACAGAAATTTCATCCGAATTTAATACAATAGGCACAATGCCGACTTAAGTACAAAATTACTGGCACTCTAACTTTCTATGATTTGAACTCTCCCGTGAGTCCAGTTTTAGATTCCGATGCTTTACTTCAGGTTTACTGTATACCTTGGACCTTCTTATTGATGATGAAACACAGAAATTGCATCCGAGTGTAATACAAAAGGCACAATGCCGACTTAAGTACATGAGGACTGACACTCTAACTTTCAATGTGTTGAACCCCTCCTGCGAGTCCAGCTTTACATTCCGATGCTTCACTTCGGGTTTACTGTATACCTTGGACCTTCTTATTGTCGATGAAACACAGATATTGCATCGGAATTCAATACAAAATCGCAATGCCGACTTAAGCATAAGAGGACACACACTCAAACTTTCTAAGATTTAAACCTGTCCCATGAGTTGATTTTTAGATTTCTATGCTTCACTTCAGGTTTACTGTATCCCTTGGACCTTCTTATTCACGATGAAACACAGAAATTGCATAAGAATATAATACAAAAGGCACCATGCCGACTTAAGTACAAGAGGACTGACAGTTTACTTTCTATGATTTGAACCTCTCCTGTGAGACCAGTTTTAGATTCCGATGATTTACTTCAGGTTTACTGTATACCTTGGGCCTTCTTATTGACGATGAAACACAGAAATCGATTCTGAATTTAATACAAAAGACACAATGCCGATTTAAGTACAAGAGGACTGACACTATAAATTTCTATGATTTAAACCTCTTCTGTGAGTCCAGTTTCAAATTCCGATGCTTCACTTCAGGTTTATTGTATACCTTGGACCTTCTTATTGACGATGAAACACAGAAATTGTATCCGAATTCAATACAAATGGCACCATGCCGACTTAAGTACAAGAGGACTGACAGTTTACTTTCTATGATTTGAACCTCTCCTGTGAGACCAGTTTTAGATTCCGATGATTTACTTCAGGTTTACTGTATACCTTGGGCCTTCTTATTGACGATGAAACACAGAAATCGATTCTGAATTTAATACAAAAGACACAATGCCGATTTAAGTACAAGAGGACTGACACTATAAATTTCTATGATTTAAACCTCTTCTGTGAGTCCAGTTTTAAATTCCGATGCTTCACTTCAGGTTTATTGTATACCTTGGACCTTCTTATTGACGATGAAACACAGAAATTGTATCCGAATTCAATACAAATGGCACAATGCCGACTTAAGTACAAGAGGACTGACAACCTAACTTTCTATTATTTGAACCTCTCCTGTGAGTCCAGTTTAAGATTCCGATGCTTCACTTCAGGTTTATTGTATACCTTGGACCTTCTTATTGACGATGAAACGCAGATACTGCATCCGAATTCAATACAAAAGGCACAATGCCGACTTAAGTACAAGAGGACTGACACTCTAACTGTCTATGATTTGAACCTCTCCAGTGAGTCCAGTTTTAGATTCCGATGCTTTACTTCAGGTTTACTGTATACCTTGGACCTTCTTTTTGACGATGAAACACAGAAATTGCATCCGAATTTAATACAAATAGGCACAATGCCGACTGACGTACAAGAGGACAGACATCTAACCTTCTATGATTTGAACCTCTCCTGTGATTCCAGTTAGAGATTACGATGCTTTACTTCAGGGTTACTGTATCCCTTGGACCGTCTTACTGACGATGAAAAACAGAAATTGCATCCGAATTTAATACAAAAGGCACAATGCCGACTTAAGTACAAGAGGACTGACACTCTAACTCTCTATGAGGTGAACCTCTCCTGAGAGTTCAGTTTTTGATTCGGATGCTTCACTTCAGGTTTACTGTATGCCTTGGACCTTCTTATTGACGATGAAACACAGAAATTGTATCCGAATTCAATACAAAAAGAACAAAGCCGACTTAAGTACAAGAGGACTGACAATCTAACTTTGTATTGTTTGAACCTCTCCTGTGAGTCCAGTTTTAGATTCCGATGCTTCACTTCAGGTTTACTGTATCCCTTGGACCTTCTTATTGACGATGAAACACAGAAATTGCATCCGAATTTAATACAAAAGGCTCAATACTGACTTAAGTACAAGAGGACTGACACTCAAAGTTTCTAGGAGTTGAACCTCTCCTTTGGGTCCAGTTTTAGATTACGATGCATCACTTCAGGTTTACTGTATACCTAGTACCTTCTTTTTGACGATGAAACACAGAAATTGCATCCGAATTTAATACAAAAGGCACAATGCCGACTGAAGTACAAGAGGACTGACACACTATCTATGAGTTGAACCTCTCCTGTGAGTCCAGTTTTAGATTCCGGTGCTTTACTTCAGGTTTACTGTATACCTTTGACCTTCTTATTGACGATGAAACACAGAAATGGCATCCGAATTTTATACAAAAGACACAATGCCAACTTAAGTACAAGAGGACTGACACTCTAAGTTTTTATGAGTTGAACCTCTCCTGTGAGTCCAGTTTTAGATTCCGATGCTCACTTCAGGTTTACTGTATACCTTGGACCTTCTTTTTGACGATGAAACACAGAAATTGCATCCGAATTTAATTTATAAGGCACAATGCCGACTTATGTACAAGCGGAGTGACTCTCTAACTCTCTATGATTTGAACCTCCCCTGTGAGTCCAGTTTGAGATTCCGATGCTTCACTTCAGCTTTATTCTATACCTTGGACCCTCTTATTGACGATGAAACACAGAAATTGCATCCGAATTTAATACAAAAGGCACAATGCCGACTTAAGTACAAGAGGACTGACAGTCTAACTTTCTATGATTTGAACCACTCCTGTGATTCCAGTTTTAGATTCCGATGCTTCACTTTAGGTTTACTGTATCCCTTGGACCTTCTTATTGTCGATGAAACACCAAATTGCATCCGAATTTAATACAAAAGCACAATGCAGACTTAAGTATAAGAGGACTGACACTCTAACTTTCTATGAGTTGAACCTCTCCAGTGAGTCCAGTTTTAGATTCCGATGCTTCACTGGAGGTTTACCGTATACCTTGGACCATCTTATTGACGATGAAACACAGAAATTGCATCCGAATTTAATACAAAAGGCACAATGCCGACTTAAGTACAAGAGGACTGACACTCTAAATTTCTATGGTTTGAACCTCTCCTGTGAGTCCAGTTTCAGATTCCGATGCTTCACTTCTGGTTTACTGTATCCCTTGGACTTTCTTATTGCCGATGAAACACAGAAATTGCATCCGAATTTAATACAAAAAGCTCAAAACTGACTTAAGTACAAGAGGACTGACACTCTAAGTTTCTATGAGTTGAACGTCTCTTTTGAGTCCAGTTTTAGATTACAATGCTTCAATTCAGGTTTACTGTATACCTAGTACCTACTTTTTGACGATGAAACACAGAAATTGCATCCAAATTTAATACAAAAGGCACAATGCCGACTTAAATATAAGAGGATTGACAGTCTAACTTTCTATGATTTGAACAACTCCTGTGGTTCCAGTTTTGGATTCCGATGCTTCACTTCTGTTTTACTGTATCCCTTGGACCTTCTTATTGACGATGAAACACAGAAATTGCATCCGAATTTAATACAAAAGGCACAATGCCGACTTGAGTACATGTGGACTCACACTCTAACTTCCTATGATTTAAACCTCTCCCGTGAGGTGATTCTTAGATTCCGATGCTTCACTTCAGTTTTACTGTATCCTTTGGACCTTCTTATTGACGATGAGACACGAAATATCATCCGAATTTAATACAAAATTCACAATGCCGACTTAAGTGCAAGAGGACTGACACTCTAACTTTATATGATTTGAACACCTCCAGTGAGTCCAGTTTTAGATTCCTATGCTTCACTGCATGTTTACTGTATCCCTTGGACCATCTTATTGACGATGAAACAGAGAAATTGCATCCGAAATTAATAGAAAAGGCACAATGCCGACTTAAGTACAAGAGAACTGACACTCTAACTTTCTATGAGTTGAACCTCTCCTGTGAGTCCAGTTTTAGATTCTGATGCTTCACTTCAGGTTTATTGTATCCCTTGGGCCTTCTTATTGACGATGAAACGCAGATATTGCATCCGAATTGAATACAAAAGGCACAATGCCGACTTAAGTACAAGAGGACTGACACTCTAACTGTCTATGATTTGAACCTCTCCAGTGAGTCCAGTTTTAGATTCCGATGCTTTTCTTCAGATTTACTGTATGCCTTGGACCTTCTTATTGAAGATGAAACACAGAAATTGTATCCGAATTCAATACAAAAAGCACAAAGACGACTTAAGTACAAGAGGACTGACAATCTAACTTTGTATTATTTGAACCTCTCCTGTGAGTCCAGTTTTAGATTTCGATGCTTCACTTCAGCTTTACTGTATCCCTTGGACCTTCTTATTGACGATGAAACACAGAAATTGCTATCCAATTTTTATACAAAAGGCTCAATACTGACTTAAGTACAAGAGGACTGACACTCTAAGTTTCTATGAGTTGAACCCCTCCTTTGGGTCCAGTTTTAGATTACGATGCTTCACTTCAGGTTTACTGTATACCTAGTACTTTTCTTTTTGACGATGAAACACAGAAACTGCATCCGAATTTAATACAAAAGGCACAATGCCGACATAAGTACAGGAGGACTGACACTCTAACTATCTATGAGTTGAACCTCTCCTGTGAGTCCAGTTTTAGATTCCGGTGCTTTACTTCAGGTTTACTGTATACCTTTGACCTTCTTAATGCCGATGAAACACAGATATTGCATCCGAATTTACTACAAAAGTCACAATGCCGACTTAAGTACAAGAGGACTGACACTCTAACTTTCTATGAGTTAAACCTCTCCTGTGGGTCCAGTTTCAGATTCCGATGCTTCACTTCAGGTTTACTGTATACCTTGGACTTTCTTTTTGACGATGAAACACAGAAATTGCATCCGAATTTAATTTATAAGGGAAAATGCCGACTTAAGTACAAGCGGAGTGACACTCTAACTCTCTATGATTTGAATCTCCCCTGTGAGTCCAGTTTGCGATTCCATAGCTTCACTTCAGCTTTATTCTATACCTTGGACCTTCTTATTGACGATGAAACACAGAAATTGCATCCGAATTTAATACAAAAGTCAAAATGCCGACTTAAGTACAAGAGGACTAACAGTCTAACTTTCTATGATTTGAACCACTCCTGTGATTCCAGTTTTAGATTCCGATGCTTCACTTTAGGTTTACTGTATCCCTTGGACCTTCTTATTGACGATGAAACACCAAATTGCATCCGAATGTAATACAAAAGCACAATGCCGACTTAAGTACAAGAGGACTGACACTCTAACTTTCTATGAGTTGAACCTCTCCAGTGAGTCCAGTTTTAGATTTCGATGCTTCACTGCAGGTTTACTGTATACCTTGGACCATCTTATTGACGATGAAACACAGAAATTGCATCCGAATTTAATACAAAAGGCACAATGCCGACTTAAGTACAAGAGGTCTGACACTCTAACAATCTATGATTGAAACCAATCCTGTAAGTTGAGTTTTAGATTACGATACTTCACTTCAGGTTTACTGTATACCTTGGACCTTCTTATTGACGATGAAACACAGTAATTGCATCCGAATTTAATACAAAATGCACAATGCCGACTTAAGTACAAGAGGACTGACATACTAAGTTTCCATGATTTGAAAGTCTCCTGTGAGTCCAGTTTTAGATTCCGATGCTTCACTTCAGGTTTACTGTATCCCTTGGACCTTCCTATTGACGATGAAACACAGAAATTGCATCCGAATTTAATACAAAAGGTACAATGCCGACTTAAGTACAAGAGGACTGACACTCTAAATATCTATGATTGAAACCAATCCTGTAAGTTGAGTTTTAGATTACGATACTTCATTTCCGGTTTACTGTATACCTTGGACCTTCTTATTGACGATGAAACACAGAAATTGCATCCGAATTTAATACAAAAGGCACAATGCCGACTTAAGTACAAGAGGACTGACACTCTAACTGTCTATGATTTGAACCTCTCCAGTGAGTCCAGTTTTAGATTCCGATGCTTTACTTCAGGTTTACTGTATACTATGGACCCTCTTTTTGACGATGAAACACAGAAATTGCATCCGAATTTAATACAAATAGGCACAATGCTGACTGACGTACAAGAGGACTGACACTCTAACTTTCTATGATTTGAACCTCTCCTGTGATTCCAGTTATAGATTACGATGCTTTACTTCAGGGTTACTGAATCCCTTGGACCGTCTTACTGTCGATGAAAAACAGAAATTGCATCCGAATTTAATACAAAAGGCACAATGCCGACTTAAGTACGAGAGGACTGAGACTCTAACTCTCTATGAGCTGAACCTCTCCTGTGATTTCAGTTTTAGATTCCGATGCTTCACTTCAGGTTTACTGTATGCCTTGGACCTTCTTATTGACGATGAAACACAGAAATTGTATCCGAATTCAATACAAAAAACACAAAGCCGACTTAAGTACAAGAGGACTGACAATCTAACTTTGTATTATTTGAACCTCTCCTGTGAGTCCAGTTTTAGATTCCGATGCTTCACTTCTGGTTTACTGTATCCCTTGGACCTTCTTATTGACGATGAAACACAGAAATTGCATCCGAATTTAATACAAAAGGCACAATGCCGACTTAAGTACAAGAGAACTGACACTCTAACTTTCTATGAGTTGAACCTCTCCTGTGAGTCCAGTTTTAGATTCCTATGCTTCACTTCATGTTTACTGTATCCCTTGGACCATCTTATTGACGATGAAACAGAGAAATTGCATCCGAATTTAATACAAAAGGCACAATGCCCACTTAAGTACAAGAGGACTGACATTAACTTTCTATGAGTTGAACCTCTTATGTAAGTCCAGTTTTAGATTCCGATGCTTCACTTCAGGTTTACTGTATTCCTTGAACCTTCTTATTGACGGTGAAACAAAGAAATTGCATCCGAATTTAATACAAAAGGCACAATGCCAACCTAAGTACAAGAGTACTGACACACTAACTTAATATGATTTGAACCACTCCTGTGAGTCCAGTTTTAGATTCCGATGCTTCACTTCAGGTTTACTGTGCCCCTTGGAACTTCTTATTGACGATGAAACACAGAAATTGCATCCGAATTTAATTCAAAAAGCTTAAAGCCGACTTAAGTACATGAGGACTGACACTCTAACAATCTATGATTGAAACCAATCCTGTAAGATGAGTTTTAGATTACGATACTTCACTTCAGGTTTACTGTATACCTTGGACCTTCTTATTGACGATGAAACACAGTAATTGCATCCGAATTTAATACAAAATGCACAATGCCGACTTAAGTACAAGAGGACTGACATACTAAGTTTCCATGATTTGAAAGTCTCCTGTGAGTCCAGTTTTAGATTCCGATGCTTCACTTCAGGTTTACTGTATCCCTTGGACCTTCCTATTGACGATGAAACACAGAAATTGCATCCGTATTTAATACAAAAGTCAAAATGCCGACTTAAGTACAAGAGGACTAAATGTCTAACTTTCTATGATTTGAACCACTCCTGTGATTCCAGTTTTAGATTCCGATGCTTCACTTTAGGTTTACTGTATCCCTTGGACCTTCTTATTGACGATGAAACACCAAATTGCATCCGAATTTAATACAAAAGCACAATGCCGACTTAAGTACAAGAGGACTGACACTCTAACTTTCTATGAGTTGAACCTCTCCAGTGAGTCCAGTTTTAGATTTCGATGCTTCACTGCAGGTTTACTGTATACCTTGGACCATCTTATTGACGATGAAACACAGAAATTGCATCCGAATTTAATACAAAAGGCACAATGCCGACTTAAGTACAAGAGGTCTGACACTTTAACAATCTATGATTGAAACCAATCCTGTAAGTTGAGTTTTAGATTACGATACTTCACTTCAGGTTTACTGTACACCTTGGACCTTCTTATTGACGATGAAACACAGTAATTGCATCCGAATTTAATACAAAATGCACAATGCCGACTTAAGTACAAGAGGACTGACATACTAAGTTTCCATGATTTGAAAGTCTCCTGTGAGTCCAGTTTTAGATTCCGATGCTTCACTTCAGGTTTACTGTAACCCTTGGACCTTCCTATTGACGAAGAAACACAGAAATTGCATCCGAATTTAATACAAAAGGCACAATGCCGACTTAAGTACAAGAGGACTGACACTCTAAATATCTATGATTGAAACCAATCCTGTAAGTTGAGTTTTAGATTACGATACTTCACTTCCGGTTTACTGTATACATTGGACCTTCTTATTGACGATGAAACACAGAAATTGCATCCGAATTTAATACAAAAGGCACAATGCCGACTTAAGTACAAGAGGACTGACACTCTAACTGTCTATGATTTGAACCTCTCCAGTGAGTCCAGTTTTAGATTCCGATGCTTTACTTCAGGTTTACTGTATACCTTGGACCTTCTTTTTGACGATGAAACACAGAAATTGCATCCGAATTTAATACAAATAGGCACAATGCTGACTGACGTACAAGAGGACTGACACTCTAACTTTCTATGATTTGAACCTCTCCTGTGATTCCAGTTATAGATTACGATGGTTTACTTCAGGGTTACTGAATCCCTTGGACCGTCTTACTGTCGATGAAAAACAGAAATTGCATCCGAATTTAATACAAAAGGCACAATGCCCACTTAAGTACAAGAGGACTGACATTAACTTTCTATGAGTTGAACCTCTTATGTAAGTCCAGTTATAGATTCCGATGCTTCACTTCAGGTTTACTGTATGCCTTGGACCTTCTTATTGACGATGAAACTTAGATATTGTATCCGAATTCAATACAAAAAACACAAAGCCGACTTAAGTACAAGAGGACTGACAATCTAACTTTGTATTATTTGAACCTCTCCTGTGAGTCCAGTTTTAGATTCCGATGCTTCACTTCTGGTTTACTGTATCCCTTGGACCTTCTTATTGACGATGAAACACAGAAATTGCATCCGAATTTAATACAAAAGGCACAATGCCGACTTAAGTACAAGAGAACTGACACTCTAACCTTCTATGAGTTGAACCTCTCCTGTGAGTCCAGTTTTAGATTCATATGCTTCACTTCATGTTTACTGTATCCCTTGGACCATCTTATTGACGATGAAACAGAGAAATTGCATCCGAATTTAATACAAAAGGCACAATGCCAACTTAAGTACAAGAGGACTGACATTAACTTTCTATGAGTTGAACCTCTTATGTAAGTCCAGTTTTAGATTCCGATGCTTCACTTCAGGTTTACTGTATTCCTTGAACCTTCTTATTGACGGTGAAACAAAGAAATTGCATTAGAATTTAATACAAAAGGCACAATGCCAACCTAAGTACAAGAGGACTGACACACTAACTGTATATGATTTGAACCACTCCTGTGAGTCCAGTTTTAGATTCCGATGCTTCACTTCAGGTTTACTGTGTCCCTTGGAACTTCTTATTGACGATGAAACACAGAAATTGCATCCGCATTTAATTCAAAAAGCTTAAAGCCGACTTAAGTACATGAGGACTGACACTCTAACAATCTATGATTGAAACCAATCCTGTAAGATGAGTTTTAGATTACGAAGCTTCACTTCAGGTTTACAGTATACCTTGGACCTGCTTATTGACGATGAAACACAGAAATTGCATCCTAATTTAATAGAAAAGGCACAATGCCGACTTAAGTACAAGAGGACTGGCACTCTAACTTTCTATGAGTTGAACCTCTCCTGTGAGTCCAGTTTCAGATTCTGATGCTTCACTTCAGGTTTATTGTATCCCTTGGTCCTTCTAATTGACGATGAAACACAGAAATTTCATCCGAATTTAATACAAAAGGCACAATGCCGACTTAAGTACAAGAGGACTGACACTCTAACTCTCTATGAGCTGAACCTCTCCTGTGAGTTCAGTTTTAGATTCCGATGCGTCACTTCAGGTTTACTGTATGCCTTGGACTTTCTTATTAACGATGAAACACAGAAATTGTATCCGAATTCAATACAAAAAACACAAAGCCGACTTAAGTACAAGAGGACTGACAATCTAACTTTGTATTATTTGAACCTTTCCTGTGAGTCCAGTTTTAGATTCCGATGCTTCACTTCTGGTTTACTGTATCCCTTGTCCTACTTATTGACGATGAAACACAGAAATTGCATCCGAATTTAATACAAAGAGCTCAATACTCACATAAGTACAAGAGGACTGACACTCTATGTTACTATGAGTTGAACCTCTCCTTTGAGTCCAGTTTTAGATTACGATGCTTCACTTCAGGTTTACTGTATACCTAGTACCTTCTTTTTGACGATGAAACACAGAAATTGCATCCGAATTTAATACAAAAGGCACAATGCCGACTTAAGTACAAGAGAACTGCCACTCTAACTTTCTATGAGTTGAACCTCTCCTGTGAGTCCAGTTTTAGATTCCTATGCTTCACCTCATGTTTACTGTATCCCTTGGACCATCTTATTGACGATGAAACAGAGAAATTGCATCCGAATTTAATACAAAAGGCACAATGCCCACTTAAGTACAAGAGGACTGACACTAACTTTCTATGAGTTGAACCTCTTATGTGAGTCCAGTTTTAGATTCCGATGCTTCACTATAGGTTTACTGTATTCCTTGAACCTTCTTATTGACGGTGAAACAAAGAAATTGCATCCGAATTTAATACAAAAGGCACAATGCCAACCTAAGTACAAGAGGACTGACACACTAACTTTATATGATTTGAACCACTCCTGTGAGTCTAGTTTTAGATTCCGATGCTTCACTTCAGGTTTACTGTATCCCTTGGAACTTCTTATTGACGATGAAACACAGAAATTGCATCCGAATTTAATTCAAAAAGCTTAAGGCCGACTTAAGTACAAGAGGACTGACACTCTAACAATCAATGATGTAAACCAATCCTGTAAGATGAGTTTTAGATTACGAAGCTTCACTTCAGGTTTACAGTATACCTTGGACCTTCTTATTGACGATGAAGCACAGAAATAGCATCCGAATTTGATACAAAAGGCACAATGCCGAATTAAGTACAAGAGGACTGACACTCTAACTTTCTATGAGTTGAACCTCTCCTGTGAGTCCAGTTTCAGATTCTGATGCTTCACATCAGGTTTATTGTATCCCTTGGACCTTCTAATTGACGGTGAAACACAGAAATTTCATCCGAATTTAATACAAAAGGCACAATGCCGACTTAAGAACAAGAGGACTGGCACTCTAACTTTCTATGATTTGAACCTCTCCTCTGAGTCCAGTTTTAGATTCCGATGCTTTACTTCAGGTTTACTGTATACCTTGGACCTTCTTACTGATGATGAAACACGGAAATTGCATCCGAATTTAATACAAAAGGCACAATGCCGGCTTAAGTACAAGAGGACTGACACTCTAACTCTCTATGTGTTGAACACCTCCTATGAGTCCAGCTTTAGATTCCGATGCTTCACTTCGGGTTTACTGTATACCTTGGACCTTCTTATTGACGATGAAACACAGATATTGCATCCGAATTCAACACAAAATCACAATGCTGACTGAAGTACAAGAAGACTCACACTCTAACTTTCCAAGGTTTAAACCTGTCCCGTGAGTTGATTTTTAGATTCCGATACTACACTTCGGGTTTACTGTATCCCTTGGACCTTCTTATTGACGATGAAACACAGAAATTGCATAAGAATATAATACAAAAGGCACCATGCCGACTTAAGTACAAGAGGACTGACAATCTAACAATCTATGATTTAAACCAATCCTGTAAGTTGAGTTTTAGATTACGATACTTAATTTCAGGTTTACTGTATACTTTGGACCTTCGTAATGACCTTGAAACACAGAAATTGCATCCGAATTTTATAGAAAAGGCACAATGCCGACTTATGTACTAGAGGACTGACACTCTAACTTTCTTGAGTTGAACCTCTCATGTGAAGCCAGTTTTAGATTCCGATGCTTCACTTCAGGTTTTGTATCCCTTGGACCTTCTTATTGACGATGAAACACAGAAATTGTATCCAAATTTAATACAAAAGGCGCAATGCCGACTTAAGTTCAAGAGGACTGACACTCTAACTTTCTATGATTTGAATCTCTCCTGTGAGTCCAGTTTTAGATTCCGATGCTTTACTTCAGGTTTACTGTATACCTTGGACCTTCTTATTGATGATGAAACACAGAAATTGCAACCGAATTTAATGCAAAAGGCACAATGCCGACTTCAGTACAAGAGGACTGACTAACTTTCTATGAGTTGAACCCCTCCTGTGAGTCCAGTTTTAGATTCCGATGCTTCACTTCAGGTTTACTGTATACCTTGGACCTTCTTATTGACGATGAAACACAGAAATTGAATCCGAATTTAATACAATAGCACAATGCCGACTTAAGTACAAGTGGACTCACACTCTAACTTCCTTTGGTTTAAACCTCTCCCGTGAGTTGATTCTTAGATTCCGATGCTTCACTTCAGTTTTACTGTATCCCTTGGACCTTCTTATTGACGATGAAACACAGAAATTGCATCCGAATTTAATACAAAAGTCACCATGCCGACTTACGTACAAGAGGACTGACACTCTAACTTTCTATGACTTGAACCTCTCCTGTGAGTCCAGATTTAGATTCCGATCCTTCCCTTCAATCTTTCCTGTATACCTTGGACCTTCTTATTGACGATGAAACACAGAAATTGCATCCGAATTTAATACAAAAGGCACAATGCCGACTTAAGTACAAGAGGACTGACACTCTAACTTTCTATGAGTTGAACCGCTTATGTGAGTCCAGTTTTAGATTCCGATGTTTCACTTCAGGTTTACTGTATACCTTGGACCTTCTTATTGACGTTGAAACGCAGAAATTGCATCCGAATTTAATACAAAAGGCACAATGCGGACGTAAGTGCAAGAGGACTGACACTCTAACTTTCTATGATTTGAACCCCTCCAGTGAGTCCAGTTTTAGATTCCTATGCCTCACTTCATGTTTACCGTATCCCTTGGACCATCTTATTGACGATGAAACAGAGAAATTGCATCCGAATTTAATACAAAAGGCACAATGCCCACTTAAGTGCAACTGGCAGACACTCTAACTTTCTATGAGTTGAACCTCTCCTGTGAGTCCAGTTTTAGATTCCGATGCTTCACTTCTGGTTAACTGTATCCCTTGGACCTTCTTATTGACGATGATACACAGAAATTGCATCCGAATTTAATACAAGACGCACAATGCCGTCATAAGTACAAGAGGACTGACACTCTAACTTTCTCTGAGTTGAACCTCTCCTGTGAGTCCAGTTTTAGATTCCGATGTTTCACTTCCGGTTTACTGTATCCCTTGGAACTTCTTATTGACGATGAAACACAGAAATTGCATCCGAATTTAATACCAAAGGCACAATGCCGACTTAAGTACAAGAGGACAGACACTCTACTTTTATATGATTCTAACGACTCCTGTGAGTCCAGTTTTAGATTCCGATGCTTCACTTCAGGTTTACTGTATCCCTTGGAACTTCTTATTGACGATGAAACACAGAAATTGCATCCGAATTTAATTCAAAAGGCTTAAGGCCGACTTAAGTACAAGAGGACTGACACTCTAACAATCTATGCTTTAAACCAATCCTGTAAGGTGAGTTTTAGATTACGAAGCTTCACTTTAGGTTTACAGTATACCTTGGACGTTCTTATTGACGATGAAGCACAGAAATTGCATCCGAATTTAATAGAAAAGGCACAATGCCGACATAAGTACAAGAGGACTGGCACTCTAACTTTCTATGATTTGAACCTCTCCTCTGAGTCCAGTTTTAGATTCCGATGCTTTACTTCAGGTTTACTGTATACCTTGGACCTTCTTACTGATGATGAAACACAGAAATTGCATCCGAATTTAATACAAAAGGCACAATGCCGGCTTAAGTACAAGAGGACTGACTCTCTATCTTTCTATGTGTTGAACACCTCCTATGAGTCCAGCTTTAAATTCCGATGCTTCACCTCGGGTTTATTGTATACCTTGGACCTTCTTATTGACGATGAAACACAGATATTGCATACGAATTCAATACAAAATCACAATGCCGACTTAAGTACAAGAGGACTCACACTCTAACTTTCCAAGATTTAAACCTGTCCCGTGAGTTGATTTTTAGATTCCGATGCTTCACTTCAGGTTTACTGTATCCCTTGGACCTTCTTATTGACGATGAAACACAGAAATTGCATAAGAATATAATACAAACGGCACCATGCCGTCTTAAGTACAAGAGGACTGACACTCTAACAATCTATGATTTAAACCAATCCTGTAAGTTGAGTTTCAGATTACGATATTTCATTTCAGGTTTACAGTATATTTTGGACCTTCGTAATGACAATGAAACCCAGAAATTGCATCCGAATTTTATAGAAAAGGCACAATGCCGACTTAAGTACTAGAGGACTGACACTCTATCTTTCTTGAGTTGAACCTCTCATGTGAGGCCAGTTTTAGATTCCGATGCTTCACTTCAGGTTTTGTATCCCTTGGACCTTCTTATTGACGATGAAACACAGAAATTGCATCCGAATTTAATACAAAAGGCACAATGCCGACTTAAGTTCAAGCGGACTGACACTCTAACTTTCTATGATTTGAACCTCTCCTGTGAGTCCAGTTTTAGATTCCGATGCTTTACTTCAGGTTTACTGTATACCTTGGACCTTCTTATTGATGATGAAACGCAGAAATTGCATCCGAATTCAATACAAAAGGCTCAATGCAGACTTAAGTGCAAGAGGACTGACACTCTAACTTCCTATGATTTGAACCCCTCCAGTGAGTCCAGTTTTAGATTCCTATGCTTCACTTCATGTTTACTGTATCCCTTGGACCATCTTATTGACGATGAAACAGAGAAATTGCACCCGAATTTAATACAAAAGGCACAATGCCCACTTAAGTACAACAGGCAGACACTCTAACTTTGTATGAGTTGAACCTCTCCTGTGAGTCCAGTTTTAGATTCCGATTCTTCACATCAGATTTACTGTATCCCTTGTACCGTCAAATTGACGATGTAACACAGAAATTGCATCCGAATTTAATACAAAAGGCACAATGCCGTCTTCAGTACAAGAGGACTGACACTCTAACTTTCTATGAGCTGAACCTCTCCTGTGAGTCCAGATCTAGATTCCGATGCTTCACTTCAGGTTTACTGTATACCTTGGACCTTCTTATTGACGATGAAACACAGAAATTGTATCCGAATTCAATACAAAAGGCACAATGCCGACTTAAGTACAGGAGGACACAATCTAACTTTCTATCATTTGAACCTCTCCTGTGATTTCAGTTTTAGATTACGATGCTTTACTTCAGGTTTACTGTATCCCTTGGACCGTCTTACTGACGATGAAACACAGATATTGCATCCGAACTGAATACAAAAGTCCCAATGCCGACTTAAGTACAAGCGGACTGACACACTACATTTCTATGATTTAAGCCTCCCCTGTGAGTCCAGTTTTGAGTCCGATGCTTCACTTCAGCTTTATTCTATACCTTGGACCCTCTTACTGACGATGAATCACAGAAATTGCATCCGAATTTTATACGAAAGGCACATTACGGACTTAAGTACAAGACGACTGACACACTAACTTTCTATGATTTAAACCTCTCCTGTGAGTCCAGTTTTAGATTTCGATGCTTCACTTCAGGTTTACTGTATCCCTTGACCTTCTTATTGACGATGAAACACAGAAATTGCATCCAAATTTAATACAAAAGGCACAATGCCGACTTAAGTACAAGAGGACTGACACTCTAACAGTCTATGATTTAAATCAATCCTATAAATAGAGTTTTAGATTACGATGCTTCATTTCAGGTGTACTGTATACCTTGGACCCCCTTATTGACGATGAAACACAGAAATTGCATCCGAATTTAATACAATAGCACAATGCCGACTTAAGTACAAGAGGACTGACACTCTAAATTTCTATGAGTTGAACCTCTCCAGTGAGTCCAGTTTTCGACTCCGATGCTTCACTTCAGGTTTATTGTATCCCTTGGACCTTCTTATTGCCGATGAAACACAGAAATTGCATCCGAATTTAATACAAAAGGCACAATGCCAACTTAAGTACAAGAGGACTGACAGTCTAACTCTCTATGATTTGAACCTCTCCTGTGATACCAGTTTTAGATTCCGATGCTTCACTTCAGGTTTAGTATATCAATTGGACCTACTTATTGACGATGAAATACAGAATTTGCATCTGAATTTAATACAAAACGCACATTGCCGACTTAAGTACAAGAGGACTGACACTCTAACAATCTATGATTTAAACCAATCCGGTAAGTTGAGTTTTAGATTACGATACTTCACTTCAACTTTACTGCATACCTTGGACCTTCTTATTGACGATGAAACACAGAAATTGCATCCGAATTTTATAAAAACGGCACAATGCCGACTTAGGTACAAGAGGACTGACACTCTAAATTTCTATGAGTTGAACCTCTCCTGTGAAGCCCGTTTTAGATTCCGATGCTTCACTTCAGGTTCATTGTATACCTTGGACCTTCCTATTGCCGATGAAACACAGAAATTGCATCCGAATTTAATACAAAAGGCACAATGCCGACTTAAGTATAAGGGGACTGACACTCTAACTTTCTATGATTTGTTCCTCTCCTGTGAGACCAGTTTTAGAATCCGATGCTTTACTTCAGGTTTACTGTATACCTTGGGATTTCTTATTGATGGTGAAACACAGAAATTGCATCTGAATGTAATACAAAAGGCACAACGCCGACTTAAGTACAAGAGGACTGACACTCTAACTGTCTATGATTTAAACCTCTCCTGTGCGTCCAGTTTTAGATTCCGATGCTTCACTTCACGTTTACTGTATACCTTGTACCTTCTTATTGACGATGAAACACTGAAATTGCATCCGAATTTAACACAAAAACCAAAATGCCGACTTAAGTACAAGAGGACTGACATTCTAACTTTCTATGAGTTGAACCTCTCCTGTGATTCCAGTTTTAGATTCCGATGCATCACTTCAGGTTTACTATATACCTTGTACATTCTTATTGACGATGAAACACAGGAATTGCATCTGATTTTAATTCAAAAGGCACAATGCCGACTTAAGTACAAGAGGACTGACACTCTAACGTTGTAATATTTGAACCTCTCCTGTGAGTCCAGTTTTAGATTCCGATGCTTCACTTCAGGTTTACTGTATCCCTTGGACCTTCTTATTGACGATGAAACACTGAAATTGCAACCGAATTTAATCCAAAAGGCACAAGGCCGACTTAAGTACAAGACGATTGACACTCTAACAATCAATGATTTAAACCAATCCTGTAAGTTGAGTTTTAGATTACGATGCTTCACTTCAGGTTTACTGTATACCTTAGACCTTCTTATTGACGATGAATCACAGAAATTGCATCCGAATTTAATTGAAAAGCCACAATGCCGACTTTAGTACAAGAGGACTGACTCTCTAACTTTCCATGAGTTGAACCTCTCCTTTGAGTCCAGTTTTAGATTCCGATGCTTCACTTCGGGTATATTGCATCCCTTGGACCATCTATTGACGACGAAACACAGAAATTGCATCCGAATTTAATACAAAAGGCACAACGCCGACTTCAGTACAGGAAGACTGACACTCTAATTTTCTATGAGTTGAACCCCTCCTGTACAAGAGGACTGACTCTCTAACTTTCTATGAGTTGAACCTCTCCTTTGAGTCCAGTTTTAGATTCCGATGCTTCACTTCGGGTATATTGCATCCCTTGGACCTTCTTATTGACGATGAAACACAGAAATTGCATCCGAATTTAATACAAACAGCACAATGCCGACTTAAGTACAAGAGGACCCACACTCTAACTATCTATGATTTAAACCTGTCCCGTGAGTCTATTTTTAGATTCCGATGCTTCACTTCAGGTTTACTGTATCCCTTGGACCTTCTTATTGACGATGAAACACAGAAATTGCATCCGAATTTAATACAAAAGGCACAATGCCGACTTAAGTACGAGAGGACTGACACTCTACTTTCTATGATTTGAACCTCTCCTGTGAGACCAGTTTAAGATTCCGATGCTTTACTTCAGGTTTACTGTATACCTTGGGCCTTCTTATTGACGATGAAACACAGAAATTGCATCCGAATTTAATACAAAAGTTACAATGCCGACTTAGGTACAAGAGGACTGACATTCTAACTTTCTATGATTCAAACGTCTCCTGTGAGTTGAATTTTAGATTCCGATGCTTCACTTCAGGTTTACTGTATCCCTTGGACCTTTTTCTTGACGATGAAACACAGAAATTGCATCCGAATTTAATACGAAAGGCAAAATGCCGACTTAAGTACATGAGGACTGACACTCTAACAATCTATGATTTAAACCAATCCTGTAAGTTGAGTTTTTGTTTACGATGCTTCACTTCAGGTTTACTGAATTCTTTGGACCTTCTTATTGACGATGACACACAGAAATTGCATCCAAAATTAATAGAAAAGGCACAATGCCGACTTACGTACAAGAGGACTGAAACTCTAACTTTCTATGAGTTGAACCTCTCCTGTGAGTCCAGTTTTAGATTCCGATGCTTCACTTCAGGTTTATGGTATCCCTTGGACATTAGTATTGACGATGAAACACAGAAATTGCATCCGAATGTAATACAAAAGGCACAATGCCGATTTAGTACAAGAGGACCGACACTGTAACTTTCTATGAGTTGAACCTCTCCTGTGAGTCCAGCCTTAGGTTCCGATGTTTCACTTCAGGTTTACTGTATACCTTGGACCTCCTTATTGACGATGAAACACAGAATTTACATCCGAATTTAATACAAAAGGCACAATGCCGACTTAAGTATAAGAGGACTGACACTCTAACTTTCTATGTTTGAACCTCTCCAGTGAGTCCAGTTTTAGATTCCGATGTTTCACTTCAGGTTTACTGTATCCCTTGGACCTTCTTATTGTCGATGAAACACAGAAATTGCATCCGAATTTAATACAAAAGGCACAATGCCCACTTAAGTACAAAAGGACTGACACTCTGACTTTCTATGAGTTGAACCTCTCCTGTGATTCCAGTTATAGATTCCAATGCTTCACTTCAGGTTTACTGTATTCCTTGGACCTTCTTATTTACGATGAAACACAGATATTGCATCCTAATTTAATACAAAAGGCACATAGCCGACTGAAGTACAAGGGGACTGACCCTATAACTTTCTATGATTTAAACCTCTCCTGTGAGTCCAGTTTTAGATTCCGATGCTTCACTTCAGGTTTACTGTATACATTGGGCCCTCGTATTGACGATGAAACACAGAAATTGCATCCGAATTTAGTACAAAAGTCACAATGCCGACTTAAGTACAAGAGGACTGGTACTCTAACTTTCTATGATTTAAACCTCCCCTGTGAATCCAGTTTTAGATTCCGATGCTTCCCTTACAGTTTACTGTGTACCTTGGACCTTCTTATTGACGATGAAACAGAGAAATTACATCCGAATTGAATACAAAAAGAACAAAGCCGACTTAAGTACAAGTGGACTGACACTCTAACTATCTACGAGTTGAACCTCTCCTGTGATTCCAGTTTTAGATTCCGATGCTTCACTTCACGTTTACTGTATACCTTGTACCTTCTTATTGACGATGAAACACAGAAATTGCATCCGAATTTTATACAAGAGGCACAATGCCGACTTAAGTACAAGAGGACTGACACCCTAACTTTCTATGAGTTGAACCTCTCCTGTGAGTCCAGTTTTAGATTCCGATGCTTCACTTCAGGTTTACTGTATCCCTTGGACCTACTTATTGACGATGAAACACAGCAATTGCATCCGAATTTAATACAAAAGGCACAATGCCGACTTAAGTACAAGAGGACTGACACTATAACAATCTATGATTTAAACCAAACCGGTAAGTTGAGTTTTAGATTACGATACTTCACTTCAAGTTTACTGTATACCTTGGACCTTCTTATTGACGATGAAACACAGAAATTGCATCCGAATTTTATAAAAACGGCACAATGCCGACTTAAGTACAAGAGGACTGACACTCTAAATTTCTATGAGTTGAACCTCTCCTGTGAGTCCAGTTTTAGATTCCGATGCTTCACTTCAGGTTCATTGTATACCTTGGACCTTCTTATTGACGATGAAACACAGAAATTGCATCCGAATTTAATACAAAAGGCACAATGCCGACTTAAGTACAAGAGGACTGACACTCTAACTTTCTATGATTTGAACCGCTCCTGTGAGTTGATTTTTAGATTCCGATGCTTCACTTCAGGTTAACTGTATCCCTTGGACCTTCTTATTGACGATGAAATGCAGAAATTGCATCCGAATGTAATACAAAAGGCACAATGCCGAGTTAAGTATAAGGGGACTGACACTCTAACCTTCTATGATTTGTTCCTCTCCTGTGAGACCAGTTTTAGATTCCGATGCTTTACTTCAGGTTTACTGTATACCTTGGGATTTCTTATTGATGGTGAAACACAGAAATTGCATCTGAATGTAATACAAAAGGCACAATGCCGACTTAAGTATAAGAGGACTGACACTCTAACTGTCTATACTTTAAACCTCTCCTGTGAGTCCAGTTTTAGATTCCGATGCTTCCCTTAGGCTTTACTGTATACCTTGGACCTTCATATTGACGATGAAACACAGAAATTGCATCCGAATTTAACACAAAAAGAAAAATGCCGACTTCAGTACAGGAAGACTGACACTCTAATTTTCTATGAGTTGAACCCCTCCTGTGAGTCCAGTTTTAGATTCCGATGCTTCACTTCAGGTTTACTGTATACCTTAGACCTTTTTATTGACGATGAAACACAGAAATTGCATCCGAATTTAATACAAACAGCACAATGCCGACTTAATTACAAGAGGACTCACACTCTAACTATCTATGATTTAAACCTGTCCCGTGAGTCTATTTTTAGATTCCGATGCTTCACTTCAGGTTTACTGTATCCCTTGGACCTTCTTATTGACGATGAAACACAGAAATTGCATCCGAATTTAATACAAAAGGCACAATGCCGACTTAAGTACGAGAGGACTGACACTCTACTTTCTATGATTTGAACCTCTCCTGTGAGACCAGTTTAAGATTCCGATGCTTTACTTCAGGTTTACTGTATACCTTGGGCCTTCTTATTGACGATGAAACACAGAAATTGCATCCGAACTTAATACAAAAGTTACAATGCCGACTTAGGTACAAGAGGACTGACATTTTAACTTTCTATGATTCAAACGTAGCCTGTGAGTTGAATTTTAGATTCCGATGCTTCACTTCAGGTTTACTGTATCCCTTGGACCTTCTTCTTGACGATGAAACACAGAAATTGCATCCGAATTTAATAGGAAAGGCACAATGCCGACTTAAGTACAAAAGGTCTGACACTCTAACAATCTATGATTTAAACCAATCCTGTAAGTTGAGTTTCTGTTTACGATGCTTCACTTCAGGTTTACTGAATTCTTTGGACCTTTTTATTGACGATGACACACAGAAATTGCATCCAAAATTAATAGAAAAGGCACAATGCCGACTTACGTACAAGAGGACTGAAACTCTAACTTTCTATGAGTTGAACCTCTCCTGTGGGTCCAGTTTTAGATTCCGATGCTTCACTTCAGGTTTATGGTATCCCTTGGACATTCTTATTGACGATGAAACACAGAAATTGCATCCGAATGTAATACAAAAGGCACAATGCCGATTAAGTACAAGAGGACCAACACTCTAACTTTCTATGAGTTGAACCTCTCCTGTGAGTCCAGCCTTAGGTTCCGATGTTTCACTTCAGGTTTACTGTATACTTTGGACCTTCTTATTGACGATGAAACACAGAAATTACATCCGAATTTAATACAAAAGGCACAATGCCGACTTAAGTATAAGAGGACTGACACTCTAACTTTCTATGATTTGAACCTCTCCAGTGAGTCCAGTTTTAGATTCCGATGCTTCACTTCAGGTTTACTGTATCCCTTGGACTTTCTTATTGTCGATGAAACACAGAAATTGCATCCAATTTAATACAAAAGGCACAATGCCCACTTAAGTACAAGAGGACTGACACTCTGACTTTCTATGAGTTGAACCTCTCCTGTGATTCCAGTTTTAGATTCCAATGCTTCACTTCAGGTTTACTGTATTCCTTGGACTTTCTTATTTACGATGAAACACAGATATTGCATCCTAATTTAATACAAAAGGCACATAGCCGACTGAAGTACAAGGGGACTGACACTCAAACTTTCTACGATTTAAACCTCTCCTGTGAGTCCAGTTTTAGATTCCGATGCTTCACTTCAGGTTTACTGTATCCCTTGGACCTACTTATTGACGATGAAACACAGCAATTGCATCCGAATTTAATACAAAAGGCACAATGCCGACTTAAGTATAAGAGGACTGACACTCTAACTTTCTATGATTTGAACCTCTCCTGTGAGTCCAGTTTTAGATTCCGATGCTTCACTTCAGGTTTACTGTATCCCTTGGACCTACTTATTGACGATGAAACACAGCAATTGCATCCGAATTTAATACAAAAGGCACAATGCCGACTTAAGTACAAGAGGACTGACACTATAACAATCTATGATTTAAACCAAACCGGTAAGTTGAGTTTTAGATTACGATACTTCACTTCAAGTTTACTGTATACCTTGGACCTTCTTATTGACGATGAAACACAGAAATTGCATCCGAATTTTATAAAAACGGCACAATGCCGACTTAAGTACAAGAGGACTGACACTCTAAATTTCTATGAGTTGAACCTCTCCTGTGAGTCCAGTTTTAGATTCCGATGCTTCACTTCAGGTTCATTGTATACCTTGGACCTTCTTATTGACGATGAAACACAGAAATTGCATCCGAATTTAATACAAAAGGCACAATGCCGACTTAAGTACAAGAGGACTGACACTCTAACTTTCTATGATTTGAACCGCTCCTGTGAGTTGATTTTTAGATTCCGATGCTTCACTTCAGGTTAACTGTATCCCTTGGACCTTCTTATTGACGATGAAATGCAGAAATTGCATCCGAATGTAATACAAAAGGCACAATGCCGAGTTAAGTATAAGGGGACTGACACTCTAACCTTCTATGATTTGTTCCTCTCCTGTGAGACCAGTTTTAGATTCCGATGCTTTACTTCAGGTTTACTGTATACCTTGGGATTTCTTATTGATGGTGAAACACAGAAATTGCATCTGAATGTAATACAAAAGGCACAATGCCGACTTAAGTACAAGAGGACTGACACTCTAACTGTCTATACTTTAAACCTCTCCTGTGAGTCCAGTTTTAGATTCCGATGCTTCCCTTAGGCTTTACTGTATACCTTGGACCTTCATATTGACGATGAAACACAGAAATTGCATCCGAATTTAACACAAAAAGAAAAATGCCGACTTCAGTACAGGAAGACTGACACTCTAATTTTCTATGAGTTGAACCCCTCCTGTGAGTCCAGTTTTAGATTCCGATGCTTCACTTCAGGTTTACTGTATACCTTAGACCTTTTTATTGACGATGAAACACAGAAATTGCATCCGAATTTAATACAAACAGCACAATGCCGACTTAATTACAAGAGGACTCACACTCTAACTATCTATGATTTAAACCTGTCCCGTGAGTCTATTTTTAGATTCCGATGCTTCACTTCAGGTTTACTGTATCCCTTGGACCTTCTTATTGACGATGAAACACAGAAATTGCATCCGAATTTAATAAAAAAGGCACAATGCCGACTTAAGTACGAGAGGACTGACACTCTACTTTCTATGATTTGAACCTCTCCTGTGAGACCAGTTTAAGATTCCGATGCTTTACTTCAGGTTTACTGTATACCTTGGGCCTTCTTATTGACGATGAAACACAGAAATTGCATCCGAACTTAATACAAAAGTTACAATGCCGACTTAGGTACAAGAGGACTGACATTTTAACTTTCTATGATTCAAACGTAGCCTGTGAGTTGAATTTTAGATTCCGATGCTTCACTTCAGGTTTACTGTATCCCTTGGACCTTCTTCTTGACGATGAAACACAGAAATTGCATCCGAATTTAATAGGAAAGGCACAATGCCGACTTAAGTACAAAAGGTCTGACACTCTAACAATCTATGATTTAAACCAATCCTGTAAGTTGAGTTTCTGTTTACGATGCTTCACTTCAGGTTTACTGAATTCTTTGGACCTTTTTATTGACGATGACACACAGAAATTGCATCCAAAATTAATAGAAAAGGCACAATGCCGACTTACGTACAAGAGGACTGAAACTCTAACTTTCTATGAGTTGAACCTCTCCTGTGAGTCCAGTTTTAGATTCCGATGCTTCACTTCAGGTTTATGGTATCCCTTGGACATTCTTATTGACGATGAAACACAGAAATTGCATCCGAATGTAATACAAAAGGCACAATGCCGATTAAGTACAAGAGGACCAACACTCTAACTTTCTATGAGTTGAACCTCTCCTGTGAGTCCAGCCTTAGGTTCCGATGTTTCACTTCAGGTTTACTGTATACTTTGGACCTTCTTATTGACGATGAAACACAGAAATTACATCCGAATTTAATACAAAAGGCACAATGCCGACTTAAGTATAAGAGGACTGACACTCTAACTTTCTATGATTTGAACCTCTCCAGTGAGTCCAGTTTTAGATTCCGATGCTTCACTTCAGGTTTACTGTATCCCTTGGACCTTCTTATTGTCGATGAAACACAGAAATTGCATCCAATTTAATACAAAAGGCACAATGCCCACTTAAGTACAAGAGGACTGACACTCTGACTTTCTATGAGTTGAACCTCTCCTGTGATTCCAGTTTTAGATTCCAATGCTTCACTTCAGGTTTACTGTATTCCTTGGACTTTCTTATTTACGATGAAACACAGATATTGCATCCTAATTTAATACAAAAGGCACATAGCCGACTGAAGTACAAGGGGACTGACACTCAAACTTTCTATGATTTAAACCTCTCCTGTGAGTCCAGTTTTAGATTCCGATGCTTCACTTCAGGTTTACTGTATACATTGGGCCTTCGTATTGACGATGAAACACAGAAATTGCATCCGAATTTAATACAAAAGTCACAATGCCGACTTAAGTACAAGAGGACTGACACTCTGGCAATCTATGATTTAAACAATCCTGTAAGTTGAGTTTTGGATTACGATGTTTCACTTCAGGTTTACTCTATACCTTGGACCTACTTATTGACGATGAGACACAGAAATTGCATCCGAATTTAATACGAAAGGCACAATGCCCACTTAAGTACAAGAGGACTGGCACTCTAACTTTCTTTGAGTTGAACCTCTCCTGTGAGTCCAGGTTTAGACTCCGATACTTCACTTCAGGTTTACTGTTTTCCCTGGTCCTTCTTATTGACGACGATACACAGAAATTACATCCAATTTAATAGAAAAGGCACAATGCCGACTTAAGGACAATAACTCTGACACTCTAACTTTCTATGAGTTGAACCTCTCCTGTGAGTCCAGTTTTAGATTCCGATGCTTCCCTTCAGGTTTATTGTATCCCTTGGACTTTTATATTGAGGATGAAACACAGAAATTGCATCCGAATTTAATGCAAAAGGCACAATGCCGACCTAAGTTCAAGTTGACTGACACTCTAACTTTCTCTGATTTGAACCTCTCCTGTGATTCCAGTTTTAGATTCCGATGATTTACTTCAGGTTTACTGTAAACCTTGGACCTTCTAATTGATGATGAAACACAGAAATTGCATCCGAATTTAATACAAAAGGCACAATGCCGACTTAAGTACAAGAGGACTGACACTCTAACCTTCTACGATTTGAACCTCACCTGTGAGTTCAGTTTTAGTTTCCGATGCTTCACTTCAGGATTACTGTATCCCTTGGACCTTCTTATTGACGATGAAACACAGAAATTGCATCCGAATTTAATACAAAAGGCACAATGCCGACTTATGTACAAGAGGACAGACACTCTATCTTTCTATGATTTGAACCTCTCCTGTGAGTCCAGTTTTAGATTCCGATGCTTCACTTCAGGTTTACTGTATTCCGTTGACCTTATTATTGACGATGAGACACAGATATTGCATCCAAATTTTATACAAAAGGCATAATTCCGACTTAAGTACAAGAGGACTGACACTCAAACTTTCAATGATTTGTACCTCTTCTGTGAGTCCAGTTATAGATTCCAACGCTTCACTTCAGGTTTACTGTATACCTTGGACCTTCTTATTAACGATGAAGCACAGACATTGCCTCCGAATTTAATACAAAAGACACAATGCCGACATAAGTACAAGAGGACTGACACTCTAATTTTCTATGATTTGAACCTCTCCTGTGAGTCCAGTTTTAAATTCCGATGTTTCACTTCAGCTTTACTGTACACCTTGGACCATCTTATTGACGGGGAAACACAGAAATATCATCCGAATTTAATACAAAAGGCACAATGCCGACTTAAGTACAAGTGGGCTGACACTCTAACTTTCTATGATTTGAACCTCTCCTGTGAGTCCAGTTTTAGATTCCGATGCTTCACGTCAGGTTTACTGTATCCCTTGGACCTTCTTATTGTCTATGAAGCACAGAAATTGCATCCGAATTTAATACAAAATGCACAATGCCGACTTATGTACAAGTGGACTGACATTCTAACTTTCTATGAATTGTACCTCTCCTGTGAGTCAAGTTATAGATTCCGATGCTTCACTTCAGGTTTACTGTATCCCTTGGACCATCTTATTGTCTATGAAGCACAGAAATTGCATGTGAATTTAAAACAAAAGCCACAATGCCGACTTAAGTACAAGACGACTGACTAACCTTCTATGATTTGTACGTCTCCTGTGAGTCCAGTTTAAGATTCCGATGCTTCACTTCAGGTTTACTGTATACCTTGGACCTTCTTAATGATGATGAAACACAGAAATTGCATCCGAATTTGATACAAAACGTACAATGCCAGCTTAAGTACAAGAGGACTGACACTCTAACTTTCTATATTTGAACCTCTCCTGTGAGTCCAGTTATCGAATCCGATGCGTCACTGTCGGTTTAGTGTATCCCTTGGACCTTCTTATTGTCTATGAAGCGCAGAAATTGCATCCGAAATTAATACAAAAGCCACCATGCCGACTTAAGTACAAAAGGACTGACACTCTCACATTCTATAATTTGAACCTCTTCTGTGAGTCCAGTTTTGGATTCCGATGCTTCACTTCAGGTTTTTCTGTATCTCTTGGACCTTCTTATTGTCGATGAAACACAGAAATTGCATGCGAATTTAATACAAAGGGCACAGTGCCGACCGAAGGGCAAGAAGACCAACCCTCTATCTTTCTGTGATTTGAACCTCTCCTGTGAGTCCAGTTTTAGATTCCGATGCTTCACTTCAGGTTTTTCTGTATCTCTTGGACCTTCTTATTGTCGATGAAACAAAGAAATTGCTTCCGAATTTATTACAATAGGCACAATGCCGACTTAAGTACAAGAGGACTGACACTCTAACTTTCTATGATTTGAACCTCTCCTGCGAATCCAGTTTTAAATTCCGATGCTTCACCTCAGGTTTACTGTATCCCTTGGACCGTCTTATTGACGACGAAACACAGAAATTGCATCCGAATTTAATACAAAAGCCACAATGCCGCCTTTTTACAAGAGGACTGACACTCAAACTTTCTATGATTTGTACCTCTCCTGTGAGTCCAGTTATAGATTCCGATGATTCACTTCAGGTTTACTGTATCCCTTTAACCTTCTTATTGACGATGAAACACAGAATTTGCATACGAATTAAATACAAAAGGCACAATGCCGACTTAAGTACAAGTGGAATGACACTCTAACTTTCTATGATTTGAACCTCACCTGTGAGTCCAGTTTTAGATTCTGATGCTTCACTTCAGGTATACTGTATACCTTGGAACTTCTTATTGACGATGATGCACAGAAATTGCATCCGAATTTAATTCAAAAGGCACAATGCCGACATAAGTACAACAGGACTGACACTCAAAATTTCTATGATTTGAACCTCTCCTGTGAGTCCAGTTTTAGATTCCGATGTTTCACTTCAGTTTTACTGTATCCCTTGGATCTTCTTATTGACGATGAAACACAGAAATTGCATCTGAATTTAATACAAAAGGCACAATGCCGACTTAAGTGCAAGAGGACTGACACTCTAAATTTCTATGATTTGAACCTCTCCTGTGAGTCCAGTTTTAGATTCCGTGGCTTCACTTCAGGTTTAAAGTATCCGTTGGACCTTCTTATTGACGATGAAACACAGAAATTGCATCCGAATTTAATACAAAAGGCACAATGCCGACTTAAGTACAAGGGCACTGACACTCTAACCTTCTATGTTTTGAACCTCTCCTGTGAGTCCAGGTTTAGATTCCGTTGCTTCACTTCAGGATTACTGTATCCCTTGGACCTTCTTATAGACGATGAAACACTGAAATTACATCCGAATTTATACAAAAGGCACAATGCCGACTTAAGTACAAGAGGACAGACACTGTAACTTTCTATGATTTGAACCTCTCCTGTGAGTCCAGTTTTAGATTCCGATGCTTCACCTCAGGTTTACTGTATTCCTTGGACCTTCTTATTGACGATGAAACACAGAAATTGCACCCGAATTTTATACAAAAGGCATAATTCCGACTTAAGTACAAGAGGATTGACACTCAAACTTTCTATGATTTGTACCTCTCCTGTGAGTCCAGTTATAGATTCCAATGCTTCACTTCAGGTTTACTGTATACCTTGAACCTTCTTATTAACGATGAAGCACAGAAATTGCCTCCGAATTTAATACAAAAGGCACAATGCCGACTTAAGTACAAGAGGACTGACACTCTAACTTTCTATGGTTTGAACCTCTCCTGTGAGTCCAGTTTTAGATTCCGATGCTACACATCAGGTTTACTGTATCCCTTGGACCTTCTTATTGACGATGAAACACAGAAATTGCATCCGAATTTAATACAAAAGGCACAGTGCCCATTTAAGTACAAGAGGACTGCTACTCTAACTTTCTATGATTTGAACCTCTCCTGTGAGTCCAGTTTTTAATTCCGATGTTTCACTTCAGGTTTACTGTACACCTTGGACCA
Organism: Schistocerca americana; assembly: GCF_021461395.2. Lineage (NCBI taxonomy): Eukaryota > Metazoa > Arthropoda > Insecta > Orthoptera > Acrididae > Schistocerca > Schistocerca americana. Next base: position 1,067,521,214 of record NC_060120.1, on the reverse strand, counting down.
TCTTATTGACGGGGAAACACAGAAATTGCATCCGAATTTAATACAAAATGCACAAGACCGACTAAAGTACAAGAATGCTGACACTATAAATTTCTGTGATTTGAACCTCTCCTGTGAGTCCAGTTTTAGATTCCGATGCTTCACTTCAGGTTTACTGTGTCCCTTAGACCTTCTTATTGTCTATGAAGCACAGAAATTGCATCCGAATTTAATACAAAACGTACTATGCCGACTTAAGTACAAGAGGACTGACACTCTAACCTTCTATGATTTGAACCGCTCCTGTGAGTCCAGATATCGATTACGATGCTTCACTGTAGGTTTAGTGTATCCCTTGGACCTTCTTATTGTCTATGAAGCGCAAAAATTGCATCCGAATTTAATACAAGAGGCACAATGCCGACTTAAGTACATGAGGACTGACACACTAACTTTCTATGATTTGTACATCTCCTGTGAGTCCTGTTATAGATTCCGATGCTTCACTTCAGGTTTACTGTATCCCTTGGACCTTCCTATTGTCTATGAAGCACAGAAATTGCATCCGAATTTAATACAAAAGCCACCATGCCGACGTAAGTACAAGAGGACTGAAACTCTCACTTTCTATGATTTGAACCTCTCCTGTGAGTACAGTTTTAGATTCCGATGCTTCACTTCAGGATTACTGTTTCCCTTGGACCTTCTTATTGACGATGAAACACAGAAATTGCATCCGAATTTAATACAAAAGGCACAATGCCGACTTAAGTACAAGAGGACAGACACTCTAACTTTCTATGATTTGAACCTCTCCTGTGAGTCCAGTTTTAAATTCCGATGCTTCACTTCAGGTTTACTGTATACCTTGTACCTTCTTATTGCCGATGATACACAGATATTCCATCCGAATTTAATACAAAATGCACAATGCTGACTTCAGTGTACGAGGACTTACACTCTAACTTTCTGTGATTTGAACGACTCCTGTGAGTTGAGGTTTAGTTTCCGATGTTTCACATCAGGTTTACTGCATACCTTGCACCTTCTTATTGGCGATGAAACCCAGAAATTGCATCCGAATTTAATACATAAATGACAATGCCGACTTAAGTTCAAATGGTTCAAATGGCTCTGAGCACTATGGGACTCAACTGCTGTGGTCATAAGTCCCCTAGAACTTAGAACTACTTAAACCTAACTAACCTAAGGACAGCACACAACACCCAGCAATCACGAGGCAGAGAAAATCACTGACCCCGCCGGGAATCGAACCCGGGAACAAAGGCGTGAGAAGCGAGAACGCTAACGCACGACCACGAGATACGGGCGCCGACTTAAGTACAAGAGGACATACACTCTAACTTTCCATGATTGAAACCCCTCCTGTGAGTCCAGTTTTAGATTCTGATGCTTCACTTCAGGTTTACTGTATACCTTGGACCTTCTTATTGACGATGAAGCACAGAAATTGCATCCGAATTTAATACAAAAGGCACAATGCCGACTTAAGTGCAAGAGGACTGACACTCTAACTTTCTATGATTTGAACCTCTCCTGTGAGTCCAGTTTTAGATTCCGTTGCTTCACTTCAGGATTACTGTATCCCTTGGACCTTCTTATAGACGATGAAACACAGAAATTACATCCGAATTTAATACAAAAGCCACAATGCCGCCTTTTTACAAGAGGACTGACACTCAAACTTTCTATGATTTGTACCTCTCCTGTGAGTCCAGTTATAGATTCCGATGATTCACTTCAGGTTTACTGTATCCCTTGGACCTTCTTATTGACGATGAAACACAGAATTTGCATACGAATTAAATACAAATGGCACAAAGCCGACTTAAGTACAAGAGGAATGGCACTCTAACTTTCTATGATTTGAACCTCACCTGTGAGTCCCGTTTTAGATTCTGATGCTTCACTTCAGGTATACTGTATACCTTGGAACTTCTTATTGACGATGATGCACAGAAATTGCATCCGAATTTAATTCAAATGGCACAATGCCGACATAAGTACAACAGGACTGACACTCAAAATTTCTATGATTTGAACCTCTCCTGTGAGTCCAGTTTTAGATTCCGATGTTTCACTTCAGTTTTACTGTATCCCTTGGATCTTCTTATTGACGATGAAACACAGAAATTGCATCTGAATTTAATACAAAAGGAACAATGCCGACTTAAGTGCGAGAGGACTGACACTCTAACTTTCTATGATTTGAACCTCTCCTGTGAGTACAGTTTTAGATTCCGATGCTTCACTTCAGGATTACTGTTTCCCTTGGACCTTCTTATTGACGATGAAACACAGAAATTGCATCCGAATTTAATACAAAAGGCACAATGCCGACTTAAGTACAAGAGGACAGACACTCTAACTTTCTATGATTTGAACCTCTCCTGTGAGTCCAGTTTTAAATTCCGATGCTTCACTTCAGGTTTACTGTATACCTTGTACCTTCTTATTGCCGATGATACACAGATATTCCATCCGAATTTAATACAAAATGCACAATGCCGACTTCAGTGTACGAGGACTTACACTCTAACTTTCTGTGATTTGAACGACTCCTGTGAGTTGAGGTTTAGTTTCCGATGTTTCACATCAGGTTTACTGTATACCTTGCACCTTCTTATTGACGATGAAACCCAGAAATTGCATCCGAATTTAATACATAAATCACAATGCCGACTTAAGTTCAAATGGTTCAAATGGCTCTGAGCACTATGGGACTCAACTGCTGTGGTCATAAGTCCCCTAGAACTTAGAACTACTTAAACCTAACTAACCTAAGGACAGCACACAACACTCAGCAATCACGAGGCAGAGAAAATCCCTGACCCCGCCGGGAATCGAACCCGGGAACACGGGCGTGGGAAGCGAGAACGCTAACGCACGACCACGAGATGCGGGCGCCGACTTAAGTACAAGAGGACATACACTCTAACTTTCCATGAATGAAACCCCTCCTGTGAGTCCAGTTTCAGATTCTGATGCTTCACTTCAGGTTTACTGTATACCTTGGACCTTCTTATTGACGATGAAGCACAGAAATTGCATCCGAATTTAATACAAAAGGCACAATGCCGACTTAAGTGCAAGAGGACTGACACTCTAAATTTCAATGATTTGAACCTCTCCTGTGAGTCCAGTTTTAGATTCCGTTGCTTCACTTCAGGATTACTGTATCCCTTGGACCTTCTTATTGACGATGAAACACAGAAATTGCATCCGAATTTAATACAAAAGGCACAATGCCGACTTAAGTACAAGGGCACTGACACTCTAACCTTCTATGATTTGAACCTCTCCTGTGAGTCCAGTTCTAGATTCCGTTGCTTCACTTCAGGATTACTGTATCCCTTGGACCTTCTTATAGACGATGAAACACAGAAATTACATCCGAATTTAATACAAAAGGGACAATGCCGACTTAAGTACAAGAAGACAGACACTATAACCTTCTATGATTTGAACCTCTCCTGTGAGTCCAGTTTTAGATTCCGATGCTTCACTTCAGGTTTACTGTATTCCTTGGACCTTCTTATTGACGATGAAACACAGAAATTGCATCCAAAATTTATACAAAAGGCATAATTCCGACTGAAGTACAAGAGGACTGACACTCAAACTTTCTATAATTTGTACCTCTCCTGTGAGTCCAGTTATAGATTCCAATGCTTCACTTCAGGTTTACTGTATACCTTGAACCTTCTTATTAACGATGAAGCACAGAGATTGCCTCCGAATTTAATACAAAAGGCACAGTGCCGACTTACGTACAAGAGGACTGACACTCTAGCTTTCTACGGTTTGAACCTCTCCTGTGAGTCCAGTTTTAGATTCCGATGCTTCACATCAGGTTTACTGTTATCCCTTGGACCTTCTTATTGACGATGAAACACAGAAATTGCATCCGAATTTAATACAAAAGGCACAGTGCCCACTTAAGTACAAGAGGACTGCTACTCTAACTTTCTAGGATTTGAACCTCTCCTGTAAGTCCAATTTTAGATTCCGATGCTTCACTTCAGGTTTACTGTATCCCTTGGACCTTCTTATTGACGATGAAACACAGAAATTGCATCCGAATTTAATACAAAAGGCACAAGGCCGACTAAAGTACAAGAGGGCTGACACTATAAGTTTCTATGATTTGAACCTCTCCTGTGAGTCCAGTTTTAGATTCCGATGCTTCACTTCAGGTTTACTGTATCCCTTAGACCTTCTTATTGTCTACGAAACACAGAAATTGCATGAGAATTTAATACAAAACGTACAATGCCGACTTAAGTACAAGAGGACTGACACTCTAACTTTCTATGATTTAAACCTCTCCTGTGAGTCCAGATATCGATTACGATGCTTCACTGTAGGTTTAGTGTATCCCTTGGACCTTCTTATTGTCTATGAAGCGCAAAAATTGCATCCGAATTTAATACAAAAGGCACAATGCCGACTTAAGTACAAGAGGACTGACACTCTAACTTTCTATGATTTGAACCTCTCCTGTGAGTCCAGTTATAGATTCCGATGCTTCACTTCAGGTTTACTGTATTCCTTGGACCTTCCTATTGTCTATGAAGCACAGATATTGCATCCGAATTTAATACAAAAGCCACAATGCCGACTTAAGTACAAGAGGACTGACACTCTAACTTTCTATGATTTGAACTGCTCCTGTGAGTCCAGTTTCAGATTCCGATGCTTCACTTCAGGTTTACTGTATACCTTGGACCTTCGTATTGACGATGAAACACAGAAATTGCATCCGAATTTAATACAAAAGGCACAATGCCGAATTAAGTGTACGAGGACAGACACTCTAACTTTCTATGATTTCAACCTCTCGTGTGAGTTGAGTTTTAGTTTCCGATGTTTCACATCAGGTTTACTATATACCTTGGACCTTCTTATTGACGATGAAACCCAGAAATTGCATCAGAATTTAATACAAAATTCGCAATGCCGACTTAAGTACATGAGGACTTACACTCTAACTTTCCATGATTGAAACCTCTCCTGTGAGTCCAGTTTTAGATTCTGATGCTTCACTTCAGGTTTACTGTATACCTTGGACTTTCTTATTGACGATGAAGTACAGAAATTGCATCTGAATTTAATACATAAGGCACAATGCCTAATTAAGTACTAGAGGACAGACACTCTAAATTTCTGTGATTTGAACCTCTCCTGTGAGTCCAGTTTTAGATTGTGATGCTTCACTTCAGGAATACTGTATACCTTAGAACTTCCTATTGACGATGATGCACAGAAATTGCATCCGAATTTAATACAAAAGGCACAATGCCGACTTAAGTACAACAGGACTGACACTCTACATTTCTATGATTTGAACCTCTCCTGTGAGTCCAGTTTTAGATTCCGATGTTTCATTTCAGTTTTACTGTATCCATTGGATCTTCTTATTGACGATGAATTACAGAAATTGCATCTGAATTTAATACAAAAGGCACAATGCCGACTTAAGTGCAAGAGGACTGACACCCTAACTTTCTATGATTTGAACCTCTCCTGTGAGTACAGTTTTAGATTCCGATGCTTCACTTCAGGATTACTGTTTCCCTTGGACCTTCTTATTGACGATGAAACACAGAAATTGCATCCGAATTTAATACAAAAGGCACAATGCCGACTTAAGTACAAGAGGACAGACACTCTAACTTTCTATGATTTGAACCTCTCCTGTGTGTCCAGTTTTAAATTCCGATGCTTCACTTCAGGTTTACTGTATACCTTGTACCTTCTTATTGCCGATGATACACAGATATTCCATCCGAATTTAATACAAAATGCACAATGCCGACTTCAGTGTACGAGGACTTACACTCTAACTTTCTGTGATTTGAACGACTCCTGTGAGTTGAGGTTTAGTTTCCGATGTTTCACATCAGGTTTACTGTATACCTTGCACCTTCTTATTGACGATGAAACCCAGAAATTGCATCCGAATTTAATACATAAATCACAATGCCGACTTAAGTTCAAATGGTTCAAATGGCTCTGAGCACTATGGGACTCAACTGCTGTGGTCATAAGTCCCCTAGCACTTAGAACTACTTAAACCTAACTATCCTAAGGACAACACACAACACCCAGCAATCAAGAGGCAGAGAAAATCCCTGACCCCGCCGGGAATCGAACCCGGGAACACGGGCGTGGGAAGCGAGAACGCTAACGCACGACCACGAGATGCGGGCGCCGACTTAAGTACAAGAGGACATACACTCTAACTTTCCATGATAGAAACTCCTCCTGTGAGTCCAGTTTTAGATTCTGATGCTTCACTTCAGGTTTACTGTATACCTTGGACCTTCTTATTGACGATGAAGCACAGAAATTGCATCCGAATTTAATACAAGAGGCACAATGCCGACTTAAGTACTAGAGGACAGACACTCTAAATTTGTGTTATTTGAACCTCTCCTGTGAGTCCAGTTTTAGATTCCGATGCTTCACTTCAGGTTTACTGTATCCCTTGGACCTTCTTATTGACGATGAAACACAGAATTTGCATCCGAATTTAATACAAAAGTCACAATGCCGGCTTAAGTACAAGAGGACTGACACTAATTTTCTATGATTTGAACCTCTCCTGTGAGTCCAGTTTTAGATTGCGATGCTTCACTTCAGGTATACTGTATACATTGGAACTTCTTATTGACGATGATGCACAGAAATTGCATCCGAATTTAATACAAAGGGCACAATGCCGACTTAAGTACAACAGGACTGACACTCTAAATTTCTATGATTTGAACCTCTCCTGTGAGTCCAGTTTTAGATTCCGATGCCTCACTTCAGGATTTCTGTGTCCCTTGGACATTCTTATTGACGATGAAACACAGATACTGCATCCGAATTTAATACAAAAGGCACAATGTCGACTTAAGTACAAGACGACAGACACTCTAACTTTCTATGATTTGAACCTCACCTGTGAGTTCGGTTTTAGATTCCGATGCTTCACTTCAGGTTTACTGTATTCCTTGGCCCTTCTTATTGACGATGAAACACAGAAATTGCATCCAAATTTTATACAAAAGGCATAATTCCGACTTAAGTACAAGAGGACTGACACTCAAACTTTCTATGATTTGTACCACTCCTGTGACTCCAGTTATAGATTCCAATGCCTCAGTTCAGGTTTACTGTATACCTTGGACCTTCTTATGAACGATGAAGCACAGAAATCGCCTCTGAGTTGAATACAAAAGGCACAATGCTGACTTAAGTACAAGAGGACTGACACTCTAACTTTCTATGATTTGAACATCTCCTGTGGGTCCAGTTTTAGATTCCGATGCTTCACTTCAGGTTTACTGTATCCCTTGGACCTTCTTATTGACGATGAAACACAGAAATTGCATCCGAATTTAATACAAAAGGCACAGTGCCCACTTAAGTACAAGAGGACTGCTACTCTAACTTTCTATGATGTGAACCTCTCCTGTGTGTCCAGTTTTATATTCCGATGCTTCACTTCAGGTTTACTGTATCCCTTGGACCTTCGTATTGGCGATGAAACACAGAAATTGCATCCGAATTTAATACAAAAGGCACAATGCCGACTTAAGTACAAGAGGACAGACACTCTAATTTTCTATGATTTGAACCTCTCCTGTGAATCCAGTTTTAAATTCCGATGCTTCACTTCAGGTTTACTGTACACCTTGGACCATCTTATTGACGGGGAAACAAAGAAATTGCATCCGAATTTAATACAAAAGGCACAATGCCGACTTAAGTACAAGAGGGCTGACACTCTAATTTTCTATGATTTGAACCTCTCCTGTGAGTTCAGTTTTAGATTCCGATGCTTCACTTCAGGTTCACTGTATACTTCGGACCTTCTTATTGACGATGAAACGCAGAAATTGAATCCGAATTTAATACAAAAGGCACAATGCCGACTTAAGTTCAAGAGGACTGACACACTAACTTTCTGTGACTTGAACCTCTCCTGTGAGTCCAGTTTTAGATTCCGATGCTTCACTTCAGGTTTTTCTGTATCTCTTGGACCTTCTTATTGACGACGAAACACAGAAATTGCATCCAAATTTAATTCAAAAGGCACAATGCCAACTTATGTACAAGAGGACTGACACTCTGACTTTCTATGATTTGAACCTCTCCTATGTGTCCAGTTTTAGATTCCGATGCTTCAATTCAGGTTTACTGTATACCTTGGACCTTCTTATTGAAGATGAAACATAGAAATAGCTTACGAATTTAATACAAAAGGCACAATGCCGACTTAAGTACAAGAGGAATGACACTCTAACTTTCTATGATTTGAACCTCTCCTGTGAGTCCGGTCTTAGATTCCGATGCTTCACTTCAGGTTTACTGTATCCCTCGGACATTCTTATTGCCTATGAAGCACAGAAATTGCATCCGAATTTAATACAAAAGGCACAATGCCGACTTAAGTACAAGAGGACTGACACTCTAACTTTCTATGAATTGCAATTCTCCTGTGAGTCAAGTTATAGATTCCGATGCTTCACTTCAGGTTTACTGTATCCCTTGGACCTTCTTATTGTCCATGAAGCACAGAAATTGCATGCGAATTTAAAACAAAAGCCACAATGCCGACTTAAGTACAAGACGACTGACTAACCTTCTATGATTTGTACGTCTCCTGTGAGACCAGTTTTAGATTCCGATGCTTCACTTCAGGTTTACTGTATACCTTGGACCTTCTTATAGACGATGAAACACAGCAATTGCATCCGAATTTAATACAAAACGTACAATGCCGACTTAAGTACAAGAGGACTGACACTCTAACTTTCTATGATTTGAACTGCTCCTGTGAGTCCAGTTTTAGATTCCGAGGCTTCACTTCAGGTTCACTGTATACCTTGGACCTTCTTATTGACGATGAAACGCAGAAATGGAATCCGAATTCAATACAAAAGGCACAATGCCGACTTAAGTTCAAGAGGACTGACACTCTAACTTTCTGTGACTTGAACCTCTCCTCTGAGTCCAGTTTTAGATTCCGATGCTTCACTTCAGGTTTTTCTGTATCTCTTGGACCTTCTTATTGACGACAAAACACAGAAATTGCATCCGAATTTAATACAAAAGGCTCAATGCCAACTTAAGTACAAGAGGACTGACACTCTGACTTTCTATGATTTGAACCTCTCCTGTGAGTCCAGTTTTAGATTCCGATGCTTCACTTCAGGTTTACTGTATACCTTGGACCTTCTTATTGAAGATGAAACATAGAAATAGCATACGAATTTAATACAAAAGGCACAATGCCGACTTAAATACAAGAGGAATGACACTCTAACTTTCTATGATTTGAACCTCTCCTGTGAGTCCGGTCTTAGATTCCAATGCTTCACTTCAGGTTTACTGTATCCCTTGGACCTACTTATTGACGATGAAACACAGAAATTACATCCGAATTTAATACAAAAGGTACAATGCCGACTTAAGTACATGAGGACTGACACTCTAACTTTCTATGATTTGAACCTCTCCTGTGAGTTGAGTTTTAGATTCCGATGCTTCACTTCAGGGTTACTGTATACCTTGGACCTTCTTATGGACGATGAAACACAGACATTGCATCCGAATTTAATACAAAAGGCACAATGCCGACTTAAGTACAAGAGGACAGACACTCTAACTTTCTATGATTTGAACCTCTCCTATGAGTCCAGTTTTAGATTCCGATGCTTCACTTCAGGTTTACTGTATTCCTTGGACCTTCTTAACGACGATGAAACACAGAAATTGCATCCAAATTTTATACAAACGTATAGTTCCGACTTAAGTACAAGAGGACTGACACTTAAACTTTCTATGATTTGTACCTCTCCTTTGAGTCTAGTTATAGATTCCAATGCTTCACTTCAGGCTTACTGTATACCTTGGACCTTCTTATTAACGATGAAGCACAGAAATTGCCTCTGAATTTAATACAAAAGGCACAATGCCGACTTAAGTACAAGAGGACTGACACTCTAACTTTCTATGATTTGAACCTCTCCTGTGAGTCCAGTTTTAGATTCCGAAGCTGCACTTCAGGTTTACTGTATACCTTGGACCTTGTTATTGACGATGAAACACAGAAATTGCATCCGAATTTAATGCAAAAGGCACATTGCCGACTTAAGTACAAGAGGACTGACACTCTAACCTTCTATGATTTGAACCTCTCCTGTGAGTCTAGTTTTAGATTCCGATGCTTCACTTCAGGAATACTGTATCCCTTGGACCTTCTTATTGACGATGAAACACAGAAATTGCATCCGAATTTAATACAAAAGGCACAATGCCGACTTAATTACAAGAGGACAGACACACTAACTTTCTATGATTTAAACCCCTCCTGTGGGTCCAGTTTTAGATTCCGATGCTTCACTTCAGGTTTACTGTATCCCTTGGACCTTCTTATTGACAATGAAACACAGAAATTGCATCCGAATTTAATACAAAAGGCACAGTGCCCACTTAAGTACAAGAGGACTGATACTCTAACTTTCTATGATTTGAACTGCTCTTCTGAGTCCAGTTTTAGATTCCGATGCTTCACTTCAATTTTACTGTATACCTTGGACCTTCTTATTGACGATGAAACACAGAAATTGAATCCGAATTAAATACAAAAGGCACAATGCCGACATAAGTTCAAGAGGACTGACACTCTAACTTTCTGTGACTTGAACCTCTCCTGTGAGTCCAGTTTTAGATTCCGATGCTTCACTTCAGGTTTTTCTGTATCTCTTGGACCTTCTTATTGACGATGAATCACAGAAATTGCTTCCGAATTTATTACAAAAGGCACAATATCGACTTAAGTACAAGAGGATTGACACTCTAACTTTCTATGATTTGAACCTCTCCTGCGAGTCCAGTTTTAGATTCCGATGCCTCACTTCAGGTTTACTGTATCCCTTGGACCGTCTTATTGACGACGAAACACAGAAATTGCATCCGAATTTAATACAAAAAGCACAATGCCAACTTAAGTACAAGAGGACTGACACTCTAACTTTCTATGATTTGAACCTCTCCTGTGAGTCCAGTTATAGATTCCGATGCTTCACTTCCGGTTTACTGTATACCTTGGACCTTCTTATTGAAGATGAAACACAGAAATTGCATACGAGTTTAATACAAAAGGCACAAAGCCGACTTAAGTACAAGAGGAATGACACACTAACTTTCTATGATTTGAACATCTCCTGTGAGTCCGGTCTTAGATTCCGATGCTTTACTTCAGATTTACTGTATCCCTTGGGTCTACTTATTGACGATGAAACACAGAAATTGCATCCGAATTTAATACAAAAGGCACAATGCCGACTTAAGTACATGAGGACTGACACTCTAACTTTCTATGATTTGAACATCTCCTGTGATTCCTGTTTTAGATTCCGATGCTTCACTTCAGGTTTACTGCATACCTTGGACCTTCTTATTGACGATGAAGCACAGAAATTATACCGAATTTAATACAAAAGGCACAATGCCGACTTAAGTACAAGAGGAATGACACTCTAACTTTCTATGAATTGCACCTCTCCTGTGAGTCAAGTTATAGTCTCCGATGCTTCACTTCAGGTTTACTGCATCCCTTGGACCTTGTTATTGGCCATGAAGCGCAGAAATTGCATGCGAATTTAAAACAAAAGCCACAATGCCGACTTAAGTACAAGACGACTGGCTAACCTTCTATGATTTGTACGTCTCCTGTGACACCAGTTTTAGATTCCGATGCTTCACTTCAGGTTTACTGAATACCTTGGACCTTCTTATTGATGATGAAACACAGTAATTGCATCCGAATTTAATACAAAACGTACAATGCTGACTTAAGTACAAGAGGACTGACACTCTAACTTTCTATGATTTGAACCTCTCCTGTGAGTCCAGTTATCGATTCCGATGCTTCACTGTAGGTTTAGTGTATCCCTTGGATCTTCTTATTGTCTATGAAGCGCAAAGTTGCATCCCAATGTAATACAAAAGCCACCATGCCGACTTATGTACATGAGGACTTACACTGTCACTTTCTATGATTTGAACCTCTCCTGTGAGTCCAGTTTTAGATTCCGATGCTTCACTTCAGGTTTACTGTATACCTTGGACCTTCTTATTGACGATGAACCACAGAAATTGCATCCGAATTTAATACAAAAGGTACAATGCCGACTTAAGTACAAGAGGACTGACACTCTAACTTTCTATGATTTTAACTGGTCCTGTGAGTCCAGTTTTAGATTCCGATGCTTCACTTCAGGTTCACTGTATACCTTGGACCTTCTTATTGACGATGAAAGACAGAAATTGAATCCGAATTTAATACAAAAGGCACAATGCCGACTTAAGTTCCAGAGGACTGACACTCTAACTTTCTGTGACTTGAACCTCTCCTGTGAGTCCAGTTTTAGTTTCCGATGCTTCACTTCAGGTTTTTCTGAATCTCTTGGACCTTCTTATTGACGATGAATCACAGAAATTGCTTCCGAATATATTACAAAAGGCACAATGCCGACTTAAGTACAAGAGGACTGACACTCTAACTTTCTATGATTTGAACCTCTCCTTCGAGTCCAGTTTTAGATTCCGATGCTCACTTCAGGTTTACTGTATCCCTTGGACCGCCTTATTGACGACGAAACACAGAAATTGCATCCGAATTTAATACAAAAGGCACAATGTCAACTTAAGTACAAGAGGACTGACACTCTGACTTTCTATGATTTGAACCTCCCCTGTGAGTCCAGTTTTAGATTCCGATGCTTCACTTCAGGTTTACTGTATACCTTGGACCATCTTATTGAAGATGAAACACAGAAATAGCATACGAATTTAATACAAAAGGCTCAATGCAGACTTAAGTACAAGAGGAATGACACTCTAACTTTCTATGATTTGAACCTCTCCTGTGAGTCCGGTCTTAGATTCCGATGCTTAACTTCAGGTTTACTGTATATCTTGGACCTACTTACAGACGATGAAACACAGAAATTGCATCCGAATTTAATACAAAAGGCACAATGCCGACTTAAGTACATGAGAACTGACACACTAACTTTCTATGATTTGAACCTCTCCTGTGAGTTGAGTTTTAGATTCCGATGCTTCACTTTAGGGTTACTGTATACCTTGGACCTTCTTATGGACGATGATACACAGACATTGCATCCGAATTTAATACAAATGGCACAATGCCGACTTAAGTACAAGAGGACAGACACTCTAACATTCTATGATTTAAACCTCTCCTGTGATTCCTGTTTTAGATTCTGATGCTTCACTTCAGGTTTACTGTATACCTTGGACCTTCTTATTGACGATGAAGCACAGAAATTGTTCCGAATTTAATACAAAAGGCACAATGACGCCTTAAGTACAAGCGGACTGACACTCTAACCTTCTATGATTTGAACCTCTCCTGTGAGTCCAGTTTTAGATTCCGATGCTTCACTTCAGGAATACTGTATCCCTTGGACCTTCTTATTGACGATGAAACACAGAAATTGCATCCGAATTTAAAACAAAAGGCACAATGCCGACTTAAGTACAAGAGGACAGACACTCTAACTTTCTATGATTTAGTCCTCTCCTGTGATTCCTGTTTTAGATTCTGATGCTTCACTTCAGGTTTACTGTATACCTTGGACCTTCTTATTGACGATGAAGCACAGAAATTGTTCCGAATTTAATACAAAAGGCACAATGCCGACTTTAGTACAAGAGGACAGACACTCTAACTTTCTAAGATTTGAACCTCTCCTGTCAGTCCAGTTTTAGATTCCGACGCTTCACTTCAGGTTTACTGTATTCCTTGGACCTTCTTAATGACGATGAAACACAGAAATTGCATCCAAATTTTATACAAAAGGCATAATTCCGACTTAAGTACAAGAGGACTGACACTCAAACTTTCTATGATTTGTACCTCTCCTGTGAGTCCAGTTATAGATTCCAATGCTTCACTTCAGGTTTACTGTATACCTTGGACCTTCTTATTAACGATGAAGCACAGAAATTGCCTCCGAATTTAATACAAAAGGCACAATGCCGACTTAAGTACAAGAGGACTGACACTCAAACTTTCTATGATTTGAACCTCTCCTGTGAGTCCAGTTTTAGTTTCCGATGCTTCACTTCAGGTTTACTGTATGCCTTGGACCTTCTTAATGATGATGAAACACAGAAATTGCATCCGAATTTAATACAAAACGTACAATGCCGACTTAAGTACAAGACGACTGACTAACCTTCTATGATTCGTACGTCTCCTGTGAGGCCAGTTTTAGATTCCGATGCTTCACTTCAGGTTTACTGTATACCTTGAACCTTCTTATTGATGATGAAACACAGAAATTGCATCCGAATTTAATACAAAACGTACAATGCCGACTTAAGTACAAGAGGACTGACACTCTAACTTTCTATGATTTGAACCTCTCCTGTGAGTCCAGTTATCGATTCCGATGCTTCACTGTAGGTTTAGTGTATCCCTTGGACCTTTATTATTGTCTATGAAGCGCAAAAGTTGCATCCGAATTTAATACAAAAGGCACAATGCCGACTTAAGTACAAGAGGACTGACACTCTAACTTTCCATGATTTGTACCTCTCCTGTGGGTCCAGTTATAGATTCCGATGCTTCACTTCAGGTTTACTGTATCCCTTGGACCTAATTATTGTCTATGAAGCACAGAAATTGCATCCGAATTTAATACAAAGGCCATCATGCCGACTTAAGTACATGAGGACTGACACTCTAACTTTCTATGATTTGATCCTCTCCTGAGAGTCCAGTTTTAGATTCCGATGCTTCACTTCTGGTTTACTGTATACCTTGGACCTTCGTATTGACGTTGGAACACAGAAATTGCATCTAAATTTAATACAAAAGGCACAATGCCGACTGATGTACAAGAGGACCAACCCTCTAACTTTCTATGATTTGAACCTCCCCTGTGAGTCCAGTTTTATATTTCGATGCTTTACTTCAGGTTTACTGTATACCTTGGACCTTCTTATTGACGATGAAACACAGAAATTGCATCCGAATTTAATACCAAAGGCACAATGCCGACTTAAGTACGAGAGGAGTGATACTGTAGCTTTCTATGATTTGAACCTCTCCTGTGAGTCCAGTCTTAGATTCCGAAGCTTCACTTCAGGTTTACTGTATCCCTTGGACCTTCTTATTGACGATGAAACACAGAAATTGCATCCGAATTTAATACAAAATGCACAATGCCGACTTAAGTACAAGAGGACTGACAATCTAATTTTCTATGATTTAAACCTCTCCTGTGATTCCTGTTTTAGATTCCGATGCTTCACTTCAGGTTTACTGCATACCTTGGACCTTCTTATTGACGATGAAGCATAGAAATTATACCGAATTTAATGCAAAAGGCACAATGCCGACTTAAGTACAGGAGGACTGACACTCTAACCTTCTATGATTTGAACCTCTCCTGTGAGTTCACTTTTAGATTCCGATGCTTCACTTCAGGAATACTGTATACCTTGGACCTTCTCATTGACGATGAAACACAGAAATTGCATCCGAATTTAATACAAAAGGCACAATGCCGAATTAAGTACAAGAGGACTGACACTCTAACTTTCTATGATTTGAACCTCTCCTGTGAGTCCAGTTTTAGATTCCGATGCTTCACTTCAAGTTTACTGTATACCTTGTACCTTCTTATTGACGATTAAACACAGATATTGCATCCGAATTTAATACAAAGGCACAATACCAACTTAAGTACAAGAGGACTGACACACTAACTTTCTATGATTTGAACATCTCCTGTGAGTCCAGTTATAGATTCGGATGATTCACTTCAGGTTTACTGTATCCCGTGCACCTTCTTATGGGCGATGAAACACAGAATTTGCATACGAATTAAATACAAAAGGCACAATACCGACTTAGGTACAAGAGGAATGACACTCTAACTTTCTATAATTTGAACCTCACCTGTGAGTCCAGTTTTAGATTCCGATGCTTCACTTCAGGTGTACTGTATACCTTGGACCTTCTTAATGCCGATGATACACAGAAATTACATCCGAATTTAATACAAAATGCACAATGCCGACTTAAGTGTACGAGGACTGACACTCTAACTTTCTATGATTTGAACCTCTCCTGTGAGTTGAGTTTTAGTTTCCGATGTTTCACATCACGTTTACTGTATACCTTGGACCTTCTTATTGACGATGAAACCCAGAAATTGCAACCAAATTTTATACAAAAATCACAATGCCGACTTAAGTACAAGAGGACTTACACTCTAACTTTCCATGATTGAAACCTCTCCTGTGAGTCCTGTTTTAGATTCTGATGCTTCACTTCAGGTTTACTGTATACCTTGGACCTTCTTATTGACGATGAAGCACAGAAATTGCATCCGAATTTAATACAAAAGGCACAATGCCGTTCTTAAGTACTAGAGGACAGACACTCTAAATTTCTGTGTATTGAACCTCTCCTGTGATTCCAGTTTCAGATTCCGATGCTTCTCTTCAGGTTTACTGTATCCCTTGGACCTTCTTATTGACGATGAAACACATAAATTGCATCCGATTTTAATACAAAAGCCACAATGCCGACATAAGTACAAGAGGGCTGACACTCTAACTTTCTATGGTTTAAACCTCGCTTGTGATTCCTGTTTTAGATTCCCATGCTTCACTTCAGGTTTACTGTATACCTTGGACCTTCTTATTGACGATGAAGCACAGAAATTATACCGAATTAAATACAAAAGGCACAATGCCGACTTAAGTACTAGAGGACAGACATTCTGAATTTCTACGATTTAAACTCTCCTGTGATTCCAGTTTCAGATTCCGATGCTTCACTTCAGCTTTACCGTATACCTTGGACCTTCTTGTTGACGATGAAACACAGAAATTATACCGAATGAAATACAAAAGGCACAATGCGCACTTAAGTACTAGAGGACAGACATTCTGAATTTCTACGATTTAAACTCTCCTGTGATTCCAGTTTCAGATTCCGATGCTTCACTTCAGCTTTACCGTATACCTTGGACCTTCTTGTTGACGATGAAACACAGAAATTGCATCCGAATATAATACAAAAGGCACAATGCCGACTTAAGTACAAGAGGACTGACACTCTAACTTTCTATCATTTGAACCTCACCTGTGAGTCCAGTTTTAGGTTCCGATGCTTCACTCAGGTGTACTGTATCCCTTGGACCTTCTTATTGACGATGAAACACTGAATTTGCATATGAATTTAATACAAAAGGCACAATGCCCACTTAAGTACTAGAGGACAGACATTCTAAATTTCTATTATTTAAACTCTAATGTGATTCCAGTTTCAGATTCCGATGCTTCACTTCAGGTTTACCGTATTCCTTGGACCTTCTTATTGACGATGTAACAAAGAAATTGCATCCGAATATAATACAAAAGGCACATTGCCGACTTAAGTACAAGTGGACTTACACTCTAACTTTCCATGATTTAAACCTCTTCTGTGAGTCCAGTTTTAGATTCCGATGCTTCACTTCAGGTTTACTGTATACCTTGGACTTTCTTATTGACGATGAAGCACAGAAATTGCATCTGAATTTAATACAAAGGGCACAATGCCGACTTAAGTACTTGAGGACAGAAAATCTAAATTTCTGTGATTTGAACCCCTCCTGTGAGTCCAGTTTTAGATTGCGATGCTTCACGTCAGGTTTACTGTATCCCTCGGACCTTCTTATTGATGATGAAACACAGAAATTGCATCCGAATTTAATACAAAAGGCACAATGCCGGTTTAAGTACAAGAGGACTGACACTCTTACTTTCTATGATTTGAACCTCTCCTGTGAGTCCAGTTTTAGATTGCGATGCTTCACTTCAGGTATACTGTATACCTTGGACCTTCTTATTGACGATGAAACACGGAAATTGCATCCGAATTTAATACAAAACACACAATGCCGACTTAAGTACAAGAGGACAGACACTCGAACTTTCTATGATTTGAACCCCTCCTGTGAGTTGAGTTTTAGATTCCGATGCTTCACTTCCAGTTTACTGTATACCTTGGACCGTCTTATTGACGACGAGACACAGAAATTGCATCTGAATTTAATACAAAAGGCACAATGCCGACTTAAGTACAAGAGGACTGACACTCTAACTTTCTTAGATTTGAACTTCTCCTGTGAGTCCAGTTTTAGATTCCGATGCTTCACTTCAGGTTTACTGCATACCTTGGACCTTCTTATTGACGATGAAGCATAGAAATTATACCGAATTTAATGCAAAAGGCACAATGCCGACTTAAGTACAGGAGGACTGACACTCTAACCTTCTATGATTTGAACCTCTCCTGTGAGTCCACTTTTAGATTCCGATGCTTCACTTCAGGAATACTGTATCCCTTGGACCTTCTCATTGACGATGAAACACAGAAATTGCATTCGAATTTAATACAAAAGGCACAATGCCGAATTAAGTACAAGAGGACTGACACTCTAACTTTCTATGATTTGAACCTCTCCTGTGAGTCCAGTTTTAGATTCCGATGCTTCACTTCAAGTTTACTGTATACCTTGTACCTTCTTATTGACGATTAAACACAGATATTGCATCCGAATTTAATACAAAGGCACAATACCAACTTAAGTACAAGAGGACTGACACACTAACTTTCTATGATTTGAACATCTCCTGTGAGTCCAGTTATAGATTCGGATGATTCACTTCAGGTTTACTGTATCCCGTGCACCTTCTTATGGGCGATGAAACACAGAATTTGCATACGAATTAAATACAAAAGGCACAATACCGACTTAGGTACAAGAGGAATGACACTCTAACTTTCTATAATTTGAACCTCACCTGTGAGTCCAGTTTTAGATTCCGATGCTTCACTTCAGGTGTACTGTATACCTTGGACCTTCTTAATGCCGATGATACACAGAAATTACATCCGAATTTAATACAAAATGCACAATGCCGACTTAAGTGTACGAGGACTGACACTCTAACTTTCTATGATTTGAACCTCTCCTGTGAGTTGAGTTTTAGTTTCCGATGTTTCACATCACGTTTACTGTATACCTTGGACCTTCTTATTGACGATGAAACCCAGAAATTGCAACCAAATTTTATACAAAAATCACAATGCCGACTTAAGTACAAGAGGACTTACACTCTAACTTTCCATGATTGAAACCTCTCCTGTGAGTCCTGTTTTAGATTCTGATGCTTCACTTCAGGTTTACTGTATACCTTGGACCTTCTTATTGACGATGAAGCACAGAAATTGCATCCGAATTTAATACAAAAGGCACAATGCCGTTCTTAAGTACTAGAGGACAGACACTCTAAATTTCTGTGTATTGAACCTCTCCTGTGATTCCAGTTTCAGATTCCGATGCTTCTCTTCAGGTTTACTGTATCCCTTGGACCTTCTTATTGACGATGAAACACATAAATTGCATCCGATTTTAATACAAAAGCCACAATGCCGACATAAGTACAAGAGGGCTGACACCCAAACTTTCTATGGTTTAAACCTCGCTTGTGATTCCTGTTTTAGATTCCCATGCTTCACTTCAGGTTTACTGTATACCTTGGACCTTCTTATTGACGATGAAGCACAGAAATTATACCGAATTAAATACAAAAGGCACAATGCCGACTTAAGTACTAGAGGACAGACATTCTGAATTTCTACGATTTAAACTCTCCTGTGATTCCAGTTTCAGATTCCGATGCTTCACTTCAGCTTTACCGTATACCTTGGACCTTCTTGTTGACGATGAAACACAGAAATTATACCGAATTAAATACAAAAGGCACAATGCGCACTTAAGTACTAGAGGACAGGCATTCTGAATTTCTACGATTTAAACTCTCCTGTGATTCCAGTTTCAGATTCCGATGCTTCACTTCAGCTTTACCGTATACCTTGGACCTTCTTGTTGACGATGAAACACAGAAATTGCATCCGAATATAATACAAAAGGCACAATGCCGACTTAAGTACAAGAGGACTGACACTCTAACTTTCTATCATTTGAACCTCACCTGTGAGTCCAGTTTTAGGTTCCGATGCTTCACTCAGGTGTACTGTATCCCTTGGACCTTCTTCTTGACGATGAAACACTGAATTTGCATATGAATTTAATACAAAAGGCACAATGCCCACTTAAGTACTAGAGGACAGACATTCTAAATTTCTATTATTTAAACTCTAATGTGATTCCAGTTTCAGATTCCGATGCTTCACTTCAGGTTTACCGTATTCCTTGGACCTTCTTATTGACGATGTAACAAAGAAATTGCATCCGAATATAATACAAAAGGCACATTGCCGACTTAAGTACAAGTGGACTTACACTCTAACTTTCCATGATTTAAACCTCTTCTGTGAGTCCAGTTTTAGATTCCGATGCTTCACTTCAGGTTTACTGTATACCTTGGACTTTCTTATTGACGATGAAGCACAGAAATTGCATCTGAATTTAATACAAAGGGCACAATGCCGACTTAAGTACTTGAGGACAGAAAATCTAAATTTCTGTGATTTGAACCCCTCCTGTGAGTCCAGTTTTAGATTGCGATGCTTCACGTCAGGTTTACTGTATCCCTCGGACCTTCTTATTGATGATGAAACACAGAAATTGCATCCGAATTTAATACAAAAGGCACAATGCCGGTTTAAGTACAAGAGGACTGACACTCTTACTTTCTATGATTTGAACCTCTCCTGTGAGTCCAGTTTTAGATTGCGATGCTTCACTTCAGGTATACTGTATACCTTGGACCTTCTTATTGACGATGAAACACGGAAATTGCATCCGAATTTAATACAAAACACACAATGCCGACTTAAGTACAAGAGGACAGACACTCGAACTTTCTATGATTTGAACCCCTCCTGTGAGTTGAGTTTTAGATTCCGATGCTTCACTTCCAGTTTACTGTATACCTTGGACCGTCTTATTGACGACGAGACACAGAAATTGCATCTGAATTTAATACAAAAGGCACAATGCCGACTTAAGTACAAGAGGACTGACACTCTAACTTTCTTAGATTTGAACTTCTCCTGTGAGTCCAGTTTTAGATTCCGATGCTTCACTTCAGGTTTACTGTATACCTTCGACATTCTTATTGACGATGAGGGACAGAAATTTTATCTCAAATTATTACAAAAGGCACAATGCCGACTTAAGTACAAGAGGACTGACATTCTAACGTTCTATGATTTGAACCTCTCCTGTGAGTCCAGTTTTAGATTCCGATGCTTCACTTCAGGTTTACTGTATACCTTGGACCTTCTTACTGACCATGAAACACAGAAATTGCATCCGAATTTAATACAAAAGGCACAATGCCGACTTAAGTACAAGGCGACTGACACTCTAACTTTCTACGATTTAAACCTCTCCTGTGAGTCCAGTTTTAGATTCTGATGCTTCACTTCTGGTTTTATGTATACCTTGGACCTTCTTATTGACGATGAAACATCGACATTGCACCTGAATTTAATACAAATGGCACAATGCCGACTTAAGTACATAACGACTGACACTCTATTTTTCTATGATTTGTACCTCTATTGTGAGTCCAGTTTTAGATTCCGATGCTTCACTTCAGGCTTACTGTATACCTTGGACCTTCTTATTGACGATGATACACAGAAACTGTATCCGAATTTAATACAAAAGGCACAATGCCGACTCAAGTAAAAGAGAACTGGCACCCTAATTTTCTGTGATTAGTACCTATCCTATGAGTCCAGTTTTAGATTCCGATGCTTCACTTCAGGTTTACTGTATACCTTGGACATTCTTATTGACGATGAAACACAGAAATTGCATCCGAATTTAATACAAAAGGCACAATGCCGACTTAAGTACAAGAGGACAGACACTCGAAATTTCTATGATTTGAACCCCTCCTGTGAGTTGAGTGGTAGATTCCGATGCTTCACTTCCGGTTTACTGTATACCTTGGACGTTCTTTTTGACGATGAAACACAGAAATTGCATCCGAATTTAATACAAAAGGCACAATGCCGACTTAAGTACAAGAGGACAGACACTCGAAAATTCTATGATTTGAACCCCTCCTGTGAATTGAGTTTTAGATTCCGATGCTTCACTTCCAGATTACTGTATACCTTGGACCTTCTTATTGACGATGAAACACAGAAATTGCATCCGAATTTCATACAAAAGGCTCCATGCAGACTTATGTACAAGAGGACTGACACTCTAGCTTTCAATGATTGAAACCTCTCCTGTGACTCCAGTTTTAGATTCCGATGCTTCACTTCAAGTTTACTGTATACCTCGGACCTTCTTATTGACGATGAAACACAGAAAGTGCATCCGAATTTAATACAAAAGGCACAATGCCGACATAAGTACAAGAGGACAGACACTCGAAAATTCTATGATTTGAACCCCTCCTGTGAGTTGAGTTTTAGATTCCGATGCTTCACTTCCAGATTACTGTATACCTTGGACCTTCTTATTGACGATGAAACACAGAAATTGCATCCGAATTTCATACAAAAGGCTCCATGCAGACTTATGTACAAGAGGACTGACACTCTAGCTTTCAATGATTGAAACCTCTCCTGTGACTCCAGTTTTAGATTCCGATGCTTCACTTCAAGTTTACTGTATACCTCGGACCTTCTTATTGACGATGAAACACAGAAAGTGCATCCGAATTTAATACAAAAGGCACAATGCCGACATAAGTACAAGAGGACAGACACTCGAAAATTCTATGATTTGAACCCCTCCTGTGAGTTGAGTTTTAGATTCCGATGCTTCACTTCCAGTTTACTGTATACCTTGGTCCTTCTTATTGACGATGAAACACAGAAATTGCATCCGAATTTCATACAAAAGGCTCCATGCAGACTTAAGTACTAGGGGACTGACACTCTAACTTTTTACGATTTGAACCTCTCCTGTGAGTCCAGTTTTAGATTCCGACGCTTCACTTGAGGTTTACTGTATACCTTGGACCTTCTTATTGACGATGAAGCTTAGAAATTGCATCTGAATTTATTACAAAGGGCTCAATGCCGTGTTAAGTACAAGAGGACTGACATTCTAACTTTCTATGATTTGAACCTCTCCTGTGAGTCCAGTTTTAGATTCCGATGCTTTACTTCAGGATTACTGTATACCTTGGTCCTTCTTAGTGACGATGAAACACAGAAATTGCATCCGAATTTAATAGAAAAGGCACAAGGCCGACTTAAGTACAAGAGGACTGACACTCTAATTTTCTATGATTAGTGCCTCTCCTGTGAGTCCAGTTTTAGATTCCGATGCTTCACTTCAGGTTTACTGTATACCTTAGACCTTCTTATTGACGATGAAACACAGAAATTGCAATGGAATTTAATACAAAGGGTACAATGACGACTTGAGTACAAGAGGACTGACTCTCTAATTTTCTATGATTAGTACCTCTCCTGTGAGTCCAGTTTTAGATTCCGATGCTTCACTCCAGGCTTACTGTATACCTTGAACGTAGTTATTGACGATGATACACAGAAATTGTATCCGAATTTAATACAAAAGACGCAATGCCGACTTAAGTACAAGGGGACTGACACTCTACGTTTCTATTATGTAAACCTCTCCTGTGAGTCCAGTTTTAGATTCCGATGCTTCACATCAGGTTTACTGTATACCTTGGACGTTCTTATTGACGATGAAACGCAGAAAATGCATCCGAATTTAATACAAAAGGCACAATGCCGACTTAAGTACAAGCGGACTGACACTACAACTTTCTATGATTTGATACACTCCTGTGAGCTGAGTTTTAGATTCCGATGCTACACTTCCGGTTTACAGTATACCTTGGACTTTCTTATTGACGATGAATCACAGAAATTGCATCCGAATTTAATACAAAAGGCACAATACCGAGATAAGTACAAGAGGACTGACACTCTAAGTTTCTATGATTGAAACCTCTCCTGGGAGTCCAGTTTTAGATTCCGATGCTTCACTTCAGGATTACTGTATACCTTGGACCTTCTTATTGACGATGAAACACAGAAATGTTATCTGAATTTATTACAAAAGGCACAATGCCGACTTAAGTACAAGAGGACTGACATTCTACCTTTCTATGATTTGAACCTCTCCTGTGAGTCCAGTTTTAGATTCCGATGCTTTACTTCAGGATTACTGTGTACCTTGGTCCTTCTTAGTGACGATGAAACACAGAAATTGTATCCGAATTTAATACAAAAGACACAATGCCGCCTTAAGTACAAGAGGACTGACACTCTACCATTCTATGATGTAAACCTCTCCTGTGAGTCCAGTTTTAGATTCCGATGCTTCACATCAGGTTTACTGTATACCTTGGACCTTCTTATTGACGATGAAACGCAGAAAATACATCCGAATTTAATACAAAAGTCACAATGCCGACTTAAGTACAAGAGGACTGACCCTCTATCTTTCTATTATTTGAACCACTCGTGTGAGTTGAGTTTTAGATTCCGATGCTTCACTTCCGGATTACTGTATATATTGATCGTTCTTATTGACGATGAAACACAGAAATTGCATACGAATTTAATACAAAAGGCCTAATGCCGACATAAGTACAAGAGGACAGACTTCTAACTTTCAATGATTGAAACCTCTCCTGTGAGTCCATTTTTAGATTCCGATGCTTCACTTCAGGTTTACTGTATACCTCGGACCTTCTTATTGACGATGAAACACAGAAAGTGCATCCGAATGTAATACAAAAGGCACAATGCCGACTTAAATACCAGCGGACTGACACTATATATTTCTATGATTTGAACCACTCCTGTGAGCTGAGTTTTAGATTCCGATTCTTCACTTCCGGTTTACTGTATACCTTGGACTTTCTTATTGACGATGAATCACAGAAATTGCATCCGAATTTAATACAAAAGGCACAATACCGAGTTAAGTACCAGAGGACTGACACTCTAAGTTTCTATGATTGAAACCTCTCCTGTGAGTCCAGTTTTAGATTCCAATGCTTCACTTCAGGTTTACTGTATACCTTGGACCTTCTTATTGACGATGAAACGCAGAAATTGCATCCGAATTTAATACAAAAGGCACAATGCCGACTTAAGTACAAGAGGACGGCCACTCTCACTTTAATGATTTGAACCTCTCCTGTGAGTCCAGTTTTAGATTCCGATGCTTCACTTCAGGCTTACTGTATACCTTGGACCTTCTCATTGACGATGAAACACAGAAATTGTATCCGAATTTAATACAAAAGACACAATGCCGACTTAAGTACAAGAGGACTGACACTCTACCTTTCTATGATGTAAACCTCTCCTGTGAGTCCAGATTTAGATTCCGATGCTTCACATCAGGTTTACTGTTTACTTTGGACCTTCTTATTGACGATGAAACACAGAAAATGCATCCGAATTTAATACAAAAGGCACAATGCCGACTTAAGTACAAGAGGACTGACACTCTAACTTTCTATGATTGAAACCTCACCTGTGAGTCCAGTTTCAGATTCCGATGCTTCACTTCAGGTTTACTGTTTACCTCGGACCTTCTTATTGACGATGAAACACAGAAATTGCATCCGAAATTAATACAAAAGGCACAATGCCGACTTAAGTACAAGCGGACTGACACTATAACTTTCTATGATTTGAACCACTCCTGTGAGTTGAGTTTTGGATTCCGATGCTTCACTTCCGGTTTACTGTATACCTTGGACTTTCTTATTGACGATGAAACACAGAAATTGCATCCGAATTTAATACAAAAGGCACAATACAGATTTAAGTACAAGACTACTGACACTCTAACTTTCTATGATTTAAATCTCTCCTGTGAGTCCAGTTTTAGATTCCGACGCTACACTTCAGGTTTACTGTATACCTTAAACCTCCTTATTGACGATGAAACTCAGAAATTGCATCCGAATTTAATACAAAAGCACAATGCTGACTTAAGTACAAGAGGACTGACACTCTAACTTTCTATGACTTAAACCTCTCCTGTGAGTCCAGTTTTAGATTCCGATGCTTCACTTCAGGTTTACTGTATACCTCGGACTTTCTTATTGACGATGAAACACAAAAATTGCATCCGAATTTAATACAAAAGGCACAATGCCGATTTGAGTACAAGCGGACTGACACTACAACTTTCTATGATTTGAACCACTCCTGTGAGTTGAGTTTTAGATTCCGATGCTTCACTTCCGGTTTACTGTATACCTTGGACTTTCTTATTGACGATGAATCACAGAAATTGCATCCGAATTTAATACAAAAGGCACAATACCGAGTTAAGTACAACAGGACTGATACTCTAAGTTTCAATGTTTGAAACCTCTCCTGTGAGTCCAGTTTTAGATTCCGATGCTTCACTTCAGGTTTACTGTATATCTTGGACCTTCTTATTGACGATGAAACACAGAAATTGCATCCGAATTTAATACAAAAAGCACAATGCCGACTTAAGTACAAGAGGACGGCCGTTCTCACTTTCTATGATTTGAACCCCTCCTGTGAGTCCAGTTTTAGATTAAGATGCTTCACTTCAGGTTTACTGTATCCCTTGGACCTTCTTATTGGCGATGAAACACAGAATTTGCATACGAATTAATTACAAAAGGCACAATGCCGACTTAAGTACAAGAGCAATGACACTGTAACTTTCTATAATTTGAATCTCACCTGTGAGTCCAGTTTTAGATTCCGATGTTTCACATCACGTTTACTGTATACCTTGGACCTTCTTATTGACGATGAAACCCAGAAATTGCAACCAAATTTATTACAAAAATCACAATGCCGACTTAAGTACAAGAGGACTTAACTCTAACTTTCCATGATTGAAACCTCTCCTTTGAGTCCAGTTTTAGATTCTGATGCTTCACTTCAGGTTTACTGTATACCTTGGACCTTCTTATTGACGATGAAGCACAGAAATTGCATCCGAATTTAATACAAAAGGCACAATGCCGTTGTTAAGTACTAGAGGACAGACACTCTAAATTTCTGTGATTTGAACCTCTCCTGTGAGTCCAGTTTTAGATTCCGATGCTTCACTTCAGGTTTACTGTATCCCTTGGACCTTCTTATTGACGATGAAACACAGAAATTGCATCCGATTTTAATACAAAAGTCACAGTGCCGGCTTAAGTAGAAAGGACTGACACTCTAACTTTCTACGATTTGAACCTCACCTGTGAGTCCAGTTATAGATTCCGATGCTTCACTTCAGGTGTACTGCATTCCTTGGACCTTCTTATTGCCGATGATACACAGAAATTCCAGCCGAATTTAATACAAAATGCACAATGCCGACTTAAGTACAAGAGGGTTGACACTCTAACTTTCTATGATTTGAACCTCTCCTGTGAGTTGGGTTTTAGTTTCCGATGTTTCACATCAGGTTTACTGTATACCTTGGACCTTCTTAATGACGATGAAACCCAGAAATTGCATCCGAATTTAATACAAAAATCACAATGCCGACAAAAGTACAAAAGGACTTACACTCTAACTTTCCATGATTGAAACATCTCCTGTTAGTTGAGTTTTAGATTCCGATGCTTCACTTCGGGGTTACTGTATACCTTGGACCTGCTTATGGACGATGAAACACAGAAATTGCATCCGAATTTAATACAAAAGCCACAATGCCGACTTAAGTACAAGAGGGCTGACACTCTAACTCTCTATGGCTTAAACCTCGCTTGTGATTCCTGTTTTAGATTCCGATGCTTCACTTCGGGTTTACTGTATACCTTGGACCTTCTTATTGACGATGAAGCACAGAAATTATACCGAATTAAATACAAAAGGCACAATGCCGAATTAAGTACTAGAGGACAGACATTCTGAATTTCTACGATTTAAACTCTCCTGTGATTCCAGTTTCAGATTCCGATGCTTCACTTCAGGTTTACCGTATACCTTGGACCTTCTTATTGACGATGAAACACAGAAATAGCATCCGAATATAATACAAAAGGCACAATGCCGACTTAAGTACAAGAGGACTGACACTCTAACTTTCTATGATTTGAACCTCTCCTGTGAGTCCAGTTAAAGATTCCGATGCTTCACTTCACGTTTACTGTATCCCTTGGACCATCTCATTGACGATGAAACACAGAGATTGCATCCGAACATAATGCAAAAGGCACAATGCCGACTTAAGTACAAGAGGACTGACACTCTAACTTTCTATGATTTGGGCCTCCCTGCGAGTCCAGTTTTAGATTCCGATGCTTCACTTCAGGCTTACTGTACACCTTGGACCTTCTTATTGACGATGAAACACAGAAATTGTATCCGAATTTAATGGAGAAGACACAATGCCGACTTAAGTACAAGGGGACTGACACTCTAACTTTCTATGATGTAAACCTCTTCTGCGAGTCCAGTTTTAGATTCCGATTCTTCACATCAGGTTTACTGTATACCATGGACCTTCTTATTGACGATGAAACACAGAAAATGCATCCGAATTTAATACAAAAGGCTCAATGCCGACTTAAGGACAAGAGGACTGACAATCTAACTTTCTATGATTTGAACCTCTCCTCTGAGTCCTGTTTTAGATTCCGATGGTTCACTTCAGGTTTACTGTATACCTCGGACCTTCTTATTGACGATGAAACACAGAAAGTGATCCGAATTTAATACAAAAGGCACAATGCCGACTAAAATACAAGCGGACTGACACTATAACTTTCTATGATTTGAACCACTCCTGTGATTTGAGTTTTAGATTCCGATGCTTCACTTCCGGTTTACTGTATATCTTGGGCATTCTTATTGACGATGAAACACTGAAATTGCATCCGTTTTTAATACAAAAGGCTCAACGCAGACTTAAGTACAAGAGGACTGACACTCTAACTTTCCATGATTTGAACCTCTCCTGTGAGTTGAGTTTTAGATTCCGATGCTTCACTTCAGGTTTACTGTATACCTTGGACCTTCTTATTGACGATGAAACACAGAAATTGCATCCGAATTTAATACAAAAGGCACAATGCCGACTTAAGTACAAGGGGACTGGCACTCTAACTTTCTTAGAATTGAACTTCTCCTGTGAGTCCAGTTTTAGATTCCGATGCTTCACTTTAGGTTAACTGTATACCTTGGACCTTCTTATTGACGATGAAGCACAGAAATTTTATCTTAATTTATTACAAAAGGCACAATGCCGACTTAAGTATAAGTGGAATGACATTCCAACTTTCTATGATTTGAACCTCTTCTGTGAGTCCAGTTTTAGATTCCGATGCTTCACTTCAGGTTTACTGTATACCTTGGACCTTCTTATTGACGATGAAACACAGAAATTGCATCCGAATTTAATACAAAAGGCACAAAGCCGACTTAAGTACAAGAGGACTGACACTCTAATTTTCTATGATTTGAACATCTCCTGTGAGTCCAGTTATAGATTCCGATGATTCACTTCAGGTTTACTGTATCCCTTGGACCTTCTTATTGGCGATGAAACACAGAATTTGCATACGAATTAATTACAAAAGGCACAATGCCGACTTAAGTACAAGAGCAATGACACTGTAACTTTCTATAATTTGAACCTCACCTGTGAGTCCAGTTTTAGATTCCGATGTTTCACATCACGTTTACTGTATACCTTGGACCTTCTTATTGACGATGAAAAGCAGAAATTGCAACCAAATTTATTACAAAAATCACAATGCCGACTTAAGTACAAGAGGACTTAACTCTAACTTTCCATGATTGAAACCTCTCCTTTGAGTCCAGTTTTAGATTCTGATGCTTCACTTCAGGTTTACTGTATACCTTGGACCTTCTTATTGACGATGAAGCACAGAAATTGCATCCGAATTTAATACAAAAGGCACAATGCCGTTGTTAAGTACAAGAGGACAGACACTCTAAATTTCTGTGATTTGAACCTCTCCTGTGAGTCCAGTTTTAGATTCCGATGCTTCACTTCAGGTTTACTGTATCCCTTGGACCTTCTTATTGACGATGAAACACAGAAATTGCATCCGATTTTAATACAAAAGTCACAGTGCCGGCTTAAGTAGAAAGGACTGACACTCTAACTTTCTACGATTTGAACCTCACTTGTGAGTCCAGTTTTAGATTCCGATGCTTCACTTCAGGTGTACTGCATTCCTTGGACCTTCTTATTGCCGATGATACACAGAAATTCCAGCCGAATTTAATACAAAATGCACAATGCCGACTTAAGTACAAGAGGGTTGACACTCTAACTTTCTATGATTTGAACCTCTCCTGTGAGTTGGGTTTTAGTTTCCGATGTTTCACATCAGGTTTACTGTATACCTTGGACCTTCTTAATGACGATGAAACCCAGAAATTGCATCCGAATTTAATACAAAAATCACAATGCCGACAAAAGTACAAAAGGACTTACACTCTAACTTTCCATGATTGAAACATCTCCTGTTAGTTGAGTTTTAGATTCCGATGCTTCACTTTAGGGTTACTGTATACCTTGGACCTGCTTATGGACGATGAAACACAGAAATTGCATCCGAATTTAATACAAAAGCCACAATGCCGACTTAAGTACAAGAGGGCTGACACTCTAACTCTCTATGGCTTAAACCTCGCTTGTGATTCCTGTTTTAGATTCCGATGCTTCACTTCGGGTTTACTGTATACCTTGGACCTTCTTATTGACGATGAAGCACAGAAATTATACCGAATTAAATACAAAAGGCACAATGCCGAATTAAGTACTAGAGGACAGACATTCTGAATTTCTACGATTTAAACTCTCCTGTGATTCCAGTTTCAGATTCCGATGCTTCACTTCAGGTTTACCGTATACCTTGGACCTTCTTATTGACGATGAAACACAGAAATAGCATCCGAATATAATACAAAAGGCACAATGCCGACTTAAGTACAAGAGGACTGACACTCTAACTTTCTATGATTTGAACCTCTCCTGTGAGTCCAGTTAAAGATTCCGATGCTTCACATCACGTTTACTGTATCCCTTGGACCATCTTATTGACGATGAAACACAGAGATTGCATCCGAACATAATGCAAAAGGCACAATGCCGACTTAAGTACAAGAGGACTGACACTCCAACTTTCTATGATTTGGGCCTCCCTGCGAGTCCAGTTTTAGATTCCGATGCTTCACTTCAGGCTTACTGTACACCTTGGACCTTCTTATTGACGATGAAACACAGAAATTGTATCCGAATTTAATGGAGAAGACACAATGCCGACTTAAGTACAAGGGGACTGACACTCTAGCTTTCTATGATGTAAACCTCATCTGCGGGTCCAGTTTTAGATTCCGATTCTTTACATCAGGTTAACTGTATACCATGGACCTTCTTATTGACGATGAAACACAGAAAATGCATCCGAATTTAATACAAAAGGCTCAATGCCGACTTAAGAACAAGAGGACTGACACTCTAACTTTCTATGATTTGAACCTCTCCTCTGAGTCCTGTTTTAGATTCCGATGGTTCACTTCAGGTTTACTGTATACCTCGGACCTTCTTATTGACGATGAAACACAGAAAGTGCATCCGAATTTAATACAAAAGGCACAATGCCGACTAAAATACAAGCGGACTGACACTATAACTTTCTATGATTTGAACCACTCCTGTGATTTGAGTTTTAGATTCCGATGCTTCATTTCCGGTTTACTGTATATCTTGGACATTCTTATTGAAGATGAAACACTGAAATTGCATCCGTTTTTAATACAAAAGGCTCAACGCAGACTTAAGTACAAGAGGACTGACACTCTAACTTTCTATGATTTGAACCTCTCCTGTGAGTTGAGTTTTAGATTCCGATGCTTCACTTCAGGTTTACTGTATACCTTGGACCTTCTTATTGACGATGAAACACAGAAATTGCATCCGAATTTAATACAAAAGGCACAATGCCGTCTTAAATACAAGGGGACTGGCACTCTAACATTCTTAGAATTGAACTTCTCCTGTGAGTCCAGTTTTAGATTCCGATGCTTCACTTTAGGTTAACTGTATACCTTGGACCATCTTATTGACGATGAAGCACAGAAATTTTATCTTAATTTATTACAAAAGGCACAATGCCGACTTAAGTATAAGTGGAATGACATTCCAACTTTCTATGATTTGAACCTCTTCTGTGAGTCCAGTTTTAGATTCCGATGCTTCACTTCAGGTTTACTGTATACCTTGGACCTTCTTACTGACGATGAAACACAGAAATTGCATCCGAATTTAATACAAAAGGCACAAAGCCGACTTAAGTACAAGAGGACTGACACTCTAATTTTCTATGATTTGAACATCTCCTGTGAGTCCAGTTATAGATTCCGATGATTCACTTCAGGTTTACTGTATCCCTTGGACCTTCTTATTGGCGATGAAACACAGAATTTGCATACGAATTAATTACAAAAGGCACAATGCCGACTTAAGTACAAGAGCAATGACACTGTAACTTTCTATAATTTGAACCTCACCTGTGAGTCCAGTTTTAGTTTCCGATGTTTCACATCACGTATACTGTATACCTTGGACCTTCTTATTGACGATGAAACACAGAAATTGCAACCAAATTTATTACAAAAATCACAATGCCGACTTAAGTGCAAGAGGACTTAACTCTAACTTTCCATGATTGAAACCTCTCCTTTGAGTCCAGTTTTAGATTCTGATGCTTCACTTTAGGTTTACTGTATACCTTGGACCTTCTTATTGACGATGAAGCACAGAAATTGCATCCGAATTTAATACAAAAGGCACAATGCCGTTGTTAAGTACTAGAGGACAGACACTCTAAATTTCTGTGATTTGAACCTCTCCTGTGAGTCCAGTTTTAGATTCCGATGCTTCACTTCAGGTTTACTGTATCCCTTGGACCTTCTTATTGACGATGAAACACAGAAATTGCATCCGATTTTAATACAAAAGTCACAGTGCCGGCTTAAGTAGAAAGGACTGACACTCTAACTTTCTACGATTTGAACCTCACCTGTGAGTCCAGTTTTAGATTCCGATGCTTCACTTCAGGTGTACTGCATTCCTTGGACCTTCTTATTGCCGATGATACACAGAAATTCCAGCCGAATTTAATACAAAATGCACAATGCCGACTTAAGTACAAGAGGGTTGACACTCTAACTTTCTATGATTTGAACCTCTCCTGTGAGTTGGGTTTTAGTTTCCGATGTTTCACATCAGGTTTACTGTATACCTTGGACCTTCTTAATGACGATGAAACCCAGAAATTGCATCCGAATTTAATACAAAAATCACAATGCCGACAAAAGTACAAAAGGACTTACACTCTAACTTTCCATGATTGAAACATCTCCTGTTAGTTGAGTTTTAGATTCCGATGCTTCACTTCAGGGTTACTGTATACCTTGGACCTGCTTATGGACGATGAAACACAGAAATTGCATCCGAATTTAATACAAAAGCCACAATGCCGACTTAAGTACAAGAGGGCTGACACTCTAACTCTCTATGGCTTAAACCTCGCTTGTGATTCCTGTTTTAGATTCCGATGCTTCACTTCGGGTTTACTGTATACCTTGGACCTTCTTATTGACGATGAAGCACAGAAATTATACTGAATTAAATACAAAAGGCACAATGCCGAATTAAGTACTAGAGGACAGACATTCTGAATTTCTACGATTTAAACTCTCCTGTGATTCCAGTTTCAGATTCCGATGCTTCACTTCAGGTTTACCGTATACCTTGGACCTTCTTATTGACGATGAAACACAGAAATAGCATCCGAATATAATACAAAAGGCACAATGCCGACTTAAGTACAAGAGGACTGACACTCTAACTTTCTATGATTTGAACCTCTCCTGTGAGTCCAGTTAAAGATTCCGATGCTTCACTTCACGTTTACTGTATCCCTTGGACCATCTTATTGACGATGAAACACAGAGATTGCATCCGAACATAATGCAAAAGGCACAATGCCGACTTAAGTACAAGAGGACTGACACTCTAACTTTCTATGATTTGGGCCTCCCTGCGAGTCCAGTTTTAGATTCCGATGCTTCACTTCAGGCTTACTGTACACCTTGGACCTTCTTATTGACGATGAAACACAGAAATTGTATCCGAATTTAATGGAGAAGACACAATGCCGACTTAAGTACAAGGGGACTGACACTCTACCTTTCTATGATGTAAACCTCTTCTGCGAGTCCAGTTTTAGATTCCGATTCTTCACATCAGGTTTACTGTATACCATGGACCTTCTTATTGACGATGAAACACAGAAAATGCATCCGAATTTAATACAAAAGGCTCAATGCGGACTTAAGGACAATAGGACTGACACTCTAACTTTCTATGATTTGAACCTCTCCTCTGAGTCCTGTTTTAGATTCCGATGGTTCACTTCAGGTTTACTGTATACCTCGGGCCTTCTTATTGACGATGAAACACAGAAAGTGCATCCGAATTTAATACAAA
The DNA here is from genome assembly GCF_021461395.2 of Schistocerca americana. Lineage (NCBI taxonomy): Eukaryota > Metazoa > Arthropoda > Insecta > Orthoptera > Acrididae > Schistocerca > Schistocerca americana. The sequence goes on along the minus strand of NC_060120.1, from coordinate 1,067,486,670 downwards.
AGGCACAATGCCGACTAAAATACAAGCGGACTGACACTATAACATTCTATGATTTGAACCACTCCTGTGATTTGAGTTTTAGATTCCGATGCTTCACTTCCAGTTTACTGTATATCTTGGACATTCTTATTGACGATGAAACACTGAAATTGCATCCGTTTTTAATACAAAAGGCTCAACGCAGACTTAAGTACAAGAGGACTGACACTCTAACTTTCTATGATTTGAACCTCTCCTGTGAGTTGAGTTTTAGATTCCGATGCTTCACTTCAGGTTTACTGTATACCTTGGACCTTCTTATTGACGATGAAACACAGAAATTGCATCCGAATTTAATACAAAAGGCACAATGCCGACTTAAGTACAAGGGGACTGGCACTCTAACTTTCTTAGAATTGAACTTCTCCTGTGAGTCCAGTTTTAGATTCCGATGCTTCACTTTAGGTTAACTGTATACCTTGGACCTTCTTATTGACGATGAAGCACAGAAATTTTATCTTAATTTATTACAAAAGGCACAATGCCGACTTAAGTAAAAGTGGAATGACATTCCAACTTTCTATGATTTGAACCTCTTCTGTGAGTCCAGTTTTAGATTCCGATGCTTCACTTCAGGTTTACTGTATACCTTGGACCTTCTTATTGACGATGTAACACAGAAATTGCATCCGAATATAATACAAAAGGCACAATGCCGACTTAAGTACAAGAGGACTTACACTCTAACTTTCCATGATTGAAACCTCTTCTGTGGGTCCAGTTTTAGATTCCGATGCTTCACTTCAGGTTTACTGTATACCTTGGACCTTCTTATTGACGATGAAGCAAAGAAATTGCATCCGAATTTAATACAAAAGGCACAATGCCGACTTAAGTACTTGAGGACAGACAATCTAAATTTCTGTGATTTGAACCTCTCCTGTGAGTCCAGTTTTAGATTGCGATGCTTCACGTCAGGTTTACTGTATCCCTCGGACCTTCTTATTGACGATGAAACACAGAAATTGCATCCGAATTTAATACAAAAGGCACAATGCCGGATTAAGTACAAGGGGACTGACACTCTTAGTTTCTATGATTTGAACCTCTCCTGTGAGTCCAGTTTTAGTTTGCGATGCTTCACTTCAGGTATACTGTATACCTTGGAACTTCTTATTGACAATGAAGCACAGATATTGCATCCAAATTTAATACTAAAGGCACAATGCCGACTTAAGTACAAGAGGACTGACACTCTAACTTTCAATGATTTGAACCTCTCCTTTGAGTCCAGTTTTAGATTCCGATGCTGCACTTCAGGTTTACTGTATACCTTGGACCTTCTTATTAACGATGAAACACAGAAATTGCATCCGAATTTAATACAAAAGGCACAATGCCGACATAAATACAAATGGAAGGACACTCAAACATTCTATGATTTGAACCTCTTCTGTGAGTTGAGTTTTAGATTCCGATCCTTTACTTCAGGTTTACTGTATACATAGGACCCTCTTATTGGCGATGAAACACAGAAATTGCATCCGAATTTATTACAAAAGGCACAATGCCAACTCAAGTACAAAAAGGCCTGACACTCTAAATTTCTAAGATTTTAACCTCTCCTGTGGGTTGAGTTTTAGATTCCGATGCTTCACTTCAGGTTTACTGAATAGCTTGGACCTTCTTATTGACGATGAAACACAGAAATTGTATTCGAATTTAATACAGAAGACACAATGCCGACTTAAGTACAAGGGGACTGACACTCTACCTTTCTATGATGTAAACCTCTCCTGTGAGTCCAGTTTTAGATTCCGAAGCTTCACGTCAGGTTTGCTGTATACCATGGACCTTCTTATTGACGATGAAACACAGAAAATGCATCCGAATTTAATACAAAAGCCTCAATGCCGACTTAAGTACAAGAGGACTGACACTCTAACTTTCTATGATTTGAACCTCTCCTGTGAGTCCAGTTTTAGATTCCGATGCTTCACTTCAGGTATACTGTATACCTCGGACCTTCTTATTGACGATGAAACACAGAAAGTTCATCCGTATTTAATACAAAAGGCACAATGCCGACTTAAATACAAGCAGATTGACACTATAACTTTCTATGATTAGAACCACTCCTGTGAGTTGAGTCTTATATTCCGATGCTTCACTTCCGGTTTACTGTATATCTTGGACTTTCTTATTGACGATGAAACACAGAAATTGCATCCGAATTTAATACAAAAGGCTCAGTGCAGACTTAAGTACAAGAGGACTGACACTCTAACATTCTATGGTTGAAACCTCTCCTGTGAGTCCAGTTTTAGATTCCGATGCTTCACGTCAGGTTTACTGTATACCTTGGACCTTCTTATTGACGATGAAACACGGAAATTGCATCCGAATTTAATACAAAACACACAATGCCGACTTAAGTACAAGAGGACAGACACTCGAACTTTCTATGATTTGAACCCCTCCTGTGAGTTGAGTTTTAGATTCCGATGCTTCACTTCCAGTTTACTGTATACCTTGGACGTTCTTATTGACGATGAAACACAGAAATAGCATCCTAATTTGATACAAAAGGCACAATGCCGGCTTAAGTACAAGAGGACTGACACTATAACTTTCAATTATTGAAACCTCTCCTGTGAGTCCAGTCTTAGATTCCGATGCTTCACTTCAGGTTTACTGTATACCTCAGACCTTCTTATTGACGATGAAACACAGAAAGTGTATCCGAATTTAATGCAAAAGGCACAATGCCGACTTAAATACAAGCGGACTGACACTATAACTTTGTATGATTAGAACCACTCCTGTGAGTTGAGTCTTGTATTCCGATGCTTCACTTCCGGTTTACTGTATATCTTGGACTTTCTTATTGACGATGAAACACAGTAATTGCATTCGAATATAATACAAAGGGCTCAATGCAGACTGAAGAACAAGAGGACTGACACGCTAACTTTTTACCATTTGAACCTCTCCTGTGAGTTGAGTTTTAGTTTCCGATGCTTCACTTCAGGTTTACTGTATACCTTGGACCGTCTTATTGACGACGAGACACAGAAATTGCATCTGAATTTAATACAAAAGGCACAATGCCGACTTAAGTACAAGAGGACTGACACTCTAACTTTCTTAGATTTGAACTTCTCCTGTGAGTCCAGTTTTAGATTCCGATGCTTCACTTCAGGTTTACTGTATACCTTCGACATTCTTATTGACGATGAGGGACAGAAATTTTATCTCAAATTATTACAAAAGGCACAATGCCGACTTAAGTACAAGAGGACTGACATTCTAACGTTCTATGATTTGAACCTCTCCTGTGAGTCCAGATTTAGATTCCGATGCTTCACTTCAGGTTTACTGTATACCTTGGACCTTCTTACTGACGATGAAACACAGAAATTGCATCCGAATTTAATACAAAAGGCACAATGCCGACTTAAGTACAAGGCGACTGACACTCTAACTTTCTACGATTTAAACCTCTCCTGTGAGTCCAGTTTTAGATTCTGATGCTTCACTTCTGGTTTTATGTATACCTTGGACCTTCTTATTGACGATGAAACACCGACATTGCACCTGAATTTAATACAAATGGCACAATGCCGACTTAAGTACATAACGACTGACACTCTATCTTTCTATGATTTGTACCTCTCCTGTGAGTCCAGTTTTAGATTCCGATGCTTCACTTCAGGTGTACTGTATACCTTTGACCTTGTTATTGCCGATGATACACAGAAATTCCATCCGAATTTATTACAAATTGCACAATGCCGACTTAAGTACAAGAGGACAGACACTCGAACTTTCTATTATTTGAACATCTCCTGTGAGTCCAGATATAGATTCCGATTATTCACTTCAGGTTTATTGTATCCCTTGGACCTTCTTATCGACGATGAAACACTGAATTTGCATATGAATTTAATACAAAAGGCACAGTGCCCACTTAAGTACTAGAGGACAGACATTCTAAATTTCTATTATTTAAACTCTAATGTGATTCCAGTTTCAGATTCCGATGCTTCACTTCAGGTTTACCGTATTCCTTGGACCTTCTTATTGACGATGTAACAAAGAAATTGCATCCGAATATAATACAAAAGGCACAATGCCGACTTAAGTACAAGTGGACTTACACTCTAACTTTCCATGATTTAAACCTCTTCTGTGAGTCCAGTTTTAGATTCCGATGCTTCACTTCAGGTTTACTGTATACCTTGGACTTTCTTATTGACGATGAAGCACAGAAATTGAATCTGAATTTAATACAAAGGGCACAATGCCGACTTAAGTACTTGAGGACAGACAATCTAAATTTCTGTGATTTGATCCTCTCCTGTGAGTCCAGTTTTAGATTCTGATGCTTCACTTCAGGTTTACTGTATCCCTTTGACCTTCTTATTGACGATGAAACACAGAAATTGCATCCGAATTTAATACAAAATTCACAATGCCGGCTTAAGTACAAGAGGACTGACACTCTAACTTTCTATGGTTTGAACCTCACCTGTGAGTCCAGTTTTAGATTACGATGCTTCACTTCAGGTGTACTGTATACCTTTGACCTTGTTATTGCCGATGATACACAGAAATTCCATCCGAATTTATTACAAATTGCACAATGCCGACGTAAGTGTACGAGGACTGACACTCTAACTTTCTATGATTTGAACCTCTCCTGTGAGTTGAGTTTTGGTTTCCGATGTTTCACATCAGGTTTACTGTATACCTTGGACCTTATTAATGACGATGAAACCCAGAAATTGCATTCGAATTCACTTCAGGTTTACTGTATCCCTTTGACCTTCTTATTGACGATGAAACACAGAAATTGCATCCGAATTTAATACAAAATTCACAATGCCGACTTAAGTACAAAAGGAGTTACACTCTAACTTTCCATGATTGAAACCTCTCCTGTGAGTTGAGTTTTAGATTCCGATGCTTCACTTCAGGGTTACTGTATACCTTGGACCTGCTTATGGACGATGAAACACAGAAATTGCATCCGAATTTAATACAAATGCCACAATGCCGACTTAAGTACAAGAGGGCTGACACTCTAACTTTCTATGATTTAAACTTCTCCTGTGATTCCTGTTTACGATTCCGATGCTTCACTTCAGGTTTACTGTATACCTTGGACCTTCTTATTGACGATGAAGCACAGAAATTATACCGAATTAAATACAAAAGGCACAATGCCGACTTAAGTACTAGAGGACAGACATTCTAAATTTCTATGATTTAAACTCTCCTGTGATTACAGTTTCAGATTCCGATGCTTCACTTCAGGTTTACCGTATACCTTGGACCTTCTTATTGACGAGGAAACACAGAAATTGCATCCGAATATAATACAAAAGGCACAATGCCGACTTAAGTACAAGAGGACTGACACCCTAACTTTCTATGATTTGAACCTCTCCTGTGAGTCCAGTTATAGATTCCGATGCTTCACTTCACGTTTACTGTATCCCTTGGACCATCTTATTGACGATGAAACACAGAGATTGCATCCGAATATAATACAAAGGGCACAATGCCGACTTAAGTACAAGAGGACTGACACTCTAACTTTCTATTATTTGAACATCTCCTGTGAGTCCAGTTATAGATTCCGATGATTCACTTCAGGTTTACTGTATCCCTTGGACCTTCTTATTGACGATGATACACTGAATGTGCATATGATTTTAATACAAAAGGCAGAATGCCGACTTAAGTACTAGAGGACAGACATTCTAAATTTCTATGTTTTAACCTCTCCTGTGATTCCAGTTTAAGATTCCGATGCTTCACTTCAGGTTTACCGTATACCTTGTACCTTCTTATTGACGATGAAACACAGAAATTGCATCCGAATTTAATACAAAAGGCACAATGCCGACTTAAGTACAAGAGGTCTGACACTCTAATTTTCTATGATTTGAACATCTGTGAGTCCAGTTATAGATTCCGATGCTTCACTTCACGTTTACTGTATCCCTTGGACCATCTTATTGACGATGAAACACAGAGATTGCATCCGAAAATAATACAAAGGGCACAATGCCGACTTAAGTACAAGAGCAATGACACTCTAACTTTCTATAAATAGAACCTCACCTGTGAGTCCAGTTTTAGATTCCGATGCTTCACTCAGGTGTACTGTATACCTTGGACCTTCTTATTGCCGATGATACACAGAAATTACATCCGAATTTAATACAAAATGCACAATGCCGACTTAAGTGTACGAGGACTGACACTCTAACTTTCTATGATTTGAACCTCTCCTGTGAGTTGAGTTTTAGTTTCCGATGTTTCACATCACGTTTACTGTATACCTTGGACCTTCTTATTGACGATGAAACCCAGAAATTGCAACCAAATTTAACACAAAAATCACAATGCCGACTTAAGTACAAGAGGACTTACACTCTAACTTTCCATGATTGAAACCTCTCCTGTGAGTCCTGTTTTAGATTCTGATGCGTCACTTCAGGTTTACTGTATACCTTGGACCTTCTTATTGACGATGAAGCACAGAAATTGCAACCGAATTTAATACAAAAGCCACAATGCCGACATAAGTACTAGAGGACAGACACTCTAAATTTCTGTGTATTGAACCTCTCCTGTGAGTCCAGTTTTAGATTCCGATGCTTCTCTTCAGGTTTACTGTATCCCTTGGACCTTCTTATTGACGATGAAACACATAAATTGCATCCGATTTGAATACAAAAGCCACAATGCCGACATAAGTACAAGAGGGCTGACACTCTAACTTTCTATGGTTTAAACCTCGCTTGTGATTCCTTTTTTAGATTCCGATGCTTCACTTCAGGTTTACTGTATACCTTGGACCTTCTTATTGACGATGAAGCCCAGAAATTATACCGAATTAAATACAAAAGGCACAATGCCGACTTAAGTACTAGAGGACAGACATTCTGAATTTCTACGATTTAAACTCTCCTGTGATTCCAGTTGCAGATTCCGATGCTTCACTTCAGCTTTACCGTATACCTTGGACCTTCTTGTTGGCGATGAAACACAGAAATTGCATCCGAATATAATACAAAAGGCACAATGCCGACTTAAGTACAAGAGGACTGACACTCTAACTTTCTATCATTTGAACCTCACCTGTGAGTCCAGTTTTAGGTTCCGATGCTTCACTCAGGTGTACTGTATCCCTTGGACCTTCTTATTGACGATGAAACACTGAATTTGCATATGAATTTAATACAAAAGGCACAATGCCCACTTAAGTACTAGAGGACAGACATTCTAAATTTCTATTATTTAAACTCTAATGTGATTCCAGTTTCAGATTCCGATGCTTCACTTCAGGTTTACCGTATTCCTTGGACCTTCTTATTGACGATGTAACAAAGAAATTGCATCCGAATATAATACAAAAGGCACAATGCCGACTTAAGTACAAGTGGACTTACACTCTAACTTTCCATGATTTAAACCTCTTCTGTGAGTCCAGTTTTAGATTCCGATGCTTCACTTCAGGATTACTGTATACCTTGGACTTTCTTATTGACGATGAAGCACAGAAATTGCATCTGAATTTAATACAAAGTTCACAATGCCGACTTAAGTACTTGAGGACAGACAATCTAAATTTCTGTGATTTGAACCCCTCCTGTGAGTCCAGTTTTAGATTGCGATGCTTCACGTCAGGTTTACTGTATCCCTCGGACCTTCTTATTGATGATGAAACACAGAAATTGCATCCGAATTTAATACAAAAGGCACAATGCCGGTTTAAGTACAAGAGGACTGACACTCTTACATTCTATGATTTGAACCTCTCCTGTGAGTCCAGTTTTAGATTGCGATGCTTCACTTCAGGTATACTGTATACCTTGGAACTTCTTATTGACGATGAAGCACAGATATTGCATCCGAATTTAATACAAAATACACAATGCTGACTTAAGTACAAGAGGACTGACACTCTAACTTTCTATGACTTGAGCCTCTACTTTGAGTCCAGTTTTAGATTCCGATGCTGCACTTCAGGTTTA